>NC_136073.1:734189665-734759581 GCF_964261635.1 Lissotriton helveticus
CGCCCGGAGGCGCTTTACATACCGGCCAACCCCGGCGGAGCGGGTGTTTCTGCCAAACTTGGGGGGCATTTTTTCCTACTTCCCTGGCTCCTGGACTCTGCCGCCCTTACTTTGTTTGTCCTCCCGCCGCCGCACACCACCAACTTTTGCGGCCGCCGAGGGGAGGACTACAGTGCCCAGGCTCCCTAGCGGCTCAATAACGGCGGAAGCCGCCACGTAACCTGTACGCCCGGAGGCGCTTTAAATACCGGCCAGCCCCCGCGTCGCTGGTCCGCGCGTGGGCAGTGCCGGGCAAAGGGCGGGCCATCTGTGGCCATCCGGGGCCATTAGAGGCCGGGCTGGGCTAGTTCTCTTCCATTTTACGGCGGAAACCAGGCCTAAAGTACCTACAAGTGAGCCGTAAGACATTAATTGACTTGATCAGTCCCATTTACATTTATCACCTCTGGTTATAGTGTGCTAGGGCCCTTTTGATATTAAAAGCTGTTTTGACTTTGATATATGGCCAAATTAAATCATAAAGGAGGCACAGGGGTAGGGGGTGTGGGGACCTTGGACGCTTTCCTGAAACGGGCCGGATCAGTTGTGGCCAAGGAGATTGAACTTGTGGAAAGGCGTTTATCACTTGACCCATCAAGTCTAAATCCTCCCCTAATAGCTACCACAGATTTAAATGGAGGCATTGATAACCCCCTTGAATCCCTAAAGGTATCAAATGCCCCCCTGTGATGACTTGGGGTCAAATACTTTCAGCTTATTTACATCTAGTCCCCCGCCTTCACCTCCTACCACACGCACTAGGCAGCTACGTGCTTTACCGGCTACTAGAAGTAAAGATCCGCCAGGGAAAAGAAAAGCAAATAGTGCCCCAAAAGGAAACCGGCAAAATGCAAAACTAGCCAGGAGGAAAAATTCCACACTTGGGCTGGGTAGCCAAACAAATAACATAATGAATCAGGAATCTCAGCCCGTGACACAAGCAGGAAGTGAGCTCAATGCACCTGTTGTAGTTAATACTATGGGGGGTAACATGCCAGAGTTTATAGGGCTTATGGAGGAACGGCTCAGGGCACTTATCTTTCCAGTAATGGAAAAACTTGATCAAATAGACCGTAGGCTTAATGTCTTAGAAAAACACGTATTGCATAAGCATGTCCCAACGAACGGGACAAAACCAATAGAAGTACGTCCCATAAGCGCCCCCACAACCACAACCACTGGTCCAAGTGATTTTATGGCAACCCCAGTGGCCCAAGTCATAGTACCAAATATACCTCCTTCAGCTAAAGAAGTTCAGTTTCTGTCTGGAAGTTTGCTTCTCTTCTTGGGATGTGTTCATCTGTGATAAACATCATACCCTTGGCACGGCTCCGAATGAGACCTCTACAGGAGGAATTACACCTTAAATGGCAACAAGCCGTAGGATCGTTCGACAATTCCCTCAGGGTCACGTCGCGCATTATAGATTCTCTGCATTGGTAGTCTCAGACAGCGACCTTGGCTCCAGGCTTCACTTTCCTACCAACCACTCCAAACTTCGTTTTAACAACCGACGCTTCCATGGAGGGATGGGGAGGCCATCTGCAAGATTTGCAGATTCAAGGAAAATGGTCCCAAGAATACCGTCAACAGCATATCAACTGGTTAGAGCTCCGCGACATGTTTCTTTCTCTGCAAGCATTCCTCAGTGCTGGTCCGTACCAACAATACGACCAGCATGTATTACATCAACAAACAAGGAGGAACAAAATCGCCTACGCTTTTGCAGGAAGCTCAGGAATTGTGGGATAACCTTGAGGGCAGAGCACGTCAAGGGTCTCCACAATACTCTGGCTGACACGCTGAGCAGGTCTCTATCGGACTGTCACAAATGGGAACTGGAGCAGAAGCAGGTGAACTGAGTCTTCCAAGCTTGGGGCAAACCAGCACTAGATTTATTTGCAACGAGGGAGAGCAAGAAATTTTAATATTATGCCAGCAGACTCCCTCAACAGGGATCAATGGGGAATGCCCTGTCCATGCGATGGTCAGGGATTTGTGCATACGCTTTTCCCCCAATACCTTTGATTCCGAAAGTGCTCCGCAAAATGAAGATGGAGGGCTGCCGTCTCATTCTGATTGCACCCCGTTGGCCAAGGCAATATTGGTTCCAGGAGCTGCTTCTACTATCTCAGGACAAGCCTATCCACCTGATTCCGAGAATCACAATGTTGTTAAGGGACAGGGATCAAATGCTTCATCTGGATCCACAGTCGATACGCTTGCACACATGGCTCCTGATTTCTTAGAATTCAAAGACCTTAACATCTCTCAGGACTGTTGTGAGATTTTGGCCAAGTCTTGTGCTCAGAGTACAATCAAGACTAATTGTTTAAAGTGGTAGTGATTCTGGTATTGGTGTGAGGTTAATAACATCCATCCTGTTCAAGCTGCTGTGGAACAAATTCTTCCTTACTTACTGTCCCTGTCCATATCTCGGCTTGCTTTTTCATCGATTAAGGTTCATCTTGCTGCTCTCTCCAGATTCAGAAGAAGTACCAAACTACCTTCTCTCTGTTCATCTTCGCTTGTCAAGCAATTTATGAAAGGACTTTTCTGAGCTTTCCCTCCAGTGCGCGCACCTCCTCTAGAGTGGGAACTCAATACTGTGCTGGCGCAATTAATGAGACAACTATTTGAACGGATCACTGAAACAATATCGATGACAAAAATATAGAACTACCATAATGTCGAGTAAAAAATATAGAATGCCAAAATATCAAAATCCCATCTCCAAACAGGTAAGTACAAAAATATCGAATCAAAAATATCGTTGTAAAAAATATAGTTAGTCAAAATATCGAATTTTTTAAAATGCTTTAAAGTAATTAAAAATTAATGAAATAATAAATATAATTAACTTAAACATACTTAAAATATTAAATAACCTTAGAATTAATAAATAATTAATGTAAGTTAAAAAACATACTAATTGATTTGGTAATACACACACACACATATATATATATATATATATATATATATATATATATATATATATATATATATATACATAATATTAATAAAAATTATACAATATTTTTACTGTAGGATAGCGGAAAGGGTACCATTTACTATTACCACTCCAGTGAGTGCAACAGTAGGGAAAGCGTTGGATAGCGTAGGGGTAAATATTACTATTCCCACTCCAGTGAGTGCAACAGTAGGGAAAGCGTTGGATAGCGTAGGGGTAAAAATTACTATTCCCACTCCAGAGAGTGCAACAGTAGGGAAAGCGTTGGATAGCAGGAGGGTAAAAATTACTATTTCCACTCCAGAGAGTGCAACAGTAGGGAAAGCGTTGGATAGCGTAGGGGTAAAAATTACTATTCCCACTCCAGAGAGTGCAACAGTAGGGAAAGCGTTGGATAGCGTAGGGGTAAAAATTACTATTCCCACTCCACAGAGTGCAACAGTAGGGAAGCGTTGGATAGCGGGAGGGTAAAAATTACTGTTCCCACTCCAGTGAGTGCAACAGTAGGGAAAGCGTTGGATAGCGGGAGGGTAAAAATTACTATTCCCACTCCAGAGAGTGCAACAGTAGGGAAAGCGTTGGATAGCGTAGGGGTAAAAATTACTATTCCTACTCCAGAGAGTGCAACAGTAGGGAAAGCGTTGGATAGCGTAGGGGTAAAAATTACTATTCCCACTCCAGAGAGTGCAACAGTAGGGAAAGCGTTGGATAGCGGGAGGGGAATACTTACTATTCCCACTCCAGTGAGTGCAACAGTAGGGAAAATAAATACTTCATATATTAATTAAAAAAATATACGTTTGAAGTACTTTATTCAATATTTGCATATCATAAAAGTACATAACATATCATATGTAGAAACACACATACATTTTAAAAAAATTGTCCATTACACAAGTATAAAAGTCATAAAAACTTTAAAAATAATCTATATACACAGTGTTTACTATACGAAAAAAAACCCTGATAACGGGAGGTAAAGTGCAAGAATACAAATGGGGTTTCTAAACAGGCAAATTTACAGCTTTGTTAGAATCTATCTGCCTACTACAAATCAACCAAGCACTTGGTAAATATTTTGCAACCCCACAAACACTGAACAGAGATGTTGTTTCTGAGGAGATGATACGTAGGGCGATCCTAAAGTCTCTGACTCCCAATTCCCTGCATACTGGTTTTAGCCATCTTGATCTTGGACTTTGGTATGCTTTGCAGGAAAACAGGAAGTGGGGTAAGGATTCTGGCACGCATGGACAGTTTGGGCAGGTAGGGAGAAAAACTTGTGACCCTTTCCAGCCCTCCATAAATGTGTTAAGGGGAAGAGTCCCGTACCTTAGTTTCAAAAAGAGAGATCTATCTTTTGGAACTTGAATAAAGTCCAAAAATGATTCCAACTTCCTCGTGGACTTATGTTCCAAAAATTTGGTAGTTAGGGCTCCCCACCTTGTACTGTTAAGATCCTCAGCAAGAACCCACTCCCAGTAGATTTTCTTGACAGCCCCCTTAGGGGGTGGGGACTGTGAGGACCAAGATTCAGCCAACCCCAAATTCATAACCAGCTTCTTCAATTTAGTAAGCCACTGTATTTTGTTGGCACCATTCAAAGAGATTAGTTCGTCCAGCACCAGGGCATATTTTGCCAATTCTGGTGTCCTTCTCAGGCGCACCCAGAACAGCAAGGGGCGAAGCCGGACTATATCTGAGATCGAGTGTTTGCTCATATCAAGGAAAAGTGGCTTCAATGGGGTAGAGATAGGGAGGGAAACTAGATCTCTTACAAACTTGTTCTCAGCTCTAACCAGATCATCCACTTTCTCACTTCCCCAAAATTCTGAGCCATAAATTGCAGAGGCCAACGCCTTTCCGTCATAAACAGCAAGGGCTGGGGCTATGGGCCTGCTGACAGACAGACGCTGGTTCCTTAGAATAGCTCCAGATGTTCTTTTAAGGTTTAGGAGCATTTTGGCGACATGGGAGTCCCATTTCATTTTACTGTTGATCCTGACTCCCAAGTAGTCAAATTCCTCCACCACCTCCAAATGACAACCCGTTAAGGGTGATGTTACTTCTCTTTGTTTTTGTGGAAGGAGGCATTACCATTAGTTTTGTTTTAGAGGTGTTAATTATTAAACCATGTTCGTCACAAAACAGGGTAAATCTGTCCAACAATCTCTGGAGACCAGACGGGGTTTTGGCGTTGTCCTCCCTCAAATGGTCTACCACCCCATTAATGAAGAGGGAGAACAACGTCGAGGCCATCACGCAGCCCTGGCGCACCCCCCTGTTCACAGGCACCCTCTCTGTGAGTTGTCCCTAACTCCCCCATCTGATTCTAGCCTAATTGCCCTGATGGAGATTGGCGATAAGCTCCAGGAGATACAGTGGAAACCCCATGTCCAGCAACACCCTCCAAAGCCTACCACGGGGAACCAGATCGAAAGCACTCTTCAGGTCTATGAAGGCCAGATATAAGGTTCCCTTCATGATGGTCACAAATTTCCAATGTATAGCACAGAACTTGAAGACCTGATCCATTGTTCCCACGTTTTGGCGGAAACCTGCCTGGAAATGAGACAGCACGTTCCCTTCCTCCAGCCAGGTTCCTATTCTGTTGACAATAACCCTGCCAACTACTTTCTGGACAACGTCGATTAGACTAATCGGCCTGTAGTTGGCAGGGTCCTCCCTAT
Source organism: Lissotriton helveticus (assembly GCF_964261635.1). Taxonomy (NCBI): domain Eukaryota; kingdom Metazoa; phylum Chordata; class Amphibia; order Caudata; family Salamandridae; genus Lissotriton; species Lissotriton helveticus. Next base: position 734,195,369 of record NC_136073.1, read on the forward strand.
TACCTTTCTTATATATGGTAACAACCTCAGCGCCCCTCCAAGAATCTGGGACAGGATATCCACAGAGGATTAAATTCAATAGTAGGGCGATGTAGTTAGTCCATAACTTGGGATCATATAGTAGTAAATCACCAGGTAACCCGTCCGGGCCTGCTGCTTTGGAGGGGACTATGCTTATAATGGCATCGTAGACTTTGTGTGGTTCGAAAGGTTCCACAGATGCCTGCCCATCGATAGTTAAATCTTTTGGTGGCCACAAGGTTTACCCGGAACCTACCTCTTCACAGTATAGCTTTGAGAAGTGGGAATGCCATTGATTAGCAGTTACATGGTTAGGCAGTGGCTCTGCTCCCATTCTGTCAAATTTGTTGATCAAGTTCCAGAACAGGGTCGAGTCTTTCGAATAGGCAGCATTCTTAAGTTGCTGCCAATGCTCTTCCTCCCATTCCTTCTTAGCCCGTCTAATGCAGATGTTGTATTCCTTCCTGGCTACCCTAACTGATGGCGCATCCTTACATCTAATGCAGTTTGATATTACCCTTCTCTTTCTCCTACATTCTGCCGTGTACCATGGTGACCTAGTTTTAGTATTAGAGATCTTCCTTGGCCCTTAGATGTTCTCAATAATAAAATACGAGCCAATTTTCTCTATTAAGGTTTTATAGGAGTCTGTAAATTTGGAACATTTTTCAGTGCCTTGAAAGGAGATCAAGGATGAAAGCTCACTAGTCTCGGTTTCGACTAATTCTTTGATACTAGTTAACTTATCTACTTGGCACTTCACCCTGTTCCATTTAAATTTGCAGTTACAGTTAGATGGGACTACCTCCTTTGTAAGAAATAAGAAGCCTTTAGGTGAGACACTTCCCCATCTTATTTCCATACAGAGCGGGTTATGGTCGCTGTCCTGCGTCTGCCTGATTTCCATGTCCACTAAACTGCCCCAAGATCTGATATCGAGTAAAATATAATCAATATGAGAAGGGCAGCTTAGTCTGTTGTAAGTCATTGCACCATTTGGATCGGAGGTAGTCCTGCCATTCAGGGCGTGTAAGTTATATTCCAAAGTTAGCGAATTTAGTTGGATCACTCTGGGGGTCCATTTACTGATTGGCACCATAGTAATGGTCGGTATAAAATGTCTCGAGTCCTCTTCATTACAACCCAATAGGTCCTCTTCACTTAGGGGTTCATACGTGCAATTAAAATCACCCCCTACAATAACACTAGACAGGGGGGTAAGTTCCCCTAGTGCTGCCTCAAGTAATGATATAGTAGGTGAAGTTTGGCCTCCCGGAGTACCTCTGGCATACACATTAAACAACTCAAGCGAGCTCCCATTCCCGTTGTCCTTTATGGAAATATGCAAAATGTCACTGGTGCGTAAGTCATTCACCTTAAGTGACCAATTCAGGGCCACACTAATCCACAAAAGTAGTCCCCCCGAAGGGCGACCTCTCCCTGCACTAATTGCTGGAATAAAATGGGTAGAATAACCACTTTTGTACAGAGGGATCAAGCTCCAAGTTTCCTGGAACATACAGATCTCGAAAGTATCAATCAAATTGTTCCAATCAGGGTTTTCCATATTTTTTTGTAGACCCGCAATGTTCCAAGAAAGGAGCTTGATACTATCATATTTAGGTGATGACCGATCAATGGTCATTTCTGGAGCCAGTGCCACTTCTACTGACCTTAGTGGAGATTGAGGTTTGCTTAAGTTGTTATTGTTTAAACCATTAGTGTATTTTCCCCAATCGGGGTCCATCTCAGCATTGGGCATCAACGACTCCCCATCTAACAACTCTGAGGTGGTATTGGGTTGGTATTCAGGCTTATTTATCAATTGCGCTACAAAAGTCGAAGGGGTTACCTTTGATGGTCAATCAATTTTATTGAGCACCGAGTCGTCTCTAAATGTTGTCCTAGACCATAAAGGAGCATGTCTGATTTGAATATTAGAATCCACAGGTGGACATGTTCTATACTCTAGGTTTAATAGGTTTTTCGCAATGGTTGTGTTCTTGACCTGTATTTCAATACAATCAGTTGATGAGCTGAACAGGTATAACCTTTTAACATTAATCAAGTCCTCCCTGATAACCGATCTACACCCTCTCACGTGTCGTAGCCAATGAATGGTTTTGTTGCGGATGGATTCGCTATTCTCAAAGGTGTTAGTAATGCCAAGCTTAGTAACCCCAGTCATGTAGATAGTGTCATTGGGGGAACTAAATGAATTAAACTGTTTTCTACTCCAAGTTTCCCCTGAGTTTGCCTCTCTAATAGGTGCTACCGGGAGACTGGGTGATTTTTTCCCTATGTTTGATTCCTTTGGCTTTGGTGGATGCGCCCGAAGACTTACTGCCTTAGCATATGTGCTAGACATATCCTGTACTTTTGGTGCACTAGCCATCAATGTTTGGGCAGAGGTCTTAGGTGGTAATCCTCCTGTTATTGCGGGGGTATTCACTGACGCTGTTCTCACCTTAGGGGCCTTTAACACATTAGGCATTGTCGTTAACTGGGGGCTATTTTCAACATTCTTTTCACCCTTCTTCAAAGATGCAATCAATAGATTTTTAATAAAGGCGATATCCCCTTCCAGACTTTCCATTTTCTTCATAAATATCCTATTAAAGTTCAAACAACTGGTGCATTCAATTGGAGCATTCATACTCCCCACAGCCTCTCTTGATTCTTTTGCTAATACTTCATTTAGCTCCCTAGATTCCCCTTCCAGCACCGCAAAACGATTGGAGCAGGTAATACCCATATCACATGGGCTTGCCTGAACATGGCCATCTACATTTTCTGTTAGGTCAACCAAAAGATCGACATTACTACTAAAAGTACCTTCCCCTGTAATCTCTATAGTATTAGCCTCAATGGGGATCACAGGAACAAAATTCAAATCATCAGCAGGTGTACTGTTCTTTGGTTTCTTAGTAAAGAAGGCCGGGATCACTTTATTCCTTTTCCGTGTAAAAATATCTATAATAGGATCCTGCATTCCTGTTTTATCAATGGATGGAGCCACCTGTAGAATATTTTCACAGTCCTCGACGATGGATTCAATACTAGATAGAACACAATTGGATGCAGCATGCAGGGATTTTTTTGCTTTTTTCCCTTTTTTTATATTAACTACAGTTCCTCCCCCCTCCATCGCTTTCCTCTTGCCCATTGTATTTCGCGGGCCCACTGGTCTTGATACAATGGTGATCCCTGTAGTCTTCTATAGTCAGCTACACCATGCACTCGCCCCAACAGTATTTACACAGTACCTTCAAATGGGCTGATGGTTCTAGGTTTCACTCGTTGGGGGTAGGCAGCGCTATGTAGCGTGGTGGAGACTCCTCCCCCTCACTCGCAGCAGCTGTTGGTGCGCCAGGGCTCCTGGAACACGTAGTCTCTGCCCCACTGCACTTGCAGGCTCGTTGGCGCTCGGGTCGAAGAGGCGCTTGCAGGAGGCTTGGTGACAGCTGCGGGGGTCCAAAGAAGGAAGAAAACCCCCGGGACTCCGGTCCCTCCTGGGAGGATGCAGCAGGCAGAGAGAAACCGCAGGCAGGAGTAATTATATAATAATACCAATTACAAATTAGTTAAAAATAATTACCAATTTAATATAATATAATAATTAATCAATTAAAATTACAAATAAAAAATATTTATTAAAAATCATTACCTATTAATACAAATTAATTACCAATTTGCAATTAATTATTTAGCAATTACAAAATAATTAACAATTAATACAAAATAAATACCAATAAATAAATTAAAAAATGTATTTAATTACAATTAAATGACTTCCCACCCTATTCCCCTATAAACCCACAACCTGCTACAGAAGAAAAATAATAAAATTAACATAATTATCAATTAATAAAAATGAATTACCAATTATCATTTAATTAATTACCAATTAAAAATTAATTAACAATTCAAGATAAATACCAATAAATACATTAAAACATTTAATCGATTATAATTAAATTACTTCCCACCCTATTCCCCTATAAACCCACAACCTACTACAGATTTTTTTTTAAATAAAATTAACATAATGATCAATTAATCAATTAATAAAAATTAATTACCGATTATAATTTAATTAATTACCTATTAAAAATTAATTACCAATTAATTCAAGATAAATACCAATAAATAAATTAAAACATTTAATCAAATATAATTAAATTACTTCCCACCATATTCCCCTATAAACCTACAACCCGCTACAGAATTAAGTTACGCAAAAATTAAATAGCATAAAATTTATTACTTAAAATAAATTATAAAATAAATATACACTTTTCACACATATACCAACATAAAAAAAACTTTTACAAATTCGATATTATTAAAAAATCAATATATTTAACATCTATATTATATACTTCGATATTTTGACTTTTTATATTTATGTAAATCGATATGAACTTACTTACCTCAAAATGTATATTTTTGTTGTCTATAGTCTGTCTATTCGATATTTTGTCCATTACATTCGATATTTTTGTTGTCTATATTCTGTCCATTCGATATTTAGTCCATTCTATATTGTTAACTCGATATTTTGACTGTATACCCATTTGAACCTATCCACAAAGCTGATCTCAAGTTTCTCGCGTGGAAGGTTGCCATTCTTCTGGCTCTTACTTCTGCCCGAAGGGTTAGTGAAATCAAAGCTTTCACTATCATAGAACCCTTTTTACATTTCACTAAGGATTATGTAACACTTCAAACAAATCCTAGATTCATCCCTAAAGTACCGTCTCAATTTCACTTGAATGAACCGACGATCCAACCAATTGTTCGTGGCCTATGGTTAAACCACGCTTGGGGCTGCAATAACAAACGCAACAATAACCAGATGGCTGGCTTCTACGATTCATTTCTGCCATGAAAAGGCCAACAAACCTTTGCAGAGAAAGGTCAAAGCTCATTCTACCAGGACTGTGGCAGCTTCTACAGCATTGTTTGCTGGAGTGACTTTGGAGAACATCTGTCGGGGTGCAACATGGTAAAATGTCCACACGTTCACAAAGCATTACTGTCTGCAATCTACACAACAGGATGATGCAGCTGTAGTACAAGCGGTTCTCCGCCATCTTTTTCATTAAGGTCAGATTCAGGTATTTTCCCTCTTATATGCGGCAATGTTTCATGTGACATATTTTGTATGTTTTTTCGCTGAATATATGCATATCTCTTTGTGTTAATAATCTTGCCTTATTTAGGTAATGTCACTTTATATGCATTTTATTTCTTAAAGACTTATTTAGGTTACTGACCTTCCGCCATTATGGATGCGTTTTTGGAGTTTATGAACCTTGTCTCCCACCATCCGCAAACGACACTGTTTTTAGCTTACTGCTTGCTTTTCTGATTCAGGCATGTGAATCTATGAAAGATACCCCAATACTGGATAAGAAAACAAGGTACTTACCTGTAACTACAGTTATCCAGTATTGGTATCTTTCATAGATTCACATGCACCCACTCTCCTCCCCGGCGAGTCAGTTCTTTATTATTTGGGATACCTACTTCCCACTTGTGCTAAGAAAATCTGAGGAGAACTGCCTCTGCTGAGAAGGTTCTAGAGGGTGCTTGTAGCTGATTGGTTGGAACTAATTTTTGGATCTTTTCATATAATGATGTAGATAGGCTACTAAGATTTAGGCCTTTGGGCTTTCTTTTAGCCTACTACTGTTATTTACTTAGGGCACTGCTTTTGTATTTTACCGTGGTACTTCCTCCTCTGCGACAGGGAATGATTCAGGCATTTGAATCAGGCATGTGAATCTATGAAAGATACCAATACTGGATAACTGTAGTTACAGGTAAGTAACTTGTTTTCTTATAGGCAAATCAAAAAACGCCTGTATAATTCACAATTGCACATACAATTCACTAATGGAAAGCCTTTACTATTACATGTGTGCTGTAAGGAAATACAGTGAACTGTAAGCTCAGATTGCATTATCCACAGTGTTTTTTTTTCATATAAACACATGTACGCATGTTTACAAAAATGCAACAATTAGTGGTAAGTAGTAAGTATAATGCTTCCAGATTGCCCCTTGAACTATGTGCATACACATGCAGAAGAATGAAAACAAGATCAGTGAATATTTTCAAAATAAAACGTACACAAACAATGCTAAGACTTTGAAAAAAGAAAATTGGAAAAGGGGCGATAGTTTTACCATGTTTTAATAAAGAATTTTTTATAATAAAAATGAATGGCAGTATATATAAAACAATTAATGATAACGGGGAATCGGTATTAAACAACTGTGGCAATATTTTAAAAGAAATAATCAAGAACCTCATTCTTTAAGAACGTCAAAAAGTGCATCCACAATTCCATGAGATTACATGGTGCAGATTTACGACTTTAATAAATTCACATGAGTTTACCTAGGTAGACCTGAAAGCCATAATCCTGTGAATTCCATTTTAGCATGAGCAAGTATAGGATATTTATTTGCTCGTGCGAAAACCTGCAGAGTACGCTCAGTTCACTTGTTGAAACTTACATGACAACAGTATTTTTGGGAGGTTGTGGCATGTAACTGTGGGTGAGCACCGACTCCTAGGACTGTCCAGCCATGAAGCCACCATTATCCTAGGTGTGGTATTTACCAGGTGCCTGATTATGAGGCTGATAAGTATTGCATTCGATAAAAAAACCGATATCGAGTGGTTCAGAATATTTTGATGCGATAATTATCGCGTTTCCTGTCTTTTTTTATTGGAATAACATGCATATGTTGGTGCTTTACTGCACCAAAATCGATATCCCAAGATAAATATTGAGCAAGTTCTCTTTGTAAAATTCTGCCATTTTTCGCACGTTTTAATTAACAGGTGCAATACACATCATACCATGTCCCACCCCAGGAGTGCAAACAATGCAGAAATGGTATTTAACACATAGATGCACATATTGTGCTTATTTTTCTCAGCCTTCTACCCCGTACACCGTTCCTCATAAAAGTCGGCAGGTTTGACCTCCCGCAAGCAGTTATGGGAGACTAATTCCTTTTAACAGGTGCCATCAATTCTACCTATAATGAGTTTTGCCATTAAATGGGTAATAACTGTCAGATCGGTGTGGTAAATGTCCCGCCTGTGATAAACCGCACTTTTGGAACCATGGCATGAGTTGTAACCCTAGATTTCAATCATGGGTATTTCAAAAAATATATAAATAATAGAATATCATTACACATTGTGGAATTTCAAAAACACATTTTTAAGCATACATGTTTTCAAATTTGAAAACATTTTAAAGAGGAACAAATGTCTCAAGGAGATAATATTTTCTGTCTTATTTGTAAAACATATTCAAATTAGCCAAGTCAGTACAAATAAAGTGTGTGTGACTAAAAACACAACTCTAGTGATAAGAAAAAGAAATCGAACACAGGTGCCAAAGAGTGCAGAGCGATCCAGCTACTTTAGGAGCTTCGTTCGCTTACCATTGGCCTCATGCTAAATGAGTCAGTGAAGCCGTTAGTTTTGTCCTTTTCACTGAGGAAGGGAACTAGAAAGGTGCTGCCTGTTATAGCCTTTTTCCGTATGAAACTCCTAGGGTCATTTAAAATTTTGACGGGTGGCACACTAGATCGGCATAGACTATGGCCTGTAAACAAAGTCGATGTAAGGTGACGGACCTAATAGATAGCACCACACGCTATCGATGCTGTCGTATTAAGAATGGTCGTGCGCAGTACTCCAGCACCTGTCACCCTTTGGCGCCACTGGTTACACATGCTCTTGGAACTTCATCGGAGCTTTATATGGCAGAATGCAAATGTGCCGAACGGTCCTGTATCGGAAATAAGATATTCCTTCCAGGCATCACAAAGGAAGGTCTCGGACTGCTTATCAAGGTGGTAAACCTCAATACTTGGAGCACCTCTCCTCCACAAAGATCACATCACTCTCTAACTACCACCTGATAGCTTATTTGCAAACTGCCACACAAGGTGGCAAACTTTGGATATTTGGAGCACCATTCCGCTACAAGGAATATCGTATTTCCAAACCATAACCCTACGGCACATTTGAATTCTGCCATATAAAACCCTTATGAAGTTCAAAGAGCTTGTGTTGTTGAGGAACGAAACACGTTGGCTGTTTTTATGAGCATGTATCGATGTCAAAATAAAGGAAGTAATTAAAGAAATCACAACGGACTAAGGGCCAGATGTAGGTCGGCAAATACCGGTCGGGACCGGTATTTGCAAATGGAGATGTAGGGGCCTTCAAATTTACAGATTCGGTAAATATACCGATTCGGTAAAATACCGATTCGGTAAAATAGCGAGTCTGTAAATTTACCGAATCGGTAAAGCCAGATGTAGGTGGCACTTAACAGTGCCACAGGCCCTTACCGATTCGTTATTTACCATGTAAAACTATTGCATGGTAAATAACGAATTCCTGTGTACATGTACATCTGTGCATGTACACCTGTGCCATGTGGCACACATACATGCCCTGAGGGCATGTATGTGTGTCACATGGCACACAAGCCTGAATCAGGGGTGCAACAGGGTGTCAAAGTGACACCCTGTCCCCCTTGTCAATTCGGTAATTTTACCGAATCGGTATTTACAGATTCGGTAATTGACATAGGTTCTTATGGACCTCAAGGCCCATAGGAATCAATGGCAATTACCAAATCGGTAAATACGGATTCGGTAATTACCGAATCCTACCGATTCAGTAAAAAATACTGAATTTTTAGCTACATCTCATTTACCGAATCTAGAATATCGAATCGGTAAAATTCGGTATTCTAGAGTCGGTAAATGAGGATTACCTACATCGGGCCCTAGATGTGCTTTGTTCCGTGCACCTCCTTTGATTAAATAGACTATGGCCTGTGCTCACATGATGGTGAGCCCACAGTATCTAGAGATACAACTACATGGCAGGGAAATCTGTACCTATAGTGCACCCAGAGTTATGGTTGCACTGTAGGCAAACATAAAATACTAAGATAGTGCCATGTTTTATTAGTTGCCTCTGCATTAATTTTCCTTTTCAGATTCAGACCTTGGAAGCTGTTTTTTTTTCTTTCAAAAAGCCAGATAACAAACGTCTTGCATGCACAGAATTATCTCCATGCACATTTAGATTAGGCGTGGCATACCTAGGCAGAGAAAATCAGTGATGGCATGAAGCAACGGCCACCATGACACAATGGTCCTGATGTGGCTGGACAGCTGGGCGAAGGTTTTTTTGTAGCTGAATCGGCTGAGGCTCAGCCAATGGCATCTATCAGGCAGGGGAACCTCAAGATTGACAGGGCTGGAGTTCCACAAATTTATGGCATGGCTCTCACTCCCCTATATTCTTAATTTTGTCTGTTTTTTTCACATGAATATTTTCAGATGTCAGATCACTTTTTTCCTCTTTGTATTTGCCGGGGAAAAAGGTTTTCTTGTGTGTTTTTCGGGAAGCCTTTTTTCACCATCTTTGCTGTTCTCAGTGCTCATTGACCAGTGGGGTTGAACTGGACAAGTTGCATGTCCACAAGTAGTGTGTGTAGATTCACACTATTAAGTACTACATCATCTATTAAGAGGTTTCCTACAGAAGTCTAACGATATGGGGGTATTTACTCCTATTCTTCCATTTCACAAGCCCTCTAGAAGATCGGCTCCCTGATCTCAGTCACCACTAATCTTGTTTGCTGTCAACCTTAAGCATTGCAATGTTAAACATTTCTCAGCCTTACATGCCAATACTTTTGAGTGTATAAGCTTGACATCAAAGCGTCTTTCAACATCGAAAACTTGGCCTTAATTAGACCATCTTCATCTTTAGCCCTTATACCTCTGCTATCACCTTTCAGTGAGGTTGATCTGTTACTTTTTCTGGTCTACCCTGGGACAGAACCAACCCTACCATCAGCTTCCAGACTATTGTAAGTTGTTTTTAGGGAAAATGTATATTTGACCAGGCCAGGGAGACCTTTTAAGCTACCAACTGTCACCAAAAGTCACCATGGCAGAGACATGTAATCTCTTTTCAAGGACGTAACTAATTGTGGTCAGACAAAGGTTTACATTGATGACCCACACGAGCAATGTATTTATTGCCTTAATTCTATGTACATACCTTCGAGCTGTGACATTTGTAGTATATTTCCACCAAAGACTATATGTATTAAAGAAAAAATACCCACTTGATAGGGGGATGCCCCTTCTTCAGGTGAAGATTCTTTAAAATGTGGTCCTGCAAGCACTTCCACAAAGATGGCTAAAAAAGGAAGCATGTGCACTTTCCTGAGCTGGACTTACAACCTTAAGAGCCTGCAGCCATCTCCTCACACAAAACCACAGAGAGCTTCTCAGATAAATGGTCCAAACATGAAGATCACAAGTCTGCACAAAAAACTGAACAAAAAATGCAACCTTTTGGCCCTTCAGGATGGCTTCCAATCTACACCTGTGACTTAATAATTGTTGATGGCGAAAATAAAACCCACCATTGATGACATAATAGAACACATTACCAGTGTTACCTATGACCCTGTCATGGACCTTGATATCAAGACATCGTCGACATCAAACCCACTGAGACCATCTCGAAAAAATTCCTATACCATCTGGAACAACTCAACCTAAAGGCCTTAAACGGCAGCTACGTTGAAGACGACCCCCCAGTAGCCACTTTCCACACTATCTCACAAACCTCGCACCTCGACTACATGTTCGTATCTCTGAATATGTTTTGCTGGGTCTCCTCATTCAAAATAGAAGCGAGCGACCTTAGTGACCACTTGCCTCTTGTGGCTGAAATAAGATCCAACTCGACACGGGAAATTGAGCACCTCACTGGCCCAGACACAGAAGTCAGTTCAAATTTAAAGCGACTTCGGTGTAACCCCGGTAACATTGATTCCATCAGCCTCACTGCGAAAACCCTCTTTTCCCAAGTCTCTGGGTCTTCAATCAAGCTGTCGGACGTCTGGCAAAACTTCATCGATGCCATGACGGCAAAAATGAGATGTGTGGTGCCCAAAAACTCTGGGCAACCAAAGGGGACTTCAGTTTGGAAACATTTATCCCCGGACATGAAAATACAAAAACGAATAATAAACCAAACCTTGAGACTTATGCGAAAGGACCAGGCAAACCACAGCTTGCAAACAGTTCTGCGGGAAGGTAAAAAACAGCTCAAACGAATGAAATGGGAAAGCCAAAAGCAAAGAAATAACGATCTTTGGGTCAAACTTGTCCACGAGGGGAAGCAGAAAAACAGCTCCAGGTTCTGGCAGATGGTAAAAAGGTTACAGATCCCTGACCATTTAGGGCTAAACTCACATATATCAGAGGAAGTATGGTCAAAATACCTATTAACACACTTCAACGGAGACGACACCACATGTGACACGGTAATAATGTCTCCTGGCACAAAAACCTCAAGGCCTGGAAGCAAGGAACAACTCAATCACCACATGGTCGTAAGCATACAAGAGACACAGGAGTGTGAAGGAATAAGGTCAATGAAACCTGACCATCTTAATAAGGAAAAAAGACCTGCAAAGGATGTCGAGCAAGTGCCAATGAAAATTACCCCAGCAGACATCAGACGGCAAATAACAAAAGGGAGACCCAATAGAGCGCCAGGGCCGAATGGAATACCATCTATGCTGTACAAATCAGATGCAGATTTCTGGAGTGCATCCCTGGCTCCAATATTCAACAACACAAGTTTAACTCTGACGCTTCCTGATTCATGGCATGGGTCCGTCATAAGTCCGATTTACAAACATGGGAACACGCGTCATCCAAATAGTTACCGTCTTATTGCTTTGCTTGATGTAGAAGCAAAATACTTTGCAGGTCTCATTCTGGAAGAATTATCATCATGGGCCTCCGAAAATACCATCATCCCTCTTAACCAAACGGGCTTCTGCAAAGGCCAAGGGACCACAACTAACATCATTGCTCTGTCCCTCCTGATGGGTGCAGCAAAAGCAACTAAGTCACCCTTATTCCTTACGTTCATTGACTATACTGCTGCCTTCGATCACGTGGACCGCAACAAACTTTGGCAGAAATTATACAATTGGGGTATCCCGAAGCGCCTCCTAGATGTCCTAATACTGCTCCATTCCAATACCTGGATCAAAATCAAGCTAGGGGCAGGCACACACCTCTAAAGACCAATTAGGACGACAAAAGGATTAAAACAGGGTTGCCTACTAGCCCCCATCTTATTTAATCTTTTTCTAGCGGATCTGCCTGCAGAACTCGATAAATGCCGCAATCACGCATCCAAGTTAGGGAAAATTACCCTTTCAAATTTGCTATACGCGGACGATCTGGTGCTGATAAGCCGCTCTCAAATAGGCCTTCAGCACCTCCTGAACGCAACTTACGCCTTTTCAGCAAAGAACGCCCTCCAAATACATTTTCATAAGTTAAAGTCCATGACGGTTAATTACAGTAAAAAAGGAATCCTTGTTGGTACCTGAATGGAGAAAAACTTGACAGGGTAGCCTCATACAAATATCTGGGTGTCCTCTTGGACTCAAACAACAACTCTAGGCCTCAACTCCACTCCATCCGAGGGAAAGCCACAATGACTTATCTAGCATTAAAATCATTAAAGGCAAAACTCCCCGATCTTACCATTCCTTGAAATCCTGCGTGCGAAACTACAGCCAACGCTCACGTATGGGAGTGAATCACTTCACGGGAAGGACACCGTACAGCTGGACACAGTCATAGCTAACTCTTATAGGGCTATTTTTAACCTTCCTTCATACGTTTCCCCCGCCCAGATTCGTCTGGAATTCGGCATTGTCAAACAAACTTTAGAAAGGCGGAGTGCGTACGTAGCAAGCTGGCGCAAGATCCGCAATGCAGAGGCCGACTCCCTATATGCCAACGTATGGGAAGAGTTACTACGGCACCGTACCTCGCTGCCTAGAGTGTACCTTTTTGAATCAATTGAAGTCCTAGGGTTGTCCGACACCTGGGAAACTTCTATAGATCTCCAGTCCTTTAAAAAACTGGCTAAAAAATCAGCACGCATTATCTCAGTGATCGGAGATAAGAAAGACTTAGCAAACAGAGCGCACGGATGGACAACCCTGGGGGGTTATGGCAAAATACAGCCACAAGCATATCTTAACATCGGGATGAAAATACAAGTCAAAGAAAAGTTTCTAAAATTACGCCTCAGCGTAATCCCGATACTGCCGCACATGTCCCCTTGGGAGAGAACACCTGCCTCGCAACAGTGTCGCCTGTGCAAGTCCGGCAAAGAGGACATTGTTCACGTGATTTGTATATGCCCTAGACTGAGGGACTTGAGGCGCAACTTTCTGCTTCCATCCTTCAAGTCATATGCTGTTCGGACCTGCAGGCAGGCAGTCAAACTATGCTTCACCTCTAGTGACACCAAATTTAACTGCCAGGTCGTGAAGTTCTTTGACACAATAAGAAAAAGACTTGATACCGTTTGAAGTTCTTCATTAGCACCTGAGGACAACCTTGATTTGAAAACTGCGAACTTTGATCTTTTTTAACTACAAATTGGTTTTAATGTTTCTATCGGTGTTTTATATTTTTGAAAAGATTTTAACTAATCGTGTACAAATAAAATATTACCTTACCACTGAGACCATCGTCCACTTCGAGATCACCATAAACCACTACTGTTCCTTCAACATTGAGCTCTTCATCATCGACAAAGACACTTAGATTGTCCTTGTTACAGACTCAAACCCATCAACAATGACACATACGGATACAGCAAAATCTCTGGGTGCTCTCCAATATCGCTGTTCAAGTTTCATGCCTTTTCTTGGCTCAAGAAGAGCTCAGACTTGTAGAGTAGAGTAGATTTTCACTTGTATGGAGGATAAAACAGTCCATACTATCCTCCATAACCACCTGGATATAAACAGGGTTATACATTCAACCAAAACATACAAAACCATGACAGGAATTCTGGACAAAAAAGGAGCTTTTCACAGTTGTTCGCACAGGACAATCAAAAGCTTGTCTTACTTTTTGCAGTTGCTCCCCTAAACTCCTCACATTAACCAATAGTAGGGAGAATTTCCCACTTGCTTTCCAGTGGTGGTCAGCATTATCAATTCAAGATGATCCCCTTTGGTCTCAAGTCAGCACCGTGTATTTTTACCAAGTGCCTTGCACCGGTCGCTGCTGGGTCACCCTCTACATCCCTACTTGGATGACTGGTTGATCAAGGCCTGTCAAAGGAAAAAGCAAACAACTAACTGCATCAAATCTTTCTCAAAATGGTTTTGACACTGAACATTGACAAGTCTTCCACAGATCCTCAAATAAAACTACAATTTCATTACAAGACTGGAGGCTACCATTATGCCACACATTGGAGGAATGGTGTCCTAGGCGGCATGAAAAAGAGAAGTGTCTGATGCGGCACAATGGAGGAATGGTGTCCTGTGCGGCAAGAAAAAGAGAGGTATCTGTTGTGGCAAAAGGGAGGGATGGTGTCCTACGCAACATGAAAAAGAGAGGTGTCAGATGCGACTCAATGGAGATTGGTGTCCTGAGCGACACGCAAGACATGGATACAATGATGATGAGTGTATTGAGCGACACACAAGACGTGGACACTGAAGGAATTGAGTAGGGGAAGGAGGAGCTCCATAGAGACAATGAGGAGTATGTACTCGACCTCCAAATGGATGTTAATGGAGATGACCTCTTCAGTGAGGATCAAGTTCCTTCTACCTCTAAAAATGAGTTCAGGAATCCATTTGGAGAGAATATGTTCTCGCCCACAATATTAAACATCTCAGAAGTGCTGAAAGACGCCCGGTTGAACATGTGGGCAAATTGATTGAGATGTGGATGAGAATTCCACTAGAGAAAGAAGGGTAGAATGTGCTCAAGGCTGAATGTTCTAGGTCAGTCATCCATGACAAGATCGTCTAATGCCCAATCAGCAGTGACGCCAGTAAGGGTCTTGACAGATTCCTCAACAAATGTCTAGTTCGCCTCCTTGATATTGTTGGTCCACTGACAAGGATTATTGATATGTCCAAAGAGGCATGGTTTAGGGACCACCTTTAGACTTGGAGACTGGAGCCTGGCGCCTACGCTCCATGGTTACCCTGGGAAACGCCGACCAGGACTAAAGGCCAAAAGCGCAAGGCGGCCCTAAAGAAACTCCACCCCAAGTTGGGAGATGTAGGAGAGAAAGAGTCCACAGAGAACCTTAGAGGGCTTGTTTTTACCAAAGATATGGTGAAAACCCTGGGCAAGGGGCCAAGGTCAAACCGGATACCAGGGTGAATACTATGCTTTCTCATTCTTCTTCTCAGGGAAGAGTGGGTGGTCACCTCAAACAATTTACCCAAGTGTAGGATATGAGAAGTTAGCCTGGCATATGATAGTGGGCACCTTGCACCAGTCTAAACGACCCTTATTGATGGTGGTTGTAAAGTCAACCTTATAGACAATCTATCCTAGTGGTAGCATGGACCAGCAGTCTTAGGCTAAAACTTCAGAGAGCATGTGAAGCCAGCTGTTTTACCATATATAATCCCTTGAATACCAAATGAAAGGACACCACACAAGGTATATATCAAATATATATGTATTTATTACTGACACAACCCCTCTGCACTCTTTATGAGGTCAGAGTTCGAGATACGTTACAAGTTACTCATTAAGCATACTATAAGTTGCAGAAATACAATTCTGCCCTAGGGGCCTCACGAATCATATACTAAGTAAGTGTCAGTCAGTCAGTCAATTATCTTTATTCGATTATTAAAAATCATAAAAGAACGAGCATAATTACATAGCAATTCATCAAGGCACAAGTTAATACATAATTCAGCAAATAATCAATATTTAAGAACATTTTAAAATCACAATATATAAATAGAACATGTAAAAATATTAAGAAATATTAAAAAGTTTAAAGTTTAAAAAGAGACCCTCCAGTAAACAAAATTTTAAAAGATAAAAGGGAAGTCAATGTTCAATATTCAGTAAGGTGCCTAACTCTAGTACGGTTCTTATTTATCCGTACTCCTGCAACTAAAAAACTAGCGACATGGAAAGCTACTTTAACACTTGGAAGGAGTTGCAAAAACATCAAAGCTGGTTTGACCTGAATAAAACCTTGGTTACGCAGGATTGGAAACAAATATCTTTTTCTGATATCGATATAATGTCCACAAAACATGATAAAATGTGTCGTGTCCTGAGTAGAAAAGTGGTCACAATCACATGGTTCAGCATCATCAGGTCTACTCCAATTTTTAAAATTGCCCAAAAAAAGATGGATCAAATCAAAACGAAATCTCGTTAAGAGGAAACGATGGTATGATTTAGTTACCAGGACAAGGTATGGTTCCATTCCTGGGACAGATGTCAACATACAATGTTTCCTTACCGTGGGTTTTCTAAGCTCTATAGCTTCCCTCTCCAGGACATATAACTTAGTCAGGGTATTTTTTACTGTTTTAAGATCATCCTGACTTATCAAGTCTGGAGAAGAAAAAAGCTCCGGATGTCCGGCAAGAGTCAGCTGCATTTGTACAAATTTAGTACAGTATAAGGACCACTTCAGGAATAGTGAATAGGCCTAGGGCCTAGGGCCTAGGGAATCGCTGGGGCTACACTACAGAACCAAAGGTTAGGAAGTAGGAGACACACGGGAGACGCGTGCAGTGTGGGAACACAGTCGCGAGTTACCATAGAGTTATAATGGGAACGTAAAAGTTACAAAATAGTTGATTAAGGACACTTCCGGATGGACTACGGTAAAACCCTTTTAAACTAGGATACTTCAAGAGTCAACACCCACGGGAGCACCGGAGTACTCAAGTTACCTCACCCAGGGAAGCTGGGTGCATAGGTGTCTTTTCGTGTCGGGTTTCGTCGCTATTTCCTATGGAGAGCTGAAAAGAAGTGCTGCAGGCGACCAGGAGAAAAGTGTCCGGGTGGATTCAAGGGTGGATCAAAGATGAGAAGAACCTGAAAGCAGAGGGGACAGAGTCTGGGTTACTAGCCAGTGACCAGGAAGGAACCAGGAAGGAACCAGGCGATGTCGAGTGTTTCAGGTGAAGAAGGTGAAGCTTGTCTCTGCAGTCACGAGGACCAGGAGGCGTCGACGACGACCAGGAGCTGGATTCAAGCCACGAAGGATCTAGTTGACTGCGGTGTCGGTATCCGGATTGGACCCAACAAGCCTTGGCAAACACAATCCACGCAGGAAGGGAAGATGGGCTTTAGTTCAGACCAGCAAGATCTGGGGAGCTTCTCCT
Source organism: Lissotriton helveticus (assembly GCF_964261635.1). NCBI lineage: Eukaryota > Metazoa > Chordata > Amphibia > Caudata > Salamandridae > Lissotriton > Lissotriton helveticus. The sequence continues at coordinate 734,212,686 of NC_136073.1, forward strand.
TCGCAGGGAAGCTGGAGCAAGCCTGGAGCAACCTGGAAAGCGGTGTAGTTTCAAAAGGAAGTCTTCGGAGGGCTAACTAGCCAACGGGCTAGCAACCGGGAAGATGCGTCGAGCTGAAATGCAAGAGCAGGCCCCACGCGGCACTTGTGGAGTGTGGAGGGCTGAGCTTCGGTGCAAATGGCGCTCTGGTCTGGGGCTTCTCAAACCCCAATGCGCAACTGCGGGGGTGCCTCGGTAGTTGCACTGTTAGCAAAGTGCAGGTAGTCCAGGGTGTCCGGTCCCACGTCTCTCGTGTCCGCCACGGGTCTCAGCTTTGCTGTGGATGTGGGTCGGAGTCGGAGAAGTCTGGAAGTCCAGTTCCTGAGTCGCTGAGTCTTCGGGTTCCGGCAGGAGCGTCGACAAAGCAAACCGGCAAGTTACTGGTGGTGCCTGTTTGCACAGGATGGTCACTCCTTGACCACAAGGGAGATGTCTTCAGTCTTCTAATTGGTATAGAACGTCGAAGGTCAAAGAGTTTCGTTTCAGAGTTTCAGTCCAGGATAATCTAATGTCTCTAGACACAGCTCCTATCTTTATACTGAGTTTAGGGTCTGGATTACCTGCTAGGTCCCTCCTCTGGGTGGACCCTGAGAAGGGGGTTGTTACGCCCATTTCTCTTTGTCCAATTTCGCACCAGAGCGGGGCTAAAGTGCTCCAGCAGCTGGTTTGAACCGGGCTATGCATGGAGCACCTTGTGTGCCCCAGGCAGTGTCTGTAAAACATCTTTCCATTCAACCCACCCTGCCCCAATACACTACAGGCTTTCTGGGGAGGTGCTAGCACCTCCCTCGACAGGAAACCTATTGTCCAGGCCTCCCTTGCCGGAGTTTCGTCCAGCTGCAGGAGGTCAGACTCGTGTCTGTGGCAGCAGCATCCAATTTGTTATGCTGAGGATCTGTTTAACTTTACCCGGGTAAAGTAGTAACTAGATGTCTTCTCCCTCTAGAAGGGTGGAATGCTACCCCCACCGCCAGAACTGGCCACCGCCAGTTCTGGCGGGGGGGGGGGTAGTATTCCAAAGTGTTTGACAAATTACACGACAGGTTATGATAAAGCCAAACCAAAGTTAGCATTAACCGCGAGGATTATAATGCACTAAAGAGTATTTGGTATGGCTATATCATAGAACAGCTATAAGGACATGGTTCTGAAAGCTGCAGAAGGGCTCAGCTCATGCTAGAGCACCCTCTCACATAAAACCAAGCACTCTGCCTCCAGGATTGTCAAGGCCTACCATATGAGCGACTTATAGGTGCATATGTGTCTATATGTAAGGTAGATATAGATATACTAAATCTAAGTAAGGGGTGATTAAACCACCTTACCCAAGCTGAGTGATCAGCCTGTGGTGTCAGTTTGGATGGCCAGCCAGGGGTGGCATAATACATGCTGCAGCCCCTGGTAGGCCTTGGATACACCTATGCCCTGGTTACCTATGGTACACTATACAGGGGCTCACAAAGGTGACCCAATACCCAATCAGGTATGTACCTAAAGTACATAGTATCGCTTTAGAGAGAGAACAGCTGGGCTGTGGGTCTGATTAGCAGGCCCACAGCCACACTAAAGACGAAAAACCAGAGAATCACAGCAAAAAGTGGGGGTGACCATAGGAAGCAGACCCTACTCTCCTACACAACCCCCCCCCCCCCAAACGTAGGGACATTAAACTAACCTTGACCAGTTGAGTCTTCATGTTCTAAGTGGAAATATCTGGAGAGTCCATCTGCATTGGCATGGTCAGTCCCAGGTCTATGTTCCACTGTAAAGTCCACCCCCTGTAGGGAAATGGACCACCTAAGCAGTTTGGGATTTTCACCCTTCGTCTGATTTAGCCACAAGAGGGGCTTATGGTCTGTCGGAATCTTGAAGTGAGTACCAAACAAGTATGGCCTCAGCTTCTTCAGCGCCCAAACCACAGCAAAGGCCTCCCTCTCAATAGCTGACCAACGTTTATCTCTAGGGGTCAGCCTTCTGCTAATAAAGCTCTTGGCTGGTCTTGACCATCTTTATTCAATTGTGAAAGAACAGCTCCCACAACCAACTCAGAAGCATCTGTTTGGACAATGAATTCTTTGGAGTAATCTGGTCTTTGCAGAATAGGTGCAGTGCACATGACCTGCTTCAGGTCATCAAATGCCTTTGACAGCTTACTGTCCATTGAACTTTCTTTGGCATTTTCTTTGAGGTGAGGTCCTTAAGAGGAGTCACAATGGACCCATAGTTCTTAACAAACTTCCTGTAGTAACCAGACAGGCCCAAGAAAGCTCTGACCTGTGTCTGGGTGGTTAGAGGAGTCCAGTCCTTTATGGTCTGGATCTTGCTCTCCAGTGGTTGAACCTGACCTCCACCTACAAGGTGGCCCAGGTACACAACCTTACTCTGCCCTATCTGGCACTTGGTAGCCTTGATAGTTAGGCCTGCCTTCTGCAGGGCCTCCAAAACATTCTTCAGGTGGATCAGGCGATCTTCCCAAGTTGAGCTAAATACAGCAATATCATCAAGATAAGCTGCACAGTAGTCATCCAGACCTGAGAGGACTTGGTTCACCAACCTTTGGTTGTGGCAGGTGCATTCTTCAGACCAAAGGGCATTACCAGAAATTGATAATGTCTGCCATGGGTTGAAAATGCTGTTTTGGCTTTTGCATCATCAGCTAGTCTGATCTGCCAGTAGCCAGCTGTCAAGTCAAATGTGCTCAAAACCTTGGCAGAAGCCAATCTGTCAATGAGCTCATCTGCCCTTGGTATTGGGGGGGCATCTGTCCTAGTGACAGCATTGAGACATCTGTAGTCCACACAAAACCTCATCTCTCTCTTACCATCTTGGGTGTGAGGTTTAGGCACTAGGACTACTGGACTGGCCCAAGGGCTCTCTGAGGGCTCAATAACTCCCAACGCCAACATCTTTAACCCTACTGCTCTTTCTCTTGGTAGGCAACTGGTCCATAATTCCAGGATCCAGGGCCTGTTTAGTTTTGCAATTTCAAGGACATGTGCTGATATACCTAACATCTCTACATGAGTCCTATACTCCACTTCAGACCAGACTGAAGATTCCAGATCATTGCCAAGCAGACATTCTACAGGGAGGTCTGAACTAACAACAACTCTTTTGAGGCAGTTACCCCTCCCCAGGAGAAGTTAACAATTGCCATACTATGGGTGGTAGTGACATTGCTTGCATTGGTTACTAGGTAATTCTCACCTAGTATGAACTGTCTAGGGTCCACAAAGTTAGGTGTCCCCATGGTGACACTGGCACATGTGTCCCTGTAGGCCTGAGCCACTTTATTGTTAATTAAAGGAGTCTGTCTATACTTGCCCAAGTTACTGGGGCTCACAGTAGAGGACATAGCCATGTCCACATCACAGACAAGAACAGCTTGAGTTGGTATTCTGACTAGGCCAGAATCCATCTCAGTTCCCAGGGTTAACCCTACTACACCATTCTGTTGAGAACCACCACTGTTAGCTGAACTAGGGGGAACAGTTGCCTTAGGGGCCATGGTGGCTGGAGCTGCCTCCTTCTTGGTGCAATCACTGGTCCAGTGAGAATTACGTTTACAAAAATTACACCATGGTTTCTTTGGACCTTCTTTCTTTTTGGATTTCTTGGAACCCCCCTCAGTAGAAGCTTTTTTGGGACCTGGCGAAGACTTCTGGTCTTTTGTGTTCTCCCCACCCTTTTGGTCTTGCTTCTTCTGATCACCTCCTTGGTTCTGTACCTTCTGCTTCACCCTGGTTCTGACCCATTTGTCTGCCTTCTTTCCCAATTATTGGGGAGAGGTCAGATCAGAGTCAATCAGGTGTTTATGCAACAACTGGTTCTGACAATTATTAAGAATGTGTTCTCTCATAATCAAATTATACAATCCTGTATAGTCTTTGACCTTACTGCCCAGTAACCAGCCTTCCAGAGCCTTAGTGGCACAATCTACAAAGTCAGTCCAGTCCTGAGTCTGTATCTTCTTGGTGTCTCTGAACAGCAACCTATATTGCTCAGTGGTTAAGCCAAACCCATCTATCAGAGCACTCTTCAGGACAGTGTACTTGTTAGCATCACCATCACTAACTGTGAGGAGCTTGTCTCTACCTTTTCCTGAAAAGGAGAGCCATGAGATTGCTGCCCACTGACGTTGGGGTACCTGCTGTACTTTGCAGGCCCTCTCCAAAGCAGTTATCCACTTGTGGATGTCATCCCCACTCTGGTGGGGAGGGACACTCTTACTTAGGGAAAGGTCATATGACCACAGAAACCTATCTCTAGGGATGTTGCTGCCACCAGTGGGTGCTAACCCACTAAATTTTCTCTCTCTCTCAAGAGCCGGGGTCTCTTTCTCAAGGGCAATTTCTTGCCTCCTGATTCTAAGCTTGGTTTCCCTCATCCTAGCCTTATGTTCTCTTCTCTCAGGGGAACTCATTCTCCTGGGAGCTGAGGCATCTGACCCTATTGAGTCACCAAACTTGGGGGTCTGGATTTGATTCTCTCCCCTCCAGCCCCATGTAGCCTTAGGTTGACCTGGTTCAGTTCTCCAACTTGGACCTGATCATCATCCTCTTCATCATTAGCACCCCCTAGATTGTCATCATGGGAATCTTCTGTTGAGGGATGCCCCCCCCCTCTACTACCTGTCTGTTCTGGGGTTGCTGCCTTTTCTGCATCATACTCAACTAACACCTCTATTAGGTATCTAAGGGTTGGACTCTGTCCTTGTCTCAGTCTCCTGAGTGAACATAAACTTCTAAGTTCATTAAAAGTAAATGTATCATAGTTAGAAGGTGCCCTGGGAGGGTCAACTTCTGTGGGGAGAGACACACTAGGCTCTCCTCTTAAGGACATTTTCTAGTGAGGTGTGGTGTGTGCACCTACCTACACTAAGTGTTATCTACTTGAACCTCCCTAGGAGTTGTAGTCAGGGTGTGCTAAGCCCTTTCCTCTACAACAACTAAGTTCAGTAGAACTTAAGTTTTATAAGAACTTGATTTATATGTACCTCCAGGTACCTTAATGTGATCTTTCAAATGATATCTTACGATTATATGGTAAAACAACAGCAAGCTCTTATCCCATCCGCTGCACACCAATGTGAGAAGTTAGCCTGGCATATGATGTCCACTATTCTAGTGGGCACCTTGCACCAGTCTAAACTACCCTTATTGATTGTGGTTGTAAAGTCAACCTTATAAACAAGCTATCCTAGTGGTAGCATGGACCAGCAGTCTTAGGCTAGAACTTCAGAGAGCATGTGAAGCCAGCTGTTTTACCATGTATAACCCCTTGAATACCAAATGAAAGGACACCACACAAGGTATATATCAAATATATATGGATTTATTACTAACACAACCCCTCTGCACTCTTTATGAGGTCAGAGTTCGAGATACGTTACAAGTTACTCATTAAGCATACTATAAGTTGCACAAATGCAATTCTGCCCTAGGGGCCTCACGAACCATATACTAAGTAAGTGGTATAAGGACCACTTCAGGAATAGTAAATAGGCCTAGGGCCTAGGGAATCGCTGGGGCTACACTACAGAACCAAAGGTTAGGAAGTAGGAGACCCACGGGAGACACGTGCAGTGTGGGAACACAGTCGCGAGTTACCATAGAGTTATAATGGGAACGTAAAAGTTACAAGTTAGTTGATTAAGGACACTTCCGGATGGACTACGGTAAAACCCTTTTAAACTAGGACACTTCGAGAGTCAACACCCACGGGAGCACCAGAGTACTCGAGTTACCTCACCCAGGGAAGCCGGGTGCATCGGAGTCTTTTCGTGTCGGGTTTCGTCGCTGTTTCCTATGGAGAGCTGCAAAGAAGTGCTGCAGGCGACCAGGAGAAAAGTGTCCGGGTGGATCCAAGGGAGGATCGAAGATGAGAAGAACCTGAAAGCAGAGGGGACAGAGTCTGGGTCACTAGCCAGTGACCAGGAAGGAACCAGGCTATGTCGAGTGTTTCAGGTGAAGAAGGTGAAGCTTGTCTCTGCAGCCACGAGGACCAGGAGGTGTCGACGACGACCAGGAGGTGTATTCGAGCTGTCCCACAAAGGATCTAGTTGACTGCGCTGTCGGTATCCGGATTGGACCCGACAAGCCTTGGCAAACACAATCCACGCAGGAAGGGAAGATGGGCTTCAGTTCAGACCAGCAAGGTCTGGGGAGCTTCTCCTTCGCAGGGAAGCTGGTGCAAGCCTGGAGCAACCAGGAAAGCGGTGTAGTTTCAAAAGGAAGTCTTCGGAGGGCTAACTAGCCAACTGGCTAGAAACCGGGAAGACGCATCGAGCTGAAATGCAAGAGCTGGCCCCACGCAGCACTCGTGGAGTGTGGAGGGCTGAGCTTCGGTGCAAATGGCGCTCGGGTCTGGGGCTTCTCAAACCCCAAAGCACAACTGCGAGGGTGCCTCGGTAGTTGCACTGTTAGCAAAGTGCAGGTAGTCCAGGGTGTCCGGTCCCACTTCTCTCGTGTCCGCCACGAGTCTCAGCTTTGCTGTGGATGTGGGTCGGAGTCGGAGAAGTCTTGAAGTCCAGTTCCTGAGTCGCTGAGTCTTCTGTTTCTGGCAGGAGCGTCGACAAAGCAAACTGGCAAGTTACTGGTGGTTCCTGTTTGCACGGGGTGGTCACTCCTTGACCACAAGGGAGATGTCTTCAGTCTTCTAGTCGGTATAGAACGTCGAAGGTCCAAGAGTTTCGTTTTAGAGTTTCAGTCCATGATAATCTAATGTCTCTAGACACAGCTCCTATCTTTATACTGATTTTAGGGGCTGGATTACCTGCTAGGTCCCTCTTATGGGTGTACCCTGAGAAGGGGGTAGTTACACCCCTTTCTCTTTGTCCAGTTTCGCGCCAGAACTTGGCTGGAGTGCCCCAGCAACTGGTTTGAACCGGGCTATGCATGGAGCACCTTGTGTGCCCCAGGCAGTGTCTGGAAAATCATCTTTCAATTCAACCCACCCTGCCCCAATACACTACAGGCTGTCTGGGGAGGTGCTAGCGCCTCCCTCGACAGGAAACCTATTGTCCAGGCCTCCCTTTCCGGAGTTTCGTCCAGCTGCAGGAGGTCAGACTCGTGTCTGTGGCAGCAGCATCCATTTTGTGCGGCTGAGGCTCTGTTTAACTTTAACCGGGTAAAGCAGTAACTACATGTCTTCTCCCTCTAGAAGGGTGGAATGCTACCCCCGCCGCCAGAACCAAAGTTAGCATTAACCGCGAGGATTATAATGCACTTAAGAGTATATGGTATGGCTATATCATAGAACAGCTTTAAGGACATGGTTCCGAAAGCTGCAGAAGGGCTCAGCTCATGCTAGAGCACCCTCCCACATAAAACCAAGCACTCTGCCTCCAGGATTGTCGAGGCCTACCATAGGAGTGACTTATAGGTGCATATGTGTCTATATACAAGGTCGATATGGATATACTATGGATATACTATATCTAAGTAATGGGTGATTACACCACCTTACCCAAGCTGAGTGATGAGCCTGTGGTTTCAGTTTGGATGGCCAGCCAGGGGTGGCATAATACATGCTGCAGCCCCTGGTAGGACTTGGATGCACCTATGGTACACTACATAGGGACTCACAAAGGTGACCCAATACCCAATCAGGTATGTACCTAAAGTACATGGTATCAATTTAAAGAGAGAACAGCTGGGCTGTAGGTCTGATTAGCAGGCCCACAGCCACACTAAAGTCGAAAAACCAGAGAATCACAGCAAAAAGTGGGGGTGACCATAGGAAGCAGACCCTACTCTCCTACATAGGATACCATTACGCAGGATCCATGGGTTTTAAGAAACTGTCCAAGGTTTCTGACTAGATTTCTTACAAACCCCCCTCGTTTCAGTATACTCCTCCAAGGGAGTTGATTTTGACTGCAGATAAACAACAAGAATTTGCAATGCAACAGGTCTCGCGTTTGTGAGAGTTAGTGCTATTTATATTGTAAATAAAAATGTCTTTTACCCATGTGCTTTTGTTTCGAGTGGAGTGGATGTATGTAGTGTGGAATTGAATAATGTTAGTTGAATAGGAATTGTTAGTTGTATTTGAATTGGAATTGAATGGGGTGGAATTGTGTGGTGTGCAGTGTATTTGTGTAGTGGAATTATGTGTCATGGTGAATAGATAGGGGTGAGAGCGGCACAGAATAGATAGAAAGGAAGACAGAGAGGGATAAGTAGTTTGTGCACCAAGTGGTGAATGAACTCCAGACTTAGGAGCAGAAAGAGTATGTGAGAAAGAGAGAAAGAAGTGGAGAGCAGGCTATAGATGCATAAAGAGAGAGTGCCTATGTATACAGAAGACACCCTATGAAGAGGAGGAGAGCATGGATTTGAGGGTCGGAAATCATGAAAAGGTATGGGGTAGAAACTGTGCTTGAAGATCTGAAGAGAACCACATGAGAGAGGCGGGAAGAGTGCATGAGTACGAGAGAGAAAGGGATGTGTGTGATGGGAACCGAGGAGGGGGTTGAAGGAGAGAGGTGGACCAGTGCACAGCGCAAGGAGGTATAGGAAGGTAGCATGTGTGAGCAGGCAGTATAGAGAGGAGACAGGAAGTGTGAGGGTGGGATGAGGGAGCAGTGGAATTGCGAGATGAGAGGGTATAGTGGAAATTTAAGGCAGAGATGAGAGGGGCAGTGGGTGTGTGGGTGAGAGATGACCGGGTTGGTGAAATTGTAGGTTAGGAATGGATAGTTTTGGAATTCTTTGTTGTGTAACTATGGTGTGGAATTGTGTATTGTAGTGTTGAGTTGTGGAGTCAAAATATGTGGCATGGGGTGCTTTGGAATTATGTGGATAGTAATTAAATGGTATTAACTGTACTGGAATTATGTAGAGTGGAATTGTGTGTTATGGAGTTAAATATGTGGAATGGTGTTGTGGAGTGGCATGTTGTGGAGTAGAATTATGTGGTGTGCTGTTAAATTTCGTGGCTTGAGGTGGAAAACTGTGGTATGGTTTGGAGGTATGTGGTGTGTTGTGTACTTGCGCCATATAGGTGAAATATGTGGTTTGGTGTGCAATTATGTTGTGTATTGGAAATGTGTGAAGGGGAATTGTGTGATGTGGAACTGTGTGCAGTTGAGTGAAATTATGCTGATTGGCTGGCTCTGTAGCGCCCCGACACCACCAACTGACATAGTACGAACTACTAAAGGAAAAGTTGTAAATGTGCTCACTCTTACATCATAAGATAATGTAAAGGATAGGCCTGAAAGAAATATGCCAATGGGAAATCAAATTACATGAATAGAAATAATGTTTGTTGTGACATGACCATTTTGTATTGCACAACTGGCATTCTGTACACAAGGCTCTAATGATAAGTACATGCTGGCAACCTTGTAGCACAGCCTATTGCAATAGCATACATAAACAAGAAGCTCAAAAAACACCTCCTCACAAATACCACCTCCTAGGAAGTATTTCGACAGAACTCTGTTCAAGAATGTACAAGGCTTGAACCTCCCAAACTGAGAGCAACGGCAGATATGTAACTACAGTGCAAAGATATGAGGAGATGTGTAATTTGTTAGCACCGAAGATGGTGGCCCATGTTCACAGCAGAAGATGCACTGTTGATTATACAAAAAAATGGGTCCTGTAAATGTGTTATTCCGAAAAACAAACTTGCTGTAAGCCTTACATTCGGCCCTACACATGAAATACCAGCAAGGCGTTGCAGCTAACCTATGAATCCCTAATGGGAAATATAATTAATAAGCAAGGGTACCATCTGTCTAAGGCACAGCCATGGCACCCTCTCTCGCACTATATATAAGGGTGAACACCCAAAATATCATATTTAAATTATCGAGAGGACATAATATCAAATGAAAAATATCAGGAGGACAGAATATAGAATAGACACAATATAGTTGGAAATAATATCGACATATAGGTAAGTAATATCGAATGTCATTATATCGAATGTCATTATATAGAATGTTATATCGATTTTTTTAAATTATATTATATGTTAGTATATGTGTTAAAGTTATATATTATTTTTGTTATGTATGTTTAATTTTTTTTAAGTAATGGATTTTATGTTATTTAATTTTTATTTTTGCGTAATTTAATTCCGTAGCGGGTTGTGGGTTTATAGGGGAATAGGGTGGGAAGTAATTTAATTATAGTAAATTAAAAATTAATTTTTAGAAATGATTAATTCATTTTTAATTTACGTTTTACTTCTGTAGCGGGATGTGGGTTTATATGGGAATAGGGTGGGAAGTAATTCATTGTAATTAAGTATTTATTTTTATTTATATGTATTGATAATTTATTGTTAATTAATTATGAATTGGTCATTATTTTTTATCAATTGGTAACTAATTTTTATTAATTGATTAATTGATAATAATGTTAATTGATTATTAATTGTTAGGTTTTTTATTACTCATTAAATTTTTGGTATTGAAAATGAATTGGTGGTTAAATAATTATTAATATGTAATAATAATAATAATAATAATAATAATCCACATTTGTAAAGCGCACAATCACCCGTTAGGGTCTCTAGGCGCTGGGGGCCGTCAGGAAGATTAAGCAAGCTGTTGCCCAGAGTCACATGGTGCTGGGCTAACCTGCCGCCGGGGATCGAACCACGATCCGCAGATTCCAGCGTCAGTCGCCCTGGCCGCGGCGCCACACCTCTTCCTATAACGTTTTAATAAATAATATGTATTGGTATTCATAAGTAATTAATTAGTAAATATGTTGTGATTAGTAATTCATTTTAATTAATTTTTTATTGGTATTGATAATTAATTTATTCTTATTTAAATATTAAATCATTACTTTTCCTACTGTTGCACTCTCTGGAGTTGGAATACTAATTTATACCCTCCCGCTATCCAATGCTTTCCCTACTGTTGCACTCATTGGAGCGGGAATAGTAATTTTTACCCTCCCACTATCCAACGCTTTCCCTACTGTTGCACTAATTGGAATAGGAATAGGAATTTTTACCCCTAGGCTATCCAACGTTTTCCCTACTTTTGCACTCACTGGAATGGGAATAGTAATTTTTACCCCTACGCTATCCTGCGCTTTCCCTACTGTTGCACTCACTGGAGGGGGCAAAGTACTTTTTACCCCTTCGCTATCCAACGCTTTCCTTACTGTTGCACTCACTGGAGTGGGAATAGTAATTTTTACCCCTATGCTATCCAACGTTTTCCCTACTGTTGCACTCACTGGAGTGGGAATAGTAATTTGTACCCCTACCCTATCCAACGCTTTCCCTACTGTTGCACTTATTGGAGTGGGAATAGTAATTTTCACTCTCCCGCTATCCAATGCTTTCCCTACTGTTGCACTCACTGGAGTGGGAATAGTAATTTTTATCCACCCGCTATTCAACACTTTCCCTACTGTTGCACTCACTGGAGTGGGAATAGTAATTTTTACCCCAACGCTATCCAACTCTTTCCCTACTGTTGAACTCATTGATGTGGGAATAGTAATTTTTACTCTCCCACTATCCAACACTTTCCCTACTGTTGCACTCACTGGAGTGGGAATAGTAATTTTTACCCACCCGCTATCCAACACTTTCCCTGCTGTTGCACTCACTGGAGTGGGAATAGCAATTTTTACCCCTAGGCTATCCAACAATTTCCCTATTGTTGCACTCACTGGAGTGGGGATAGTAATTTTTACCCTCCACTATCCAACAAATTCTCTACTTTTGCACTTGTTGGAGTGTGAATACTAATTGTATATCCTTAGCTATGTAATATTTTTTATTTTGTTATATTTAAAGTAGTGTAAATTATTAACATAAAAAGTATTACTTTATTTAAATGATCATATATGATTGATTTTTATATTTAAATGATAGGTTTATTTATATCTGTATGTAAATATATTTTTAATAATGTTTTAAATATTTTATAATTAATATTAATAATTGTCTTATATTATTAAGTAAATATATATGTTTGAAAAAATTATGATTTTTTTACATTACATTTATTATTTTTACATTTTAAGATTTTTTACATTTTTTTCAGCTATGTTTCATTTAATTGTGTTTGTTATTTAATTACTTTTATATATTTTTTTAATACATTTTAAAAATTCGATATTTTAGTTAACTATATTTTAATTATCGATATTTCTTACTCAATATTTTAGTACTTACCTCTTTGTAGATAGGGATTCTATATTCTGTCCCTCGATATTTTTGAATCGCTATTTTGGGCAGTCGATATTCTGTCCCTCTATATTTAGTCACTAAACCATATGTAAGAAATTACAGAAGAAATTAAATGTGAATACATTAGAAAATAGCAAGGTTGTTACAGAAACTGTGATCAAAAAGTTTTGTTTTGGGTTGTAGCATTGTCTCAAACAAAAAACGTGGTGCAGTGTATACGTATGTACACTGTTAAATTTAAAGGTACATAATGATAAAACTAGAGAATAGGTAAGGGCCTACACGCATGTTTAACGTATTCAAAAGCCACATAGAAAGTAATACTCTCAACACATATTAGTAGTGTTTTTTTTAAATCCATGATGCAGTTGAATATTTCACCATAAAGAAAAAAACACAATACAGTTGATGATTACATCAGCATCAACTAGCATTAGAAAAAGCTATGCTTCTAAGGGCTTGCATTCTGCTTTTTATGATGTCCTACATTCTAGGCAAAGCAAATATCAGAACCTGAGCAGGAAACACTGCAATGTCGAGCATAGTACTTCAGTTGGCAGCGTTTCCAAAAAGCAGATAAGAAAAATAACTAACTTCTAGTTAACGAATGGTTATGCCAAGATAAACAAAAAATCATGTGTGTTGAGACCCACCAAAAACGAAGCAATTTATGCTGGCAGCATTTTCCTATAGCTCATAGTTATATGTACACATTTGTATTTGACAACATGAAAACTGTTCCTCAGTCAGTTAAAACGTGTGGAGAATGAATGTGACAATCCCCCCTGCTTGACACATGCAGCTGGTGATAAATGGTTTGTTCAGGGGTTCATCGTAGCTCTAATTTTCTAACCACAACACACTTTAATTTGCAACAGCTGAGCCTGCTGAGTGTGACTTAGCCAGTCCCATTTATTTAGTCATCCTGCTGGGGTATTTCAAGCCGCATTCTCAAGCACAGTGAAACGACCAGCTGAATAAAGGAAGCACGCAAAGTAACGCCACAGAGCAGTTTTCAGAATTTTGTTAACTTACTGTCAGGACCCGAACCCAGAGCCCTATTCTTTGCTGTTCTGCAATGATGCAAAAGGGACATGAGACTGTTGGAAACACTTGGCACATAAGATGTGGTCCTGGAGACTCAAGATGGCCGCCGCGGTTGCCCGGGTAGATCGCGAATAGACGTTCTAGTCACTCGAGCCTAAGCCGCTGTGAAGCCAATGAGCAGCGCGAGCGCCTCGAGAAACACGCACTTCACCGAGGGTTTTTGACTGAAGTAGTTCGTAGTTGCCGCGTAAGAGTTAATGACAGAAAAGGACTCATAGTTAAAATATTTGAAGTCGTTGCTTCTTCCCGACTTCATTGTTAAAGGAATTCCGTTCGGTGCTCGGCGCATAAGTCAAGCGCGAGTAGCCGAGTTGTTGTGAGAAAACGTCAAGACGGAGTTGCCGTGTCTGAGGCATTTCCTGAGGAGCAGATATCGGGAGCTTCACAGGAGAGAGGCTTCAAGAGCTGCGCATTTCCTGAGATTTCCGAGGAAGGAGTTCTACTCCGCTAATAGTGAAGTAAGTGCACTTACCTATATAAATACTTCATATTAGTCAGCCCCAAGAAAAAGGTCAAAAATAAATAATTGTTTTCTTCTTTCATATTAGTGACAACAATTAGAGGAGAATCAAATCATCATTTAGAAGAGGAGCTAAGGTCCAGCAGAATCTGGGTGGGTGAGAGAAGATAACAGAATAGAATTAAAGAAAAGGCAGTTAAAGAACAAGATTGTACTGTTGTGTTGTTGTTTTAGGTGCCTGTAAAAGCCAGCACAGAAAATAGCTGACAGAAGGAGCCAACGCAGGACCAGTCTCTTTTCTGTTTATTATTTTATCCAATTCCCCCGTCCCTTAAGGTAATGATGGGAGGTTCTGTGTAAGACCTACCAGCATTGCTGAGAGGGATTTGGGTACTAGCATCTCTGTTCCTGTGCAAGACCCGGTAGCCAGGTAAAGTCGTTAAGGTTCTGACAGAGTGAAGTGCCCAAGTAGCCTTCGCACCCGAACAGAGATGGCAGAAGGAATTGATGTCCAATCCTTAAGTGTAGTTCTAGATGCAATTCAAAAGGAGTTAGGTGCCGTTAGGGAGGAGAGAACCAAAATCTAAGGCAAGAGGTAGTTAGTGCTAGAAAAGAAACTGCTGAACTGGCGTTCAGATTACGACAAACAAGTAGTTTGGAAAGGGAAGCCATGAATCCAGTATTAGAGGCTACCAATAGGTCAACCACACAAGTGATACACTCCCTCTCCCCTGTCATACCTTTGGCAGCTCCAGAGAGATTTCATGGGGATCCACAGAAGGCACAGATATTTCTCTCGCAATGCTCGTTACAGTTCATGTGCCGCCCTTCAATCTTCCCAGACGCACAGTCTAAAGTGACTTTCATCCTCTCATATCTAAGTGGGGACGCAGCTTCGTGGTCCATGCCTTTAGTCTCACGGGAAGACCCTCTGTTAAAGAATTTTGAAGCCTTCAAACAAGAATTTTTACGAATATTCGATCGACGGAGGATATCTCAAGTAGTGGATAATGAATTGCTCGATCTACGACAAGGAAATCAAGATTTGATAGCATATTTGGCCCAGTTTAATAAATTGGTGGTGGAAACCGATTGGCCAGAAAGCAAGAGGGCTACGGTATTCTATCGTGGGTTGCAAGATGAATTAAAAGACACTCTAGCCCAGATTCCTAATCGGCCTACCGAGATTTCGGCGCTCATAGACCTGGTGTTGGAGATAGACTTCCGCCAGGGAGAGAGGCGAGGAGAGAAGAAGAAAGAATTTAAAGTGGTACCCCCAAGATTCGATCGGGCTCGATCGTATGGAATTAGAGCCTCAGAGTCTCACTCGGGAGCCGAACCAATGCAAATTGGAGCAATAAGAGGTCCTTTGACCAAGGAAGAGAAGGAAAAAAGAAGGGCAAATAATCAATGTATGTATTGTGGATCCGGGAGTCATTTTGTTCGAGAGTGCCCGAAGAAACAAAAGGGCACCTTCAAGCCGAAGAAAAACTAACAGCACCACTTGCGGGAGGAGTTGAGCGGGTGGGTGCGATTCCAGAAACAACTCCGCATGAACATCAAGTGGCGAATTGAGGTACTGGGTTTTTCGGAACCCAGTGGTGTCAGGGTACACCCTAAGACCTCGCGTACTTTCCTGATTCAGACACAGAAACTCATAGTCTTCTAGGTGAAGTCAAGGATCGAATTTATTGGCTGCAACCAAGTAACAGGCGTCCTAGAAGTACAACACGATGTATATTCTCAGGAGACTGCTCAATCTTACAAAGCCAGTCTTCTCTTTTTATACAAAATATTATGCTTCAGGCAAACATTCTTAGATTTACAGTAGACTATTCACATATTTTCACTACAAAGAAAAAGCAGAGTCATGATGACAAGCCCACATTTCAGTTCGTCCAACCCACAACAAATTACCCGGCAAGGCCCAACATTTTCATCAGATATCAGTGGACCCCCAATAAAAACGGGCACCTCTTCCTCGTAAAGCAAGTCGTAAAGAAAGAAACAGGGACAAGTGTGAGCAAGATTAGGCAGGGTGTGTGTGCGATGAAAAGGTTTTATAGTAGGCTGTGCCTTGATGCTATCTCGCTCGGCCACTGGGAAAGGAACTGGCCGGGCAGGTTCGGCCTGGGGCGCTGGTTCCAGCTTGCCCAGGTCGCAGAGAAGTCAACCAAGGTGTACGTGTCCTTTGGAATCATGTTTGGCTTTAATCATTGGCCTATGTGAGGGCAACTCACAAAATGCCTGCCGTACACAAAATGGAAGCCAAGGTTTCAGGACGCAAATTACGATTTCGAGGTGAAATCGTCACTCGAATATGACGAAAATGCTTGTACATAGTGTACTAGCCATTCTCGGTCTTTTGATACCAAAATCGTCATACTACGACAAAGTTTATTACACGAGTCCAGAATTTTCAGAACCACAAACCCTCCTTTTGCCCTTACATAGGCAATTAACCTATCCTCATGCTAATCTGAGTCCAGGTCTATATTCCTAAAGTCATTAAGACCACCCCAATGACCATCAGAATTTTCCATCCTCAGGCGGATACCAGTTCCCAGAACCATCCCATTAACGACCAATCTCCTTTATCCACATGAATAGATTCAGAAATCTTATGTAGTTTGGAGATGGCCTGGTACACTGTTGGAGCGTTATCTGGAATAGAAACACAGCAACTCGATTGGATCAATTTACATACCCCACCTCGGTCTGCAAGTATGACGTCTAATGCGACCCTGTTCTGAAGGGTCATGAGACGATCCAACTGGAGCCCAGCAGTCAAGTTACTAAGGGCACCGGCAGTTTCAACTACGGTGTATTCAACCACCCTTGTCAATTGCCTTACGTTCCTGCTGTTTACCATGGGTCCCCAGAACGGCAGAAAACCCTTTACGAAGTCCCCAAATTCTTGTCCTGCAGTGTCTTCTTTACTGAAGACACCTCTAACTATCCTTGTCTTATGGTAATCTGCCGCAGCGGTATAGGTGGGAGGCAGCAGGAACGAAACAAAACATGTGCCCGAAAAGTCAGGGGGCAACCATGTGTAGGCTCTATCATGGCAGATGAAATAGGTACCCTTAGCTGCTAAAAACGAAGGGGAAGTCTGAGATGCAAAAACATACGTTTCAGTACAGACACTCTTCCCTAACTGAGCTCTGGGATTCTTGCCAGTACCTTGCAGACACAGGTGACCCTGATGGGGTACAATCCAAATCTGGGAAGATCTCCTAGCTTGCTGTTTCTCACTCAGAGTAGCTCCATATCCGGTTACGTTCCATCCTATGTATACTAGTGTCTCATCTCTCGGGATAGTCTCGTAGGAAATATCTTCCTTAATCATGTCTACTATACCCTTAACTAGAGCACTATTCTTAGGATTGTCTGTTACAGAACGTAGGGGGTAGACTTCATGTGCATAGATGAACATCGTTCTGTATGCCCACACAGAACCATTGTGGCTGAATGGCAGGACCAGATAAGGGATACCTTTATCCGTTGTGTGAGACATAAGACCACACACCCAACAGTTGTGTTCATTACTAGTTGGTGTTGGTGCAAAAGCTGAACGAAGGAGTTATTAATAAACTCTAATCTCCTAGCGGATTCATGTTCAGGAAGGGGTTGAAAAGAGTGTGGGGAAACAGTAGAAGGAGGCGGTATGGGCGATGTAGTGGGTGCAAATGTCACTCGAAAAGAGAATAAAACATATCCTATTAAAAATATCATTACACTGAATAACATGAAAATGCACAATATCAAAAAGCTTTTCTTGGTCATCATTTTACATATTCTGCTTTTAAAGTTCATTTCTTTGGCAGTTCTCTCCATCTCGAAAAACTCCATCCTCTCTAATATGCTGCTCGCGATGGTTGGGTGTTCTATGCTAAGGAATGCTTCTGTCAGTCCAGGGCAACTCCCTTAGACCAACCAGAAATGTCGACCTAACGTCTTCAGCTGCACCCCAAAGACTTTGGGCAACCGCGACCCTACAGCGGAACCCGGATGGTGGTTCGAAAAACAAAAATAAAAAAATTTCTCAGATGAGAGAGCTGCACTTTCAAAAATAGCAATGAAAATAATTTTTTTTTTATTTGTCCATAGTTCTCGGCCTCAAATTATATCGTTGTTTTCCCGGTATTGTCTGGTCCCGGAAAAGAAGTTCAGGTTCTGTAGTGTCCAATCGAATTGACGGCGGCACAGCTGCTTGCAAGAGATTGTCACTTTCTTGTTCGGAAATTGTTCCTTATATACGTGCATCACTGAAATGTGAAAAACGAGGCACAGTTTCAGTCTCTGAGTCAGCGACACTCTCCTGGACCCACCGGTCGTACGGCAGAGGCAAAGGGACCCTCTTACAATGTACACCGTGGATCCAGTGCTTTTTCCCTTCTACTCGAACGGCTGATCTTGTTGAGAGAAGGACGAGGTGAGGGCCGGTCCACCGGGGCTGGTCGTTCTTTGTGCGCTGAAAGTTTTTTACTAGCACCCAAGATCCAGGTTCGATGTGGTGACCTGGAGCTTCAGAGGCTTGAGGCAGAGTATCGTGAACCTGTTGGTGTAAAACACTCAATTTAGCCGTCAATTCGTACAAATAGTCAAGCAAAACAGGGTGTTCAATTTCACTGAATTTGGTGGGCCTTGGCACTCCCCATATGTTGGCCGGGCGGCCGAAAACTATTTCATAGGGACTAAGTCCCACTCGCGAATGCACAGTCATTCTGGTTGATAGGAGTGCTAAGGGCAGAGCGTCAGGCCATTTAAGACCAGAGCTTGCTTGAATTTTGGCCAATTTAAGTTTTAACGTGCCATTGTAGCATTCTACTAGTCCAGCTGATTGGGGGTGATTTGCAGCGTGAAATTTCTGATGAATGCCTAGCCCTTGGCATACTTTCTTCATCACTCGACCCACGAATTCACTCCCATTGTCACTCCAGACCATTCTAGGCATTCCAAATCTAGGGAAGAATTCTTTCACAAGGGCTTTAGCTGTGGATAAGGCAGTGTTGTCTTTTAGCGGATATGCTTCTATCCATCTTGAAAAGGCACAAACAACAACGAGTACGTATTTCAAATTGTTGCACCTTTCCATGTGGATGAAATCTAGCTGCAAAACCTCGAACGGATACGTAGGAGGTGCAAAATGACCAGCTGGAGTTGGGGTTCCCCTACCAGGATTGTATGTTAGACACACCATGCAATTCTTGACCACATTCTCTGCATTCTCTGCACACTTAGGAATTCCAGCATTTTGCCATACTGGAGCCAACAACTTACAAATCCCTTTCACACTGATGTGAGCCATTCCATGGGCCATTGTAACCACTGCAAGCACATACGCATCGGGTAACAACCATCTTTGATGCTCTGACAATTCAACCCAGCAACCATTGGCATCCATTTTACCCATACTTTCTCTCCACACACTCAATTATTTCTCTGTGGCTTCAGCTTGAATAGATTTCACACTCTCTATCGTGTCTTCACACATTCCAACGTCACCAATCCATCTTGCAGGGCCCGCAACATACATTCGACTCACCACATTCCTTGCTGTTTCGTTCGCGATTTCGTCAGCAAATGCATTTCCACGGCCCACATCATCAGTCACCTTCTTATGTGCACTGCATTTCACAATCGCAACTTGCAACGGCAAGGTAAGTGACTTGAGAAGCTCATTCGCCAACTGACCATGCTGAATCTTAGCTCCATGCGAAGTCAGGAACCCACGTTCTTTCCACAATCGTCCAAAAATGTGAGCCACACCAAATGCATACTGGCTGTATGTCACTTTCATTCCTTTCGACAACACGCATGCTCGTGTAAGTGCAATCAACTCTGCTGCTTGAGCTGAATTATGTGGGATACGTGCAGCTTCAACAATCGTATGCAAAGTCGTGACAGCATATGCTGCAGTCGTATCTCCATTCGGAAGCTTGAAGCATGAGCCATCCACCCATAAGGTACCATCACACTTTACAAGAGGAGTATCTTGGAGGTCTATTCTCCCTTTAGTTTCTTCTTCTGTTCTGAGAAAACAATCATGCTGTTCAGAAGCATCTAACTCTGCTACACTCGGCAACAACGTAGCTGGGTTAAGCGTGTTGCATCTTTTTATGTGCACATGACTCGCTAACAATGTCAACTCGTAACCTGACAATCGAGCACTAGTTAAGTGCTGTGTCTTGGTTCTGTTTAACAACGTGTCCACTGCATGTGGTACCATTACAATTAACGTATTATTCATCACTAAACCAGCAGACTGTCGAATAGAAACAGCTGCTGCCGCTGTGGCTCTCAAGCAACTCGGCAATGCTTTAGCTACCGGGTCCAAAGTCGACGAAAAATACGCGCATGGACGCTGCTTATCTCCAAACAACTGTGTCAACACTGATAATGCACAACCTTCTTTCTCATGGACATGCAATGTAAAGGGCTTACTGTAGTCGGGGGTACCCAACACAGGAGCCGAACATAATGCATCGCGCAATTCAGAAAAACTTTTCTGACACTGTTCAGACCATGGAACGGGATTCGGTGTATCTTTACAAGTTAATGCCACCAAAGGTTTGGCCAGCAAGGAAAAATTTGGTATCCATTGCCTGCAATATGATGTAATGCCCAAGAAAGCATGCACTTCTCTCTGTGTTCTTGGCACACTCAATTTCGCTATTGCCTGAATTCTTTCTGGGGTCAGCTTCCTTCCCTCCTTCGATAAGAGATGACCTAAGTAGGTCACTTCTTGTCGACAATATTGCAATTTTGACAGAGACACTTTGTGATGTAAATCACACAGATGACGCAATAATGACAACATGGCTTCTTTACAGATTTCCTCAGTATCTGCAGCAACAAGCAAATCATCTACATACTGAATGAGGGTAGCGCCATCAGGTAAAACAATCGTATCAAGCTGTGTTTTTAAAGCCTGACTATATATTGATGGACTTTCACAGTAGCCCTGGGGAGCACGTTTAAAGCGGAAGCTTCGACCTCCTAAACTGAAGCCAAAAATATCCCTACTCTCCTCAGCAATCGGGATGCTGAAGAAAGCATTCTTCAAGTCAATCACCGAAAACCAGGTCGCAGAAGCTGGAATCATAGTTAATAGGGCAGTGATATCAGGAACAACTGGAAATTGTGGCACAACTATTTTATTGACCTCTCTAAAATCGATCACGAATCTGTAAACAGGTGGCTGGGAAGGATCAGTTCGTTTCAAAACAGGCAGAACAGGACTATTGCAAACGTTGCCTCTTGTCTCTTCAATCACATCTTTTTCAATTAAATCGTAAATGATCGCTAGCAACGCTTTTTCACCTTCACTAGAAATTTTGTATTGGGGAATGCGTGGCATTTTAACATTGGCTTTCAATGTCACAACATATGGCGGTATCTCCAAAAGGCCCACATCATTAGGACCAGTAGCCCAAAGAATATCAGGAAGAAACGACAATTCTGTCGGAAGTTTATCCCTCGACAAATACATTGGAGAAACCACTTTCTTACCCAGTGTAAGTTGTACTCCCGAAGGAGAACAGTACAGAGTTGCATACAATCTTTTCAGCAAATCTAATCCCAACAAGTTTTCACCACAACCTGTCGTTAAAATAAGGGGTGCTTCAAATTCGCAAGGTCCAACAAAAAGGGACAAAGGGTCAGAAATCGGGTTTCTAACTGGGGCGCCAGAAAAACCTACTGATACATTCGTTTCGCCAGACAAAGGTGCGCCAGGGAGTTTTGAGTGCATAATAGAACTCTTTGTAGCACCAGTATCCAACAGAAAAGGCTCTGACACACCTGATGTAATCACCTCAACATAAGGTCCACTCTGATCTACTGGAACTGAAACAACTCCCTCTCTTTGTCTACGGCTGTCCTAGCAATCATTACCTTCCATATGCTCATATTCTGCATAGTAATCATCAGCATAGTACTGAGCTGTCCTACCAGACGCGTTATTCTGCTGATCAAAACTATTCATTGAATTCTGAGGCGGAAAGGAACGTGCGTTCTGGGGGAAATTTCCACGTCCTCTACCTCTAGGAGCTTGTTGAACACCTCGACCTCTTGAGCCAGAAACACCGTTTCCACGCTGTAACAGAATAGGACAACTATACTTGAAATGACCCTCTTCCTTACAATATGAACACTGATTGGGACCTACAGGGACACGTGGTTGAGTATACTCGACTCTTTGCGAGTTCCTCTGAAACTGTTGAGGCTGCTGATAGTTATTCTGATAGTTCCTCTGATCACCACTATTTTGACCACCACGTGGCGGATACGCTTGCTGTAACAGAACCTTCGTTTTTAACTCTTTAGTTTTCTTCTCTGCTCTATCTTTCTCATCTTTGTCTCGATTTTCATAATACTGTGCAGTAGCCAGTATTTGTGCTGAAGAGGAAACCGCCCAAGAACTCTCTGAATCCTTTAACCTCTTACACAACTCGGGTAACAAATTATGCACGAACTTATCAACGAACAACCGTTGGCCACCTTCTGTACTCATATCTTGACCACTGTGGTCGACAAACGTTTCTTCAAACCTGGTGAAGAAATCTGATACTGTTTCATCTTTCTTCTGCTTGCACGCAGACAATTTATCCCAATTTACTCTCATGGCAGGCATTAAAGTTTTCATGTAATTAATGATCCTATCAGGGAGATCTGCTACTAAAGGCTCGGGTTTAGCACCACCAACTTGTCGGGCATCTGCAGCAGTAATATTAGCCCATGAGTCACCTAACTCTTGATCATGATCTGCATGACGAATCTTTCCCCATAAAGGCTGTGGAACAACATTCCCAAACAACATGTCTATGTCGGCTAAATTCATAATGCAAGAACCTGCAGTCTGTGACAATTCCTTGTAATACCCTGCAGGATTTTTACGGGGATCAGGCAATGTCTGCTTAAGGGCCAAAACTTCAGCTCGCTTCCAAGGGACATGTACCCACACATGCTGAAAGTGTGGTGGAATGATTGGATTAGCATTCGCGTCCCCATCTCTCCAATAGGGGGGGAACTTCTCTCATGGGATACTGTCTCGCCTTCTTTTTAACAGAGGAATCAGACTCAAACAATGACCAAGAAACACCTTCAGTCCTTAATGACAACAGTGTCGCAACTGCTTTCTTAACATCTGAACCCACAATTGTGCCTTTCCCAAATTCGAACCTTACACGACACAACTCAGGCGTATTGGGCTCCAAATCATTCTCCTCTCCATCCTCACAAAGAAAAGCACACATTTTCTCAAAAACGTACCTCTGCTTTGATGCTTCCCACTGATGGAAGACATCCATTACAGACTCTAGCTCGTATGTTATCGGATCGGTAACCCATTTATGTGCCAAATAATTCAACGTTTCCTTCTCCCTAGAATCAGGCAGTTGGCTACGTAACTGCTTATGCACAGAGACAAGGGTAGCACTTGTTGCTCCAAAGAGAGGATATAGAAAGCTAGTAACAGTGCTAGTCATTCTCTGTCGAACAGAAGGAGAAGTCGATGAAAGGATAGGCGGAAAAGCAGAGTGAGGCAAGGCAGACGCAGAGGCAGTGTCAGGAGGAGTACCAGGAGTCGTAGTCGTTATAGTGGTCAAAGTTGTAGGAATTAAAGGAAGAGCATATGTCAAAGCCGGTGGCCCTTGAGGAGGCGGCACCGGAGGAATAGGAGCCAACTGAAGAACAGCTGGTGGTTGTGGAAGAGCAGGAGGCAATACACCCAAAGGTTGCGCAACTAAAGGTTGCGGAGGTGACGTAGCATTCTGCGCATAAGGGGGTGGCGAACTTAATAAATGCGACATTAGGGGATCTTTTTCAAGGTCTTTTGCTGCATCATGCTGAAGAGGCGGCAAAACTGGATAGCATTTATCGATTACCATTTTACGTTGCCTGTGCAACTGCTCACTCATCTGTTCTACGTTATCTTTGAACTGCATAGCAGCTTGCATTATTGATATACCCCTTTCTCTCTTATTTTTCTTCGCTAATTTAATTTCCTTTTGTTTGGCTTCCTTACGCCATAGGCGGAAAGAGTCAAACATCGCCGGCCGGGCTTTCTTCTTAAAAAGTTTAACTTCGAGGTTATCTAAGATTTCCGTGTCAAAGCTACCATATTGGGGCCATTTTAAAACACCATCCTTTCTGGTATATCGGATCCACACTTCATTATATGTGATGGGGCCTACTCCATGTTTCACATACAATTCATAAGTTGGAGTTCCAATCGGAGGAACCGGACACGAGTCCTCCAATCGGGAATCCCTATTACTACCACAACAAAACAAGTTTCCAAGTCTGCTAAGACCAGGCAGCTTCGCTCTCTAGTCTAGCTTCAAACTTCAAAGCATTATCGAATACGATAGTCTTGTGAATACACGAGTCCTTCGGCTTTGGTACTTGCAAGTTCCAAATCAAAGATCCCAGGGGGATACCCAAACTAAGAACCAAACTAAGGACTGGGAGACGCTCCACTTATATTTAACTGAGATATCGATGACGTCACCAGAAGACTCGTCTATCGTTTCGCTCTACCAAACATCAAGTGTCCAAATCAGGGCGATAGCCAGGGCAGCAGTCCTTCGTAGCCGTCGGGAAGCGGGGAACCTCGCAGCAAAGACTTTCGGACCACGTCGACATGCAGGGGTCGATGAAGTGGCGGCCTTCCTCCAGAATTTTCACACGAAGCTCCTCACGAACCTCTGGCTTGGACCGGTACCGTTGGTATCGCCCCACGTTGGGCGCCAGCTGAGGTACTGGGTTTTTCGGAACGCAGTGGTGTCAGGGTACACCCTAAGACCTCGGGTACTTTCCTGATTCAGACACAGAAACTCAGAGTCTTCTAGGTGAAGTCAAGGATCGAATTTATTGGCTGCAACCAAGTAACAGGCGTCCTAGAAGTACAACACGATGTATATTCGCAGGAGACTGCTCAATCTTACAAAGCCAGTCTTCTCTTTTTATACAAAATATTATGCTTCAGGCAAACATTCTTAGATTTACAGTAGACTATTCACATATTTTCACTACAAAGAAAAAGCAGAGTCATGATGACAAGCCCACATTTCAGTTTGTCCAGCCCACAACAAATTACCCGGCAAGGCCCAACATTTTCATCAGATATCAGTGGACCCCAAATAAAAACGGGCACCTCCTCCTCGTAAAGCAAGTCGTAGAGAAAGAAACAGGGACAGGTGTGAGCAAGATTAGGCAGGGTGTGTGTGCGATGAAAAGGTTTTATGGTAGGCTGTGCCTTGATGCTATCTCGCTCGGCCACTGGGAAAGGAACTGGCCGGGCAGGTTCGGCCTGGGGCGATGGTTCCAGCTTGCCCAGGTCGCAGAGAAGTCAACCAAGGTGTACGTGTCCTTTGGAATCATGTTTGGCTTTAATCATTGGCCTATGTGATGGCAACTCACAAAATGGCTGCCGTACACAAAATGGAAGCCGAGGGTTCAGGACGCAAATTACGATTTCGAGGTGAAATCGTCACTCGAATATGACGAAAATGCATAGTGTACTAGCCATTCTCGGTCTTTTGATACCAAAATCGTCATACTACGACAAAGTTTATTACACGAGTCCAGAATTTTCAGAACCACAGAATACGCTACAATCGGCGGCTCCGCATTTAATCTTGACCATGGAAGTGAAGTTCGGACAGACCACCTTGACGGAAGTATCGGTTATGATTGACTCGGGAGCCACGGGAAATTTTTGTGATCTAAGATTTGCTGCTAAGGTTGGAATCCAGGCAATCAGAAAGGCAAGGAGTGAGTCCGTTCGAGCAGTGGATGGGACGAATCTTTCTTCAGGACCAATTGTGAGTCACACGGAAACAATCCAGCTGACGGCAAATGACGGACACCAGGAGAAGATTCAGTTTAATCTAATAGACGCCCCTCAATTCCAACTGATTCTTGGCCTCCCGTGGCTTACAGAGCACAATCCTACGATCAATTGGAGCTCCAGAACCATTGTCATGGATTCAGATTATTGCCATGAAAACTGTTTTGATGCAGAGACCGGACGAGCAAGGAACAATCCAGCCTTATCCTTGTGTTCCACTGGACATTCCATGTGTGTGGTCCATACTCAGGAAATTCCTGAAGAATATAAGGAATTTGAGGAAGTGTTTAACGAAGTGGAAGCAGAACTTTTACCGCCACATCGAGCCTACGACTGCAAGATAGAGTTGGAGCCAGGGTCGAACTTGCCATGCAGCCGGGTCTATGCTCTGACGGAGAAGGAACACCAACATCTAAAAGAGTACCTAGATAAATACCTTGCCAATGGGTTCATCCGGCCGTCTCAGTCGACAGTCTCATCTCCTTTAGTTTTTTGTGCCGAAGAAAGAAGGAGAATTGCGGACGTGCATCGACTATCGAGCCATCAATAAAATCACCAAGAAAAATCGATATCCTCTACCATTGATTTCGGTGCTACTGGACCAGGTGAAGGGGGCACAAATCTACACCAAACTTGATTTGAGAGGGGCCTATCATCTAGTTAGAATGCGCGAAGGAGATGAATGGAAGACGGCATTTCGGACTAGATTTGGGCTCTTTGAATATCAGGTAATGCCCTATGGACTATGTAATGCCCCAGCAGCCTTCCAGCATTTTATCAATGATATCTTGAAGGAATTTATCGATCAGTGTGCGATTGTGTACATTGATGATATCCTAATTTATTCCAACGATGTGGCAAGTCATCACGAACAGGTGAGAGGAGTGTTGCGGAAGCTACAGGAGAATAAGCTGTTTGTCAAGCTTGAAAAATGCGCGTTTGATGTGTCACAAGTAGAGTTCTTGGGATTTGTACTTTCGCCTTCTGGAATTCTAATGGATCAACGCAAGGTGGAAGCGGTGACAAACTGGGAATCTCCGAGGAGCGTAAAAGAAGTCCAAAGCTTCATTGGATTCGCTAACTTCTACCGGAGATTTATCGGAGAGTTCTCCAGGAAGATTCTTCCCCTCACTAAATTGTTGAGAAAAGGAAGCCAGTTCGAGTGGTCGAGAGAGTCGGAGGAGGCTTTTCAATCTTTGAAAAAAGATTTCACTACAGCACCAATTCTGTTGCATGCAGATCCTTCAGAGCCTTTTTATGTCGAGACAGATGCTTCGGACCAAGCGGTGGGAGGTGTGCTATCGCAGCGACATAAGACCACAGGACAACTGCACCCGGTAGCTTATCGGTCAAGGAAATTGACTCAAGCAGAGATAAACTATACAATTACTGAGAAAGAGCTGCTGGCCATTAAAAACGCCTTTAAGGAGTGGCGACACTATCTGATGGGAGCCCGACACCAGGTAACTGTGTTTACGGATCACCGCAATTTAAAATTCCTGAAAACAGCCAGGACTCTTACCCCACGACAGTTGAGATGGTCCTTGTATTTTGCGGACTATGACTTTGTGATCACGTTTCGTCCAGGAGCTCAAAATGGGAAGGCGGATGCATTGTCTCGGATGGGTACGGAGTCTCAGAAAACCATTGCAGATATTCAGCCAATAATTCCTAGTGACAAGATCATAGGAGTCACAACCTCCATCAGGCTGCACGAGTCAATTGCGGATGTCATGAGTCCAGAGGCCATGCAGAGTTGGGCCGAAGAAGACATCAACAGCAAGATTATCCAACAAATGCCTTACCATCGGAATGCCTTGTATCTCCCGACAACTGAGTTACAGCAACAAGTAATGCATGAATGTCATGACGACAAATTAGCTGGTCACAAAGGAGAAGCCAAGACTGAGGAGTTAATTAAGAGACATTATTGGTGGCCAGGGATGACGTCAGATTTTGAGAGGTATGTTAAGTCCTGTTAGATCTGCGCGCAGGGGAAGTCAGAACGGCAGGCTCCCAAGGGGTTATTGCAACCTCTACCCACACCTCCCCATCCATGGCACACAGTTACTTTAGATCTCATTACAGATTTACCTACTAGTCAAGGGTTCAATACCATCCTAGTGGTGGTGGATGCATTTTTAAAGATTTCCCACTTTACCGCCTTAAAAGGGGTTCCTTCGGCCAAACAGTTAGCTGCCCATTTCAGTTCCCAGATAGTCAAGATTCATGGAATACCTAAAATAGTCATTTCAGATAGGGGTTCCCAATTTGTGTCTCACTTTTGGAGAGCCTTTATGGAAGGGTTGGGAACAGAGGTGAGATTCTCCACAAGTTACCACCCCCAAACAGATGGGCAGACGGAAAGGGTGAACCAAGAACTAGAGCAGTATTTGCGGCTGTCCCTTTTAAAAGAGGAAGGAAATTAGTCAGATTACTTGTGGACAGCAGAGTTTGCTCACAATAATGCTAAGAACAGCTCAACAGGGTATTCCCCCTTTTTCCTAAACTATGGCAGGCACCCAAATGCTACCATTCGACAAATGGAAACAGCAGTACCAGCAGTCAAGGAAGTCATGTCCCATTTACTCCAAATTCAGCAGAAGGCAGTAGACAATCTACGAATAGCTAAAGAAAAGTATAAGGATTATGCCGATCGAAAGAGACGCGAAGGTCCACCTTTGACTAAGGGAGATAAGGTCTGGTTGAGTACCAGAAATTTAAGGTTAAGAGGAAACAGGAAGTTTCAACCACGATTTATCGGCCCTTATCCAATTGAGGAACAAATCAGTCAAGTTACCTATCGACTGAAATTGCCACCTAAGTTGAAAATACATCCTGTCTTCCATGTGTCCTTGTTGAAGAAGGCTCCTGTTAACTTAAGAATTCATTCACCCCCGATGCCAATTCAGTTAGAGACTGGAACTGAGTATGAAGTAAAAGAAATGTTGGACTCCAAGAGATCCAGAGGAAAATTGTTCTATTTAATAGACTGGAAAGGTTATGGGCCCGAAGAGCGCTCTTGGGAACCAGCGGAAGATGTTCATGCATCTAGATTAATTAGATATTTTCATCAGCGATTCCCCACCAAACCAAGAGAGAGCGAACCTGCCTTGTTGGGGGGTACTGTCAGGACCCGAACCCAGAGCCCTATCCTTTGCTGTTCTGCAATGATGCAAAAGGGACATGAGACTGTTGGAAACACTTGGGCACATAAGATGCGGTCCTGGAGACTCAAGATGGCCGCCGCGGTTGCCCGGCTAGATCGCGAATAGACGTTCTAGTCACTCGAGCCTCAGCCGCTGTGAAGCCAATGAGCAGCGCGAGCGCCTCGAGAAACACGCACTTCACCGAGGGTTTTTGACTGAAGAAGTTCGTAGTTGCCGCGTAAGAGTTAATGACAGAAAAGGACTCATAGTTAAAATATTTGAAGTCGTTGCTTCTTCCCGACTTCATTGTTAAAGGAATTCCGTTTGGTGCTCGGCGCATAAGTCAAGCACGAGTAGCCGAGTTGTTGTGAGAAAACGTCAAGACGGAGTTGCCGTGTCTGAGGCATTTCCTGAGGAGCAGATATCGGGAGCTTCACAGGAGAGAGGCTTCAAGAGCTGCGCATTTCCTGAGATTTCCGAGGAAGGAGTTCTTGACTCGTCGTGAGGAGTGTGCGCATTGAGTTCCAGTCACCTGAGAAGATAAGCTAAGTAACAATATAAAGACTTAACTGCAGTTGCCTTGGTACCAAGTAACTTACCATGATTTAAGAAGGACTTTTCAGACCTGTTGCAATCCTATTAAGTGAATGAAGAAAAGATTGTTTTACAAGAACTGTACTCACTATCCAAGAGAAAAAGTAATGCTAAGTATTTAGGTAATACTCACCTAGAAAGAAATACAAGGAGGGAATACCCTGTTATCCAGCATAGACATCAGGAAAGAGCAAGGGTTAGATTCAGAAGACCACCTCCAGTATGCAAGAATAACAGAACCCCTTAATTAGGAAATACTCCGCTAATAGTGAAGTAAGTGCACTTACCTATATAAATACTTCATATTAGTCAGCCCCAAGAAAAAAGGTCAAAAATAAATAATTGTTTTCTTCTTTCATATTAGTGACAACAATTAGAGGAGAATCAAATCATCATTTAGAAGAGGAGCTAAGGTCCAGCAGAATCTGGGTGGGTGAGAGAAGATAACAGAATAGAATTAAAGAAAAGGCAGTTAAAGAACAAGATTGTAATGTTGTGTTGTTGTTTTAGGTTCCTGTAAAAGCCAGCACAGAAAATAGCTTGACAGAAGGAGCCAACGCAGGACCAGTCTCTTCTCTGTTTATTATTTTATCCAATTCCCCGTCCCTTAAGGTAATGATGGGAGGTTCTGTGTAAGACCTACCAGCATTGCTGAGAGGGATTTGGGTACTAGCATCTCTGTTCCTGTGCAAGACCCGGTAGCCAGGTAAAGTCGTTAAGGTTCTGACACTTACCTCCACCTCAGAAAAGCATGCCAGCATTAAAAATACCGTTATGCTTTTGTTTGTCTTTTCATATGTTGTCAACATTACTGGGAGTGTTCAAAACTCCAATACGTTTTTAAAATAGATAAACCTGCTCCACCCTCACCATTAAAATAAATAAAATGACGCGAGACAATCGTGGAGCAGACGAGCTTTAAAAATAAAAAAAAACACAAAGACTGCTGGGAAGTGCTCGTCCTCAGCAAAGTAAGTTAAAGTAGGTAAAGCACAGCAATATTGTAGCGGGAGCCGCGTTAACAGTGAAAACAAATATTAGCAACCGGAGGAGATTAAATGTTAATAAAATATAAAAATTAGAATAAGCAAAAGCCTTTGCAGCCCGGAAGGAGATATGGAGAACATGGCGGCTGCTGCTTGAGTCGGTCGCTGCTCACCAGAGGCACCCCTGCTCACATTGCTATGGAGTAGCCGCTTTACTCGTTCTGTAGGCAAGACCACAGATTGCAACCTGTTGTGCCTCCACCCCACTGTTATTAAATCGTACCTTCGCTCTTTCTCCCCCTTCTTTTTCTGGATATGTGCTGAGTCGAGTCGGCTGCCTCAGCTGTTCCAGCTGCCTCTACCGTTAACACCCGCTGGGAGACGGCCACCCTAAAGCTGAGAAGGAGCCGCAGTGCAGCAGCTTGCGGTCTCCTCCAGAGCATCCTGGGCATTGGCAGCACACATTCAGTCTGCCTTGCCCTGGAGGAAGGGGGTCAGAGCAGCCAGGACGGAAAGACGGAGGTGCCGCAGGAAGCTCAGAGGCAACTCCTGAATTTAATTCAACAGGATCCTGAGGACCCTCAAAACCCGGTCTCAATGAAGGGAGGTAAAAAGGGTAAGGTGTTTTTTTTTTAATGTTTTTATTAAAGTTGAGCAACATATAGGCAACATTGACAGCAATCAGACACTCGTATAGCATGGTTAGATTACACAGTTTCAAATATAGTATCCTTACAATTTCAATATTACACTGTATATCTCGTAACAGTTCCCTCGATACCTCTTTCCCTTCCATAATCCCCCCTTTACTCTGAATCCTCATCCGAACTATCTACATCAGGTTCTTGCAGTGGATCACATATTTCACCTCTAAAAATATTCCAGGCCGCCGAGATTTAAGTCCATTTCCGGGGGCATCCTCTCGTTGCGTATACCGCCCGTTCTGTGATCATAGCAAGATCCATGTCTCTACACCAGACTGTCAATAAGGGCAACTCCCCTGCCCCCCATTTCTGCGCTATATTCCTTTTAGCAATCATGAGGCCCAACGTGACCCATATCTGTCCGTGGCGTGAAAGATCATTAGGTTCCCATATATTAAGTAAGCATCTACGCGGTTCCGGGAGGAGTGACACCTCCACTGTCTGTGATATAGTACGTAAGACCTGGCACCAGTAGTCTGCTATAGCTGAGCACTCCCATATGGTGTGTATAAAAGTACCTTCTTCCCCACACCCTCTAAGGCAATATGGATGTTGTGCCCTCTGTATTTTATGCAAGATGGTTCTGGTGTAATATATTCGATGCAGGATCTTAAGCTGTACCAACCGCAGCTTAGCGGAGATTCCCACCTCTTTGGGCGATGCCAGGGCTTCCTGCCACTCAGAGTCATCTATGTCCCCCACTTCCGTCACCCATTTACCCCTTATTGTAGCTGTCGGGTCTGGTAGGTTATTAAGTAGCTTCCTATATGTAAGTGATGTGGCGCGTTTATGCATGTGGTCTGTAAGTAGTCGGTCTTCCAGCAGGGAGGCCTCGGGGACTTCAGTATTTGGCGGCATCACTGCCAGTAATGCATGTCTTATTTGCACGTACCTATATGTCTCAGTCGGGCCAAGGTCATATTGTTGCAGAAGTTGGGCAAATGGTACCACCGTTCCTCTGTCCCACAAATCCCCGACAGTGGAGATGCCTATCATGTCCCATTGCGTGAACCCCTTACTGTGCCGCAGGTACCCTAGTTTGGGGTTGTCCCAGAGCGGGGTAAGTTTAGTTATAGTCCCTCTCCATCCCAACTTTGTCTGTGCTGTGTACCACAACATGGTCGTATGTTTCCTGGGTCCCTCCAGTCTCGCTGTCAACACTTTGTTATAAAGTATGGCTAGCATGTTATTGGTGCCCAACTGTGCTCTATCTGCCCTATACGCTGGATCGTCCTGAGGTGCATGGATCCATTGGTTAATGACCTTAAGATGTGCCGCCCAATAATATAATTGTATGTCCGGGAGTGCGATCCCACCATCGAACCAGCTTTTGTGTAATTTCACCTGTGCTATGCGCGCCGGTCGATTGCCCCAGAGAAGTGTCGATACTTGCTCCGCTATTTGCTTAAAGTATCGGGGAGGGACCGGGAAGGGTGTGTTGTCAAGGGCATAAAGAAACCGCGGCAGAGCCATCATTTTATATAATGCCGCCTTACCCAGGAACGTAAGGGGTAACGACGCCCAATGTATCACATCGCGTTTTAAGCGTTCCAGAGGGGGCGCCAGGTTTCTAGCAAAAAAATCTGTTGCATCTTTGGTAATATGTATTCCTAAGTATTTAAAAGAATCCCCAGCCACTACCAGGGGGCAATCAGTGGGGAGTGGTGGCTACGGCCCTTTCAGTATGAAGAGCACTGACTTAGACCAGTTTATTGTGTATCCCGACACTTTCCCGAGGGAATCGCAAATATTAAGCAGTTCTGGTATACCGTGTTCTGGATCCATAAGGTATACTAGTATATCGTCAGCGTAAAGGGAGAGACGGTCCTCCCAACCTTCCCTCCACTGGATTCCCTTTAGCAATGGGGTCGTTCTGATCAATGTTGCCAGAGGCTCCAGTACCAGTGCGAACAGGAGCGGCGACGGGGCACCCCTGTCGCGTCCCTCTTGCCAGCGATATTTCGTGCGATATGTGTCCATTGGCTGTAACTCGAGCCAAGGGCCTCGCGTATAGGAGTCGTACCCATGCACAACATTTAGGGCCAAATCCCATATGCGATAGGACCGCAAATAGGTATTTCCATTCCACCATATCGAAGGCCATCTTCGCATCCAAAGACAATATTACCGCTGGTTCTGACAGCGATGGGGCCTTTGCCAGTGCCCCATGCATTCGCCTAAGGTTAAGGGCAGTGTTCCTATTGGGCATAAAGCCCGACTGGTCTGGGTGTATTAAGTGCGAGAGGTGGGCCAACAATCTGTTCGCCAACAACTTCGCTAAAATCTTGGCTTCAGCATTTAATAGGGATATGGGACGGTATGAGGTGCACTAGGTTGGGGATTTACCAGGTTTTGGGATTGCTACTTGTAGGAAGGTAGATCCCTGACTATGGTTGCCCCCAACTTTTTGCCTGGTGTTTTGCTGGTTTTCTGACTTAGTTGACCTGGGACCCTGCTATTCAGGGCCCCAGGCCTACTGCTCTCTCTGTAAAATGGATTCCATGTACCTTAGGTACATATCTAATTGGATACTGAGTCACCTTATCAGTCCCTGTACAGTGTACCTTAGGTACCCAGGGCATAGGTGTACCCAGGGCCTACCAGGGGCTGCAGCATGTATTATGCCACCCCTGGCTGGCCATCCAAATCTGACACAACTGGCTGCTTGACAGCTGGGGCAAGGTGGTGTAATCACCCTTTGCTTTAGATATAGTATACCTATATCTAACCCTAAAAATGGACACACAGATCTCCTATCAGTCACTCCTATGGCAGGCCTTGACAATCCTGAAGGCAGAGTGCTTGGAATCGTGTGAGATAGTGCTCTGGCATGAGCTGAGCCTGTCTGCGGCTTTCGGGATCCATCCCTTAGCCGTTTCCATGATATCGCATACCATATACTCTTAAGTGCATTATAATCCTCGCGGTTATATGCCAACTCTGGTATCGCTTTATCAAAACATGTCGAGTAAGGTGTCATACGAATTGGAATACTAACCCCTCGCCAATTCTGGTGACGTGGTTAGCATTCCACCCTTCTAGAGGGACACGACATGTATGTAACCTGTAACCCCGGTTAAAGTCAGACAGAGCCTTAGCTCCACAAAATGGATGCTGCCACCGAGACACAAGTCTGCCCTCCTGCTGCTGGGAGTCCTCCCAGCCCAGGAGGCAAGGACAAAGGGTTTCCTGCCAGGGGCGGTGCCAGCACCGTCCCAGACAGGATTTTGTGTATCCTAGGTAGGCAGGGCTTTAGAGGAAGGTGACTGCAAGTGGCACCCCGGTGCTCACTGTGCATAGGCCGGCTGAAACCAGTTCCAGGGGCACTCCAGCCCCTGGCCTGGGGAAAGCCCGCCAAAGGAGAGGGGTGTAACCACCCCCCTCCTGGTCCCACCCATAGGGCAGGACTTAGTCGCGTGCCAGCCCCTTTTTGCAGGATAAAGGTAGGACCTGGCCCCCTTCCAAATGAGATCATCTTTGAATCCTGAAACTACTTTCTGCAAGAAGGAACTCAAGACTCTTCTCAAGATTTCTCCCTTGTGACTAAGGAGTAGTCACCCTGCAGCAGCAGGCACCAACCAAGTATCGCGGTTTGTTGCCAGTCTCTCCTTCGGATCAAGACTGCTCCAGCACGACGAGAACCGGCTTCCCTGGCACCTCTGACCTCAACCTACATCATCAGCCCAGCTGTGATCCGTGGGTGTGACGAGACCTCGAGGGACCGGCCATCTTCAGAACTGCACGACGCTTGTCCAGCACGACTCCCGAGTGACCCTCGACTGAGTGCTTTGGGGTAAGAGAAGCCCCGACCCTGAGCAGCTCCAGCACCGAAGTTCAGCCCCCCTGCATCCACGAGATCTGCGTGGGGCCCTTCTGCTCTTTGCTGCCAACCGCGTTGTCCAGGTCGCCTGCCCGTTGGCTAGTGACCCCTTCACGACGCTCCACGACGACAACTACTGCTGGTCTGGTTGCTCCAGACTAGCCCTTGCTCCCCTCCAACAGAGGAGCACCCTGGACCCTCCTGGTCCACTCAAGACGCCATTTTAGGTCCACCGCGTGGGCCTTGCATTTGCCAAGACTTGTTGCCCAATCCTGGGTCCAGCGACGTCGACAGCAAGAACCTTCGTGGGACAGCTCGCACCTCCATCCTGGTCGCCGACAACGCCTCCTGGTCCGAGAGACTGCAGAGCCCAGCAGCGCCCACTCACCTGGCTGAGGTGACTTCGTCCGGTGCCATCCTGGTGCCCACTCAAATCACTGGCTAGTGATTCAGAACTTGGTCCCCTCTGCTTACAGGTTTCTTCTTCCCTGATCCAGGCTTGGATCACTCCGAACTTTCTTCACTGGCCGCCTGCCAGCAACTCTTTCTTCAGGCTCCTGGATCTTCAACGAGGGTTTCCGACGCAACTTCAACCCTATGCAGCCGCAGCCCCTGGGCTAGGTAACCTGAGTACTCTGGTGCTCCAGCATAGTCCAACACCCTAAGTGTTCGGATCCACTCTTGTTTTCGACCCACCTAGTTGGGTTCGCCCGAGAACAGTAACTTTGTGACTACTAGCCTCCATAGACTTTTTCCCGCCTTACGCGTGAGAGTTCCCACTCTGCACACGACGTCCACAGGCCTCCTGCAACTAATCTAAGTGTTTAGCATTGTAGGACTAGCGTTTCTAAAGTCTATGAGAATAGTTACTTACCTGCTAGTAGTTCGCATTCCATTTTTGTAATATATGGTTTTTCGTGCCCCTAGGGCATTTGTGTAAATTGTGTGACTTAAAGTATTTTCTTAAGAGTTTTGTTATGTGCTTAGCTCCCTGACTCATAAAGAGTTCAGGGTAGTCTTGTTATAAATAAATATCTGTTTATTTTCATAACAACTTGTGTGGTGTCCTTTCACTTGGTGTTCAAGGGGTAATGTGATGGTAAAACAGCTGGCTTAACACGCCCTCTAGAGTCTTAGCCTTAGACTGCTCGTATCCATGCTACTAGGATAGCTGGTCTATAAGGTTGACTTACAACCAAACATCAATAAGGGTTGTTTGGACTGATACATAGTGATCACTAGAATAGTGAGCACTGCATATCAGGCCAACTTCTCACACTACTATTGTCGCTATTCGTTGGTCTAGTGGTAGCACACCCCTCTCCAGGCTTTCGTTATACATTGCCAATAGAGGCGGGCTCACAGTCCCAGCCATTTTTTGTACCATTCTATTGGGATCCCGTTGGGCCCCAATGTTTTACCCTATTGTATCGAACGGATTGCAGTTTGCAATTCGTCCTCCGTTAGATCCGCTTCCAACTCTAACGAAGCTTCTGGTGTTAGGGTTGGCATCTCTATAGTTATGAGGGTTCCCGCCACATCCGCCTCCGTCACTTCCAAAGTTGGAATATAAACCTCCCTGAAATATTCTGCTAGTGTGTGTACTATGTCTTCTGGTTGCGTTTGGAGCAGCCCCTCCCTGGTCCGTAGTTGTTGTATTCCCTTAGGGCCAGTCTCTCTCCTATCTAGCCAGGCCAAAATTTTACCCGCTTTGTCTCTGTGAGAAAATCAAATCGGGCTCTCCCGCAGACCCACTAAAACCTGCCCATTTTAAAGAAGCCTCCGCCCTCATACTCAGTCCCCTCCGTGAAATTATCAACTCTTCCTTTAGATCTGCCATCATACCCACTAGATGGAAGCAGGCTTGGGTATCCCCCATAATCAAAAAACCCACGTTAGACCCTACAAAACCAGAAAATGTTAGGCCAATATCACTGCTTCCTTGGCCGGCCAAGGTGGCTGAATCCCACGTGAATAGCATCTTAATGAAATTCCTCTGCGCTAATACCATCCTCGACGCCTCCCAGCATGGATTCCGCGCGGGACATAGCACCGAAACAGCACTTGTAGGTGTAACATAACATCTTCGGAACATCATGGATTCCGGTCAGACGCAGCACTGATTCTTCTTGATCTCAGCGCTGCCTTTGACACGGTCTCACACGAGGTACTGTTACATCGACTGGAGGCAGTAGGAAACTGTGGACAAGCACTAGAATGGTTCAGGGCATTCCTGACTGGTAGGTCCTTCCGTGTTTCTACCCCACCGTTTCTATCAATGGAACGTGCAATTAAGCAGGGAGTACCCCAAGGATCTGCACTCAGTCCGACGTTATTTAATCTCTACGTCCAGCCACTGACTGAGGTTGCCAAACGATGGGAGCTTTCTATAGTCTCATATGCGGACGACACTCAGTTAGTGGTAGTGCTGAGTGAAGATTCAGGGCTGAACGCATCCAAGTTTAAACTTGGCTTGTCCGCAGTTACCAACTGGATGACATCTAATTACCTACAGCTTAATGCCAACAAGACTGAGGTCTTACTTGTAGGAAAGGATGTCTCAGCCTGGGGAGTGAAATGGTGGCCTGATATGCTCGGAACCCCTCCTGAACCCAAGAGTGAGGTAAAAAACCTTGGAGTCTGGCTAGACTCGTCGCTTAATTTTATTACCCACACTAAAAAGGTTGCCGCTACTTGCTTTGGGATCCTTCGGAACCTGAAGCCGATCCTAAAATTTTTCGATCCTCCTGCCCGCCAGCTCATAGTTCAGTCCTCTATTCTATCTCGACTTGACTATGCGAGCTCCCTACTTTTGGGAGCTAACCAGGCAGAGGTAGGAAGACTGCAACGAGTCCAAAACATGGCGGCTAGAGCCTTAACAGGGCTCCCCCGCTCCCAATCGGTCTCCAGCACCTTGACCAAACTTCACTGGCTGCCCGTGGACAAGAGGATTCAATTCAAGACCCTCTGTCTGGCATTTAAAATCCTGCACTCCGCATCTCCCTCCATGCTCTGTCCCCGCCTGACCCCCTATATCCCCAGGCGAGCGTTACGCCCAGAAGGTCAGCACCTAGTTTTGATTCCTCGAATAAATCGCGTGCGAAAGGGAGGACGCTCCTTCCGCTATCTCGCAGCAAAACTATGGAACGCCCTGCCACTCCAGATTCGAGGTCTACAGGACCTCTTGCCATTCAGAAAGGCTATCAAAACCTACCTCTTCTGTTGATCTGCTCTGTTATGTTGTAGCCACATGTCCACTTCTGCAGTAGTCGTTTCTCCTGCTCATTAAAGCGCCGGGACGCCCCTTAGCTGGGGCAGCTGCGCGCTATACAAGCACCTATAACATAACATAACATAACATAACATAATATATTTTATGCTTTGTCGCTGTGAGTCTATCTACTGTCTGCTTTTGTAGGTAGTCCAAGTGTTGCTGTTGTTTGAGGTGCAGGGTGTGTGCCTTATCCGGCGATGGGTCCGCTGAGTGGTCTGTGTTGGCTGCTTGCAATGCTAGTTCTAACTCTAACAGTTCCTTCTGTTTTGCCCGTTTGTGACCTGTAATGGAGGCAATTGCCTGTCCCCTAAGGACAGTTTTGTATGCCTCCCACACTATTGACGGCGATGCCACCGATGTCGTGTTTTCCGCAAAGAAATGCTTCATGGCACTACGGAGCTCTTTTTTAATGGCTGGAACATTGAGATAGCCAGGGGGTATATCCGCCGGCGGGACGTCTGCCGACAGCAGAGGGTTAACAATACCGGGGAATGATCTGAGATGCCCCTGGGCTTGATTTCTACCTCTTCAACGTTTTGGAGTCTAGCGCCTAGCATCATAAAGTAATCCAATCGGGACAAACTGTTATGGACTGTGGAGTGGTACGTGTATTGACTAGCTGTAGGCTGTGTGTGTCTCCGACATGTACTAGCCCCATTGCCTCTATGAAGCTTCGGAAACGGGGGGTCCGGGTGTTTGCGATCGAGCTGGGAACTTGTCTATGGTGGTGTCCAGTATCGTTTTAAAGTCCCCCCCAATGACAAGGTCTCCCTCCGGTAGGGTGAGAAGGAACTCGCTGAGCGCTGGGAACGCCACTGAGTGAAGTGCCGGTGGGATGTATACTGATACAACATTAAGGAGAATGCCTTCCCACTGGCCCTGTAGTGCCGAAAACCTTCCCTGTTCGTCCGTCCTAGTCTGCAGAACTATGAATGGGGATGTTTTCCTCACCAGGATACCTGTCCCCCTGAATCCCGAGGAGAACTCGATATGCACTGCCATTTTATACCCCCATCTATCTAATGCCTTACATGCCGCCCCGTGAGGTGTGTTTCCTGAAATAGCGCTAACGCGGGGCCCTGGCGTTTTAAAGCCTGCAATACCAGTCCCCTCTTTATCTTATCCCCCAGCCTTCTCACGTTCCACGTTACAACCTTTAGGGGGGCTACTGGGGCCACCTGTGTTGCATCTGGGCGCTGTCAGATTGTGAGTTCAATTCCATGAGTGTAGTGTGTAGGTATCAGGAACTGCGGCCCACCCAGCTCAAGTAAGGATCTGTCATTCCATCGAGTCTCCGATTCACTATCATTGCCCATACAAACAAAAACAACTTGAAACAAATACCAAACTCCCCTCCCCGCTATCCTCCCCCCCCTCCCTGCCTCCCTGCTTAACGGACTTACAACTGCCCGCCACCCCAACTCAGCAGAGTGCTTCTTCCCAACCCCAACCATAGTACTTGCTTGACTGGGGTAAAGAGTCCAGAGGAGGTTCCAGTCCTTTCACCCCTCCAGGGCCGACGTCAGTCCAGTGTCCAAGGCGGCACTGCCACAGCTTTACAGGTATGGGAGCTTCTTCACGAATCCCATGTGGGCCAGCAGGTTTACCCTTGCCCGTTCTCCTCTACTTCTGACCTCGGCGAGCGGTCTGTTTCTTGGCCTTGCATTGCTTGGTTGTCTGGTTCGTTTTCTGCCTCTCGGCGTTGGCGGTCCCTGTTCCCGCGGCCGGGTTCCTCCACCAGTCGCCAGCCTTCAATCCAGTCATAGGCCGCTTCCGGAGTGTCAAAAAACCACGTCTTGCCATCAGCCACCACCCCGAGCCACGCAGGAACCAGCATTGAATAGGGCAATTCTTGGGCACGCAATTCTTTTTTCACTTCTAGAAAACTCCGTCTGCGCCGGGAGACCGCTGCTGTGTAATCCAGGAAAAAGGCCACCTTCGAATTGTGGATCTTGATCGGCGGTGAGACTCTTGCCGTTTGCAATATGGCGTCCCTATCCCTAAAATTGTAGAGCCTTGCGAGCACCGGTCTGGGGGGCGCTCCTGGTTTTGATTTTCCGCCCGGGACCCTATGCGCCCTTTCCACTGAGAAAAAACTGGATAGTCGCTTGGGTTGTAGCCGCGTTTTCACCAGCTCTTCAACATAAAGGTCCATAGCTTGGGCCCCTTCACTTTCCGGTATGCCAAGAATGCGCACGTTGTTCCTTCGGGAGCGCCCTTCTTGATCATCAAGCTTCTCCGTCAACTGTTTGTTTTCTGCCTCAAGTCTGGATCTTGCTCTCTGTATCTCCGCGGTATCCGTTACTAAGGATTTGGTGACTATCTCGACTTCCTTCACCCTGTCCGCCATTTTGTGGAAATCCGCACGGAGCAGAGCAACGTCTGTCGATATCGTTCCCACCATGGCCTGGACACTCAAAAGGGCTGCCATAATGTCTTCCAGAGTTACTTTTTTCGCCCCGTCGCCATCCGACCCCTTACCCGAGGACGATGCTTCCCTCCGGGAGTGGCGGAAAGCCTTTATCATAGGCATACTTGTCTAGTTTGGCTTGTGCGGACTGATTCCTTGGGCCCCTGCCCGACATGTCGTCTTCACCGGCTGGGTGCGTACTTATTCCGGATGTTGTGCGTCGCGTCTTGGGGTACAGGTTTTCCGACTTATTTAAGCGTTGATGTCCCTAGTCGTGTATGCGCGGGGGAGCGTTGCCAAAATTTATGGAAGCACCACTGCCACTGCACCCCCAGACCTCGAGATCCGCGTCTGAACTCCGCTACTGGCGTGACTTCTGGGTTGTTCCACACCTCCCTGTAACCGCAGTAGTGCGACTTTTGCCCCACTGATCCGCCTTTGGGGCTTCCTCTGGTCCAATTACAGTGTTACAATGTTGGTCCCTCACCGGTCAAGCCGACTTTAATCACGGTTTTCCACTGCTCGGGTTTTGGTTGTGACCCCCTCCGAGGCCTCTTCACGTTGCTGCCGCACCCCCCGCGATATGTCTGCATATGATACGTACCTTGCCGCTGGTCCTCGAGGAACCCCCAGGGAGAGACCCAGGCTCTGCAGGACACACCGGTGCAGTGCGTGTGTTGTGGCGCCGGGTTACACTTGCCCCGTTCCGTCGCCTCTCTGTCTCCGCTACGGGCCTCTATTAACTGTGGTCCCCGGCTTCTGCCCGGATATTAGGCCGCCACTGGCCGCGCTCAATTTCTGCACGGGGGTGGGTGTGGGATTCAGGAGGGGACAATCGTTCATGGCACCCACTCTGTTGCTGCAAAGTATGTTGGTCCCTCACCGGTCAAGCCGACTGCATTCACGGCTTTCCACTGCTCGGGTTTTGGTTGTGTCCCCCTCTGAGGCCTCTTCACGTTGCTGCCGCACCCCCGCGATATGTCCCCTGCTGCTAGTGATCGCGGAGCCCCCAGGGAGAGATCCAGGCTCCGCAGGACACGCCGGTGCAGTGCGTGTGTTGTAGCGTCCGGATTTTAGGCCACCACTGGCCACGCTCGATTTCCCCCGCTCCCCACCGTCGGATTCTTCCCGGAGTGCCGCTGCTTAGCACCGCCTGGTCCCGGACCTCCGTTCCGGCCCTTGGAGCATCGTAAGTCACCGGATAAGTGTGCGGATTGTTGCGAAGGGCTTCACCATCCCCGGAGCTCTTCGACTATGCAGCCATCTTGATTGGCTGTTAGCCACGCCCCCCTAAGGTGTTTTTTTTTAAGTCATTTAAATCATCAGCCCCTGGGAGAAAGCAGGTATCTACGAGGGAGAAGGCAGCCAGTAGTGGAAGGGGAAAGGGTTTCCCTCCCTTTACCCAAGGATCTATACAGGATTTTGAGGAAAGACTCACTGCACACACCTTTCTGCAGTGTGAGGTAAAAGGCTGCGGTATTAAAACAGGAAGGGGGAGAAAGGTCTTACTTTAAGGTGCATCCTATTGTGGTGGATATTACAAAACAGGCAGAGGCACTCAGAAAGGGGTCAGTAAACAGCCTAATATAGAGGCTGTCATGGGAGGCTCCCCCCATTAAACCTTGCAAGCAGTTAGGAGCAGGCTCCCACAGATGCAAAGAGCAAAGTTGTTGCACCAGTGATTTCAAAACCTTTCTCCCAAAGTGGTGCGAGCGAGCCAGGTATAGCTGGTGTAGTTTTGGATAATTCCACAGGGAATTCACCAGCGCCCATGGAAACCATGTTCCACGCCCTCTTGGAAGAGATTAAAAAGGGGTTTGCAGGTTCAGAATCAAATCAGGGAGAGATCAGGAGTTTTTGTGAGTCGTGTGAAAAGAAAATAGATCTCTTAAATACGAGAACTTAGACCCTCGAGAACTCTGTAGGAGCTGAGTGCTGCAAAAGCTGATATACTGGCAGGAGGCCCGAGAAAAGTTGAATTAACTAGAAAATAACTCTAGGAGGAGCAACCTTCGCATTTTGAATGTCCCAGAGGGAAAGGAAGGAGAGGACCTCAGACCTTTCATCGTTGCACTAATTAAGGAAACGGTATAGATCGAGGAGACTGAAAAGAATTAAGTAAAGACATCCAAAGGGTGCACAGTGACCCCTTTAGAAGAAACCCCAACAAAACCAAGACTCACAAGATTCTTCTGAACTTCCATACATATTCTCTAAAAGAAAGAATTCTGACCATGGCTCTGAAAGCAAAATCATATAAGGGGAAAGACTTTTCTTTTGAGATTAGATCCGACTTTGTTCAAGCTACCTTAGATAGACAATGGGAGCTGGGAAAATAACTTGACGAGTTAAAAAAGCTATGGGCTGTGGCCCAACTAAAATTTCCTTCTTCCTTAAAAGTTATGCATGAAAACAGAATGCACAATGTAAGGTCAAAGCAAGAGTCGGATGAGCTTTTAAAAAGCATAACAAAAGGTAATAGTTAACATCTAGAATCCTTTTTAGATCTTGCTTTTCTTCTCTGGTCTCCAAGGTCTCCTCTGCATCAGGATAAAATATATTCAACTCCTCTTTGTTAATGCAGGGAGCTATGTAGTGGAGGGGGGGGGCAAATAAACAAACAAACAAATAGGGTAGATACCTACTGAAACCAATATGGCTACAGCTGTTACACGAAAGAGGGTTATTTATGGTGGCGGGTTGCCCCTGGGCAAAGCAACTAGAACTAATATGAAGTCCTGGGTAATATCAGGTTGGGTTCTCCAGGGTGGGGTTCAAGGGTGGGAGATTGGGATTGGTGCACTGGATGGGGAGCATGCATATAGGGGGGAAAATAATTCCTCATTTACCTCAGTTAGGCTATTTATCTCAGAGAAAAACGCAGTGGTCTGGTTTTTATGCCTCAAAAATGAATTATCTAGAGAATGGTCCAGTTTTTATCTTTCAACGTAAATGGGTTACATGTTAAACGAAGAAGGGCTACAATTCTTCAATACATCAGGGACTCCCCAACACAAGTAATTATTCTGCAAGAGACAGACCTGATGAAAAACGAATGCACTGAGAGTTTTAAGAATTTCAAATGGGTTAGTCATATGCTCTGTACAGACCATAGACCAATATAGGAGGAGTGGCGATAATTATAAAGAAGCAAGTCAAGGCACTCATAATAGACTTGTTAGTCGATACTTGCTGTAGATGGGTCATTCTAAAACAATACTGCTGGGTAATTTGAACTGTGATGACCCGGAGCCTTTAAAGATAATTTTTGCAAACTTGCTAGACTTCCCAGACCCTGTAATTATGGCTGGTTATTTTAATATTGTATTAGATCCTAAGCTGAATCAAT
Source organism: Lissotriton helveticus (assembly GCF_964261635.1). Taxonomy (NCBI): domain Eukaryota; kingdom Metazoa; phylum Chordata; class Amphibia; order Caudata; family Salamandridae; genus Lissotriton; species Lissotriton helveticus. Next base: position 734,256,609 of record NC_136073.1, read on the forward strand.
CACCAAATATTAGAGCCGTGGTGGCATCTAAATCACAAATATATTTACTTTCGATGATAAAGCAGACAGGATAAGCAATGTTTGGAGAGATAGATCTGGTCTCCAGTTGGGAGTCTCTTATTACAATGGGAACTATGGCCATACATCTAGAATAGACTATGTTCTGGTTACTCTTAGCCTGAGAAAGAAAGTCCTGGACAGTGGGTACTTGACGTCCCACTTAACCGACCATTCAGGGGTGTACTTAGGTCTAGATCTTAAAAGCAGGAAGGTCAGGAAAGTCTGGACTCTAGACCGAACGCTGCTTCAGGATACAGAAGAAATGAACTATCTGAGTCTTGAGATGAAGGGATTTTTAGGCCAAAACATAGTGACAGCTTCCACCCCAATAGTTTGGGGCTCCTTGAAGGCTTATTTAAGGGGGAAAATCACCAGCAGACTATGCTTCAGAAACAGGCGATATAGGGAAGAGGTTGCCCAAATAGAAACAGAAATGAAGATCGTAGAGGCAGATATGTGGTGCACTGGGGAAGAGGCAGGAAGACAAAGATAAACTGAAGGAACAGCTTGATACTATCCTACAGATGAGGGTCACAAAGCGGTGGTAGGCGAGCAAGTTGGTTCACTTTGAGTATGGGGAGGGGGCAGGAGATTATTGTACTGGAAAGCGAAAACAGACAGAATACGAAACTTGATAAGAGAAATTGAGGATGGCGAGAGTAAGGCCAAATTAACAACTGACGCAGAAATAGAGGGTGCTTTTTATGACTTCTTCCAGAAATTATATGTGGAAGATAGTGTTGTCAATAAACACAAAGTTGGGGAATGATTGAGCTCGAGCATACTTAACCCTTTAGATACATCGCAACAGCACCTCTTAGAGCCGGAAATCACCCAGGAAGAGGTTAAGAGAGCTGCATTTGCATGTAAAGGAGGAAAGGGGCAGGTCCAGATGGTTTGCCCACTGAGCCATACCAAAGTTTGGGTGATGTTTTAATTCCAGCTATGACCCTGCGTTTTAATGAGATCTTAAGAAATGAGGTAAAACTACCTGGTTCCTGGGGCATGGCAACAATCACTTTAATATTAAATCGAGGGAAAAATCCTGCCAGTTGTGAGTCATACAGACCCATATCACTGCTTAATGCTGATTGTAAGATCTTTGCCAAAGTCCTAGCAGATAGGCTGGGTACAGTAGCAGGTGATATGCTACACCTGGACCAAAAGGGGTTTGTCAAGGGTAGAAATCTATATGAACTTACATATGGTCTCATTGTTGGGATAGACCTAGCCTCAACATACTCACTCCCTCTAGCAGTCATGACTTTAGATGCCACAAAGGTCTTTGATAGAGTCAACTGGGTATACCTGGCGGTCGAGCTAGAAAAGTACTATATTGGTAAGAACTTCCGCAGAGCTATCCAGTTGATCAGTTAAGGTCCAGCAGCAAAAATGTTGACCAGTGTAAATCTAACCAAACCTTTTAAAATAACCAGGGGTACTAGACAGGGTTGCCCTTTAGCCTCTCTTCTTTTGAATCTCTATGTAGAGCCGCTTGCCCAGAACCTTAGAGACTAGGCGAATATTCCACCCTTTAAGCATGAAGGTCGGGAGAGTAAAGTAGCCCTCTATGCTGACGATATACTGGTTTTTACCTCAGATTTCTCCACTGTCCTGCCAACCGTCCTAAAGCATGCAGAGGAGTTCGGGAAGGTGTCAGGGTACTAGGTTAACTCAAGAAAAACAGAGATTATGACATGGAATGTCGCGTCGTAACAGGAGTCTAAGTGTAAGGCTCCTGTCAAGCACTTCTCTTACCGGCGGAATTGTTGGCGGCGAGAGACACATCTGAACGCTGCTGGTTTCACCAAGCGGACAACGAGCCCCAGAGTCCCTGCTGGCCCACTCCTGCACCTGGCCCAGAGCTCCGCCCACTGCCTAATCACACTATTAAACGAGTCAGCTTACCCGCGGCGCGGGAGCGCGCAAGAGCGTCCCGGGACAAGGGCGGGACCGTCCGAGGCAGGAAAAGGCAGGGCTGGGCCCGCTCTCTTGCACCTGGTCTATTGCAACAGACAGCAGAAAGCCAAGTAAGATCGAGAGCCCATACGTCTGCATTTGAACTATGAACTTCTTCTGTCCTACATGAAGACTTGGTAGTACCTTAATGTTCACATTTGGGTAAATGTACATCTAATTGTTTCTGAGTGCTACTGATATCCCTATTATTGCTAGCAATCATACTAATGTGCTGAAGGAAATAGTTCATGATTATTCATGGCAAGAGGAAAATGAATAAATCCACCTCGGGTAAAGCGCCTCAATCTCTGAATACAGACAGCACGTCCCTGATGAAATATATAACCGGGGCAGTAGGGGCCATCGAAAAACAAATCTCCAGTGTGGAAGGGGCCATGATTAAAGAAAAGGAGGCCTTGAAATCTACGGAGAGTAGTGGAGCCCAGAGCTCAGCGGGTAGACTATCACCTGAGTTACTTAAATCACCAAAAATGTCCTTGGATTTAAAAAATGGCTGTGTTTTTGTAGGGGGGGAGGAGATATCGTTAGACGATTCAGAAGCACGTTTAAGTCCACCTCCTAAGAAAGCTTGTATAAAGAACAAGAAAGCCTTGCCAGCAAATCTCCTCCCTTTAATACACACTGTCCCTGGGAACACACCAAGCAGCGTCATTGATTTAACTCGAAAAAAGATCTTTCCAGCTGTGGGGGTAAATAAGACCAAAAATAAGGCAAACCAGGGGAAAACAGCTAATAATAGGAAAAATATCAGTCAGACCCAAAGAACTGCTACTAGTACAAACGAATTTGAGAGTCTTTTTCTGGAGCTAAATAGTGGGCTGAAGGCTATTCTAGACCCCATAGAGAAGAGGCTAACACAGATTGAGCTTAATCAAACGATCCTCTTGAATAAAATTGGCGATTTAGCTCCTAGAACCCATATGACAGACGGAGTAAAAAATGACTTAATAATCAGAAATAGTACTGACGAGGCCCCCATGCAAAATGTACCAAAAGGAATTAGCGTGCACAGCAAAGCTCAAACTAATAGTACGTATTTAGCAAGGGAGGATACCAATCAAAGGAATAATAGGCCATGTGAGCAGGGGGAAGGGGGGGTCCAGGAACTAAGCAACACTGTACAGTAAGGGAAAAGCACAATGCTCATAGAGAATGGAATACGCTAAATATACCGCCCGCTGCAGCCCCTTATACCATTATACTGGCAAATGTTCCAACATTAATAGAACCTGATAAGGAATCATGGGAGAAATTACGGAACAAGATTATTCACCACTTAGGCAATCAGATCGGTCTAACAGAGGAAATGTATGGGGCCTTTAAAATGGTAAGACAAATTTCCTGGGTGGGGAGGGGTAGAAAGATCTTTAAGGGGGACTGTGTAGTTCTAACACTGGGCTTGCCAGCGCTGGTCCGTGAGGTTCTAAATCGCTCCAGTCTCTATGAGCCGAACCAGGAGGGTATAAATATTCTTCAACTTGGATTCTTCCATAGGCTCCCCATGTATGGGAGAAACTCCACTATGGGAAATCAATACCAGGGGAATGCTAAACATGTAAACAACCAGTTATATACGGTCTCAATTTCCAATAGGTTTGATTCCCTACAAAACCTGGAGGAGGTGGATTGACTTCATTATCCAAAATGGATAAGTAGGCAAAATTCAGCTGGTGTGAGAGTTGGTTACCAGGACAAAAACAGTGATATAATAGAGGCTCCTACACATGTTTCACCTACTTGGAAACCACAGTCCCACCAGACGAGTGACGAACAAAGGGAAAATACAAGAAATGATTACCCACAACTTACCATCCTAGATATTAATCTTGGGGAAACTAGTAGTAGAGCTGAGCAGCACCCGGAAATCCCCCTCATTTGCAAAACAAAAGTGGACAATGATTTATGGGCTGAAGGAAGGCGTGTACAGGTAGAGGGCGTAATTGAAAGATCGCTTACGCAAACATTAAACCAGGGAGAAATAAAATTCCTATCATGGAATGTTTGCGGTATTAAGTAAAAAATGGTAAACCATGTATGGTGCGATTTCATTAGGAAACACGACATCTTATGCCTACTAGAGACATGGCTAGAGCAGCATTTGGATTGCTATAAAACTTTCCATGTCCCAGCAATCCAGACTACACATGGGAGAAATAAGGGAGGTATATGTATTTACGTGTCAAATCTGGTAAAGGCACCGAGGATTAATATGATAAAGAGTACTCACTTCTACCAAATGGTCTTGATTACTATGTCATCCTATGTTAACTTTTTGGTTGTTAACTTTTATAATAACATTGACAGTGATAAGAATATGACTGTGATGACTAGTTTAAATGAGGACTTAGGGGCATATTATCAAGGACAGGCGATACATTATCGCCGCTTTTATCGGCAGGAAACTGCCGATAAAGCGGCGATAATGGCCTTGATAATATGCTCTATGAATTCCAATCGAAGCTCATGTTAGATGTGCTCACATCTAACAAGGGCTTCAATTGTAATTCATAGAGCATATTATCAAGGCCATTATCTCCGCTTTATCGGCAGTTTCCTGCCGATAAAAGCGGCGATAATGTATCGCCTGTCCTTGATAATATGCCCCTTAGATACCCATTCGAACAGCATGGCAAATGATGTAATCCTTGTCTGGGCGGGGGATTTTAATGTTAGTAATTGTAATCAATACTCATGCATACCAGAAAAAATCTGCAATGACGAATTGGGTCCGACAAAACATTTTGTGCATACGTCCAGGGGAGACAAACTAAACGAAGTTATGGCAATGCTTGATCTTGATTTTGTCAACACCATATGCCCCGCCATAAACAACTTTGATCCCACCTATATCGGAAGGGACTTTAGGACGGTGATCGATTTCATTATTATGCCAACAGTTTATGCTGGCATGGTAAAGAAATGTACGATTCACCCGGTTGGATTAAGCGACCACTTACCCCTCAGTGTGGACATATTGGTCAGACACAGTGTAAGGTCTACAATAGAATGTTTAACATGGACATGTTGAGTCGCCAAAACTGCTTTGCAGTGAGATGGGCTGCAAAAAATCCGGCTTTTACAAATAAAAACATAATTACAAAGGCCCAAATACCCATTTTAAAATGCCTAGACGAGGATACTCCTTATAGTGATGTTTTAAAAGCCTTCTTGGAGTAAACCATCAAGGATAGCATGACCACCTCTGGAAGTAAGAGGCAAGTAAAAAATGATGGATGGTTTGATAGACAATGTACCAAGACTTACAAATTACTTAAGGCAGCCTTGAGATCATCAACTAGGGATAGGACTGAAGTTAGAGTACGCAGAAAGGCCTATAACCTGGCGAGAAAAAAACGTAAAAATGAGATTAAGGAGCAGGCATGGGAAAACCTGTACCAGGTTGCCCAGAGCAGAGACACTTGCCTTTTTTGGCAGGCTGTAAATGCACCCTTCCTTGCGAATAGAGAAAATGCAAGGATTGAAATTGCCATTGACAAGTGGATTGAATTTTTCTCAAAAGTGTATGGACAGGAAAAGAATAGTGCCATAAGTACACATGGGAGAAACGAGATAGAAAAACCCACTACTAAGTATCAGCCAATTCCCATTGACATTACCCAGGAGGAGGTCTCGATGGCAATAAACAAAAGTAAGGGCAACAAGGTCCCCGGCCCTGACGGGATTCCAATTGATTTATTTAAATGTATTGTAGATCTTTGGGCCCCACTTTTAACACGTGTTCTACAGGCTGTTGTTCTGAAGGTTTTTTAAGTTCCTGGTCTGAATCAGTAATTGTCCCCATTTACAAAAAAGGGGACCGGGAAAGCCCATCCAGTTACAGGCCAATCTCGTTATTGGATTCATTAATGAAAGTAGCAGGACGGGTGATATTAAATAAACTTCAAACGTGGGCTGATGAAAATAGTATCCTGAGCCCGGTTCAATACGGGTTCAGAGAGGGGATGGGGACCATAGAGCAGGTTTTAAATTTCACTCTTCTCCAAGGAAAGTACACCCAAGCAAAAAAGGGGCAGCTGTACGTAATCTTTGCAGATCTTACAGCCGCCTTCGACTGTGTGGAACACAAAAAGCTATGGAGTACCCTGGAGGATATACAGGTCGATCCTGCAATAGTACAATTCCTAAAACAACTGTATACAGGAGCTTCAGCTAAAGTGAGATTCGGTATGAAGGGTGAGTGTACCAAATCATTTCGCGTAGAGAAGGGAGTTAGGCAGGGATGCGTCCTGGCCCCTTTCCTCTTCTCCATATATAACAACTCTTTGGAGGAGGAATTGATGGCCAATGTCATCGACTGTCCAAGATACAACAACAAGCAGGTCGTCTCCCTTCTCTACGCGGACAACGCGGTACTAATGGCCAGACCCAAAGTAGGTATTCAGCGCGCACTTGCCACATATTCAGAATTTATGGCACACAGGGGCCTAAAATTAAATCCCAAGAAAACTTTCGTTATGGAGTGTGGGAAACATAAGCGCAAAATTAAGAACTTAGCAGTGGCCAGCGAAACTATTGAATCCACTAAAACGTTCTCCTATCTAGGGGTCCTCCTAGAGGGAGCAGGCTCCTGGGTCCCGGCAATTAGGAGTAGGACTCTTCTATTTAAAAGATCCATAGCGGCCTTAATGAACTTTGCATGTAAACTGGGCAAAAGACCACCCGAAATATTGTTGAAGATATATATAGCAAAGTGTAGGAGCATTGCCATGTACGGGGCGGGCGTTTGGGGTTTTAACAATGTGGCACCAATTCAAATTGTTGAAAATATGCTTCTTAGATACGTTCTTGCAGTTCCACAGAGTACGTCTGTTTTTAATTGCCACGCTGAACTGGCTATTGACTACATTACTAACTTAATTAATCCTTCTATGGCACAGAGTTTGGTCCTCTCAGGCATTAAGCCTAAATAGAGAAATCATTATGAACGGAATGGGCCTGGATCAGTCAAGAAACATTCCCTGGCTAAATTATGTAAAGAAGTTCTTTAATGATCTCAATAGACCAGAGCTTTACGACGATCCTGAGCTGATCTGCGCCATATCAAGAAAGACATTGAAATTTTTATGTATGAGTCATCTTGAACAGTTAAGATTAACGGGGAGTTATGTAAAAGTTCGGTCATAAGGCATCAAATGACCCTGACCTGTTATAGGATTCAACCATACCTATGTTACTGTCTGAAAGGTTGCGATAGACATATCTTAATAAGGTTTAGATTCAAATATTTCCACCGGTTGGTGACTTTTCCAATTAAAAACAACTAGTCGAGGGAGTTGGCACTCTGCCCTTGCGATAATCACTCGCAGCAAACAACAATACACACTGTACTATTTTGTAAATACTATAGTGAAGAACGCGCAAAATGGTTAAAGCAATATCTGAGACGAAGCGGTTGGCGGCAATACCGTCCAGCATATCTGTTCTTGCAACAATTAAATGACGAATACTGCACAGTGCTCATGACCGGTTTTTTAAAAAGTATATTAAAGAAAAGAAACATATTAACTTGATGTAAATAGTGTCAAATGGTATATTCTGTTTGTATTTTTTAGTTAATTGTTGAACTGCTCAGGAAACATGTATGTATGTACTAGTTCATTCTACTTTTAAAAAATGTGGCTTTTATGATTTTATACTTTTACAAAATCGAATAAAGCATATTTTGACTTTGACTTGACATGGACTCTAAAGGAGAGTCAACATCGGACCAAAAAAGAGATGAGATATAATCACAGAAGCCAACATGTCTAATGTTACAAGTGAGCGCTTGCGGCTCATGAAGAGTGGGGTCCACCTCCCCATGTCAATCTTCGGGAGGGTGAACCTGGTTAAAAATATAATACTGCCTAAAATCACCTTCTTTTTCAATGTAATCCCTCTACATTTCGGGAAGTCCTCCATTGACAAACTTCAGCAGGCCATAAATTCTTTCATCTGGGCCTATAAAGGAGCTAGAATTGCTTGGAAGAAGCTGAGACGTAGAAGGGAGAAGGGAGGATAATCCCTCCCGGGCTTACAGTATTGCACGTGGGACTTCCAATTGACCCACTCCAGAATGTTGTTTAAGTCTCCAGATTCGTCTGGGCTAGGGTCTATATTTTCAGCTACATTGAAGGGAGCCAACCGAGGCAAGGATGGTTTCATGTTTAAGTACAAAGATCCCAAGTTCTTTAAAAAGATAAGGTTAAAGGTGCTACGGACATGGCCAAAACATGGGCAAGTATCAGATGGTTGACAGGCCTCAGCTATTTCTCTAGTCTGAGAGTGACCGTACCCCTTAGGGACAGTACCTTTCCAGCACGTAGGTGTACCCGCGGTGGGGAGGATTCCCACACCTGCTTTCAGGGCACATTGAGAACTGGCCTCTGGAGTGGTTATTGTGGTCAGAGGTGAATGAGGACAAATAAAAATAAAATAAAAGCCGTTGCAGCCCAATATATGCACAGACACACAAATACATTTTAATATAATTGGATAACCTGAACCACAAGGGCGGAATGGGGCGCTTTTACAAAAAAAGCTGTTGTTTTTCAAGTTGACAAACAAATTCTTTTTTTTGTAAAAGCGCCCCATGCCGCTTTCACTTTAATAGCTGCTGAACACATTTGTGTAGTGGGGCGGCCTCTAAAGAAAGTGGCATGTCCACCATCTATTGACTGGGGGAGAATGTTTGACTTGCTCTGCAATCCGTCCGTCATCTGTGTGTCGGCATAAGTGTAATGGTCATGCCCCGATGTGGCTCCTGGGCTCACTGTGCCACTGGATTCAAGTCAACCTGGCTGATGAGGGGTGATGCCCCGAAACCGGTCCCAGGATGCTTGTTTCCGGTCCTGGGAGGACCTGGCTTGGCAGTTCGGTCTGGACTGTTCCGATGAGGCACAGGGTCAAGGCTGATTTGCATATGGCTGGGTCTAAACTGGAGTAGCATGGTGAGCAAAAGACTGATGGATTTAACCCAAATCTATTGACTGGGGGAGATTGTTTGATTTGCTCTGCATTCCATCCCTCATCTGTGTGTCTTTTGCACAATTAAAAGTAAAGTATGGAATGATGCGCTTGTGAAAAAAGAATAAGTAGTTCATACAGAAATAGAAAAAGACTTACAGCGTAGCAAAACTGTAGTTGGCTGGCGTCCTGGCTTAAAAAGAGAAGTGATGTATCGGGTGCACTGGCCAATAAAGTATCTAGGAAATCAGAGTGATGGAGTTGTGAGCCAGTCCAAATCAGCAGCTGTAATTACACTCCATAGAGTGATTACAGCAGGGCTCATGCTCGCTGATGCTCAACCTAAAAAGTAGTACTCATGGAGGTAAAATCTATGTTGTTAACAGGAGCGATTTTAAAAGTGTGCAAAGAAAGAAGAGTACACTTTTCCAAGTACAGAAAAATGACAAGGGAAGAAGATCTGTTTTAGAACTAAGGGATTTGAACCGTTTCTTGATGTACAAACACTACAAGATAGAAGGGATCCATCTTTAGGCTTGTTGCTGAAAAGACAATTAGTTGGTGAGTAGAATCCGAAGGATGCCTATTTTTACAATCCGTGCCACATCGGACACCTCTCTTTTTCGTGCAGCATAGGACGCCATTCCTCCATTGTGCCGTATAATGTTAGCCTCTGTGTCTTTAATGAAATTCAGATTCTCTTGGCATTTTATTTGGAGAATCGCTATTCTTAAGAAAAATGATGGACACGCAGCTCGGAATAGCTTTACCCTCTGCAGAAAGATAAAGAAAGCTCCCTTCCATGGCAAGGACCATCTCTGTCAAACACTTGGTCACAGAAAGACAATAAAAGTCTCTACTGGTTCTGACGTCTTCTTGCATAGGTCTTATACTCTATTGCAGGCTCAGGAGGAGGCCCATCCTACAAGAACAGGAAAGCCAATGGAAAAAAACTAATGGTTCATGGAACGACAATAGTTCTAGTCACAGGGTATCTGAAGCAAGTGGCAATATGGTGGCACTCGAATCTCAATTCGAGTTAAAAACTTTAATTCAGCACTGTCAGCGTAGGCCATAAAATACAATTGTTAAAATGCAATACATCATAAAACAGAATTCAACATTAAAATATTAATCTAAGAATCAATAACATACAAGCGTAGCAATACTATGAATAACAAATATCACAAGACACCCAATTAGCGCCTACACCACAGGCATATTCACCCCCAGATGGACCCGCATTATTAGTACATCAGCAATAACCTCCCCTAACCAAATGGGAGCGCAAACGGCTCAGGAAAGCAAGGAACAACAAGCCGATAAGACGAACTGTTCAGGAACAAACCTTTTCAACAATTCTCTAAGTACTCAAGTGCATATCAAAAACTCAAAGGAAACTATCCCAGCATGGAACAGAGGTCTACCCCTTTTTTTTTTTTAAGTGAGTGACCCCATTGAGATAAAACACAAGAAAATACACCTTCCAAACACAGCGAAAGGGGACTAGATATCTTTTATAGAACAGATCCAACATTCAGCTCTGATATACCGTTATCTGTACAGAGTCGCATCCAGTTGGTTTAGACAAAAAAAAACTTGCTAGCAGTCCCCCCAGAATACAGACACTGCGGAGAAGGTCAAAACTCCCCCGGCATTCAACTGCAGAGATGGGTCAAAATAAGTGTCACCCAACAGCGCACGACCGGAGCCACTCCTTATTGACATCAACACAAAACATTTTTGGCCAGGAGGCCCAGCAGCTTCAATTTGGGCACCCAGCTGTAATCGAAGGTTGCCCCAAACAAACAAAGTCACCTCAAACTAAAGAGAAAGGACAAATGCAGAAACAAGAGCAATCATTCCTGGGACAACCAACCCACACGAACTTGCCAAGTTTAATGACCACTCTACTCTCGACACAAAACCTGCCAGAACAAGCAAAGCAATCGCAAAGTAAGAATAAGGGTCACTTGTGGACACAAGAGTAACCCCTCCGCCAATCATTGACTCACGTAGTCCCGCCAGGCCCAATCAGCATGATTCCCCGACTTACCAAAACCAGACAGCAAGAGATATGCAACACCCAAATGGACCAAAACGTTTCAATCTGGGCACAGTCACGCAGCACAGATCCACCCCAATCCTGGACCATTTTTTAGACCACAAAAGGACAGAGTCTTGCTTTGGCACATCCTCCTCCTGAAGCCCCAACCTGGGAAGAACAAACAAAACTCAAACTGATTCCACGCCATTCATCCAGAGGGTGACACAACATATGAAACAGAAGCACCATATTAAAAACTGGTTAACACAATTGATACATCAAGTCACCTGAGAACCCACCACATCGAATCCATTGAGTTCAAATCCAATCCTGAAGCAATGGGCAGAGAAGTAACCGTGGGGCCCCTGGGCCAATCCAAAAATAGCCATGGCGGTATGGCACCACAGGCTTTGCTTCAAGACATGGGGCATAGAACAGAAAAGAACAGAACCAGAGCGGTACCTTGGTCCTTTCTGCCCAAACCCAAAAACTGTAACAAACAACACTTTGGACACACGTGGGGTACTAACAGGAGCAATAGACCCAGAATAACCGTCCTTGAAATGCCATCAGAATCTATCCCTAGTCCCTTGCTCATTGCACCATCAGGATTCAAGCAAGCCGGGCCGACGACGCCTGAAATGGCAGAAACCGGTCCCCGGAAGCTTGTTTCCTTCCCCGTATAAGAATTGGCTTGGTAGTTTGGTTTGCCCTGTTCCCATCATGCACTGGGACAGGAACAGACTAATTTGCATATAGCCAAGTTCTGAGCTGGGATGGTGCAGTGAGCTAAAAAACGGTGATGGATCAAGCCCTGATCTTTGGACTGGGTAAGAGTGGTCTGCTTAATTCAGGCACTCTGTTCATCACCACCCCCTTTTCTGAATCAGAATCTAAGCATTCATCACAGAGCAGCCCCAGGAGCTCCCAGCTACATGACGCAGGTTTCTCTATTTCAGCGGGGACCATCCCCATTCAAGAGAGACATGATTACAATAGCACATTGCACAAACAAATAGCCCATTAAAATTCTGCTCATGGAACATCAACGGCCTTAGCAGCAAGTTGGGGGAGACTGACTTTAACTCCTTTCTTGAAGGCTTTGACATCTTACTGCTCCTGGAAACATGGGCAGAGCAACCGTTGCCAATTTCGGGCTTTAAGGAGTACCATCAACTCGCGATAAAAAAGACAAGCATTTGCAATGCAATAGGTCTCTCATTTGTTAAAGTTAGAGCTGTTGGCGTTGAAAATGACAATGTTTTTTACTTTTGTTTTTTTTATTTGCAGTTGAGTAATGATATTTTCAGAGCTCTATTGCCATTGGTATAATAAAGAAAAAGTAAAAAACATTGTCATTTTTAAACGCCAACAGCTCTAACTTTAACAAATGAGTGACCAATTGCATTGCAAATGCTTCTTTATGTAGCCATGTTGCAGGGTGCAGAACCATGTGTGGCCAAAAGAGGTTCCACTGGACCTCTTTTGGCCACATATGGTACTGCACCTTGCAACACGCAACATGAGTAGGTAAAGAAGCAACAGACGTGCTCCATTCCATGGAAGGATGAAAGAACAATGATAAGCACAGTGCTCTTATTGTACCAAATTCTTTTTGTTTTTTAAACTGGATCTATGTTGGACCCGGCCTCGTGGCGTGGTCCTACCCCTCCCGCATGGCGGGCCCGGGACGACATCGGCCTCCGTCGACCCGCCCTCGACCCCCCTGAACACGAACCATCGACAAGAGCAGCCCCCCTGGCAACCCACAGCTCTCCCCCCCTGGGACCCCAGCGGACCCTGCTCGCCAACACTGCCGGTCTGGCGACCATGCCAGGCCACCATCTCCGGCCCGACTCCATCTTGGGCCCATCACGTCCCGAGCACGTGGCCGCAGCCATCCCTGGCCCCGGCCCCAGCGAAGCCCCGACATCGAGGCACCAAGATCCTCCCAGGTGGTAGTGTGGCCACTTGGCGGATCCCGGAGGAGGGGTGTTTCGATGGGCCTCCAGCCATCCCTGGACGCCTGGTGTCGATCGCCCTCCAGCCTCCCTGGGCCCTGGCTCCACCCCCCTGCTGGGTGTCTGGACACCTTCATCCCGGCCCCTCTGACCCCCAGGCGCGAGGGTCCGGACATCAAAGGACTCCAGTCCTATATCTGGGCCAGCCCTGGATTAGGACTCCAGTTGTATCTTGGAGTCGAAGCCCGGCTGATCCTGATCCGAACTCGTGCACCTGAACCATCTTCGAGGCCCTGCTGACGCCGTCGCGGCCTGACCAAGCTGAACCACCTTCGAGGCCCTGCTGACGCTGTCGCGGCCTGACCAAGCTGAACCACCTTCGAGGCCCTGGTGACGCTGTCGCGGCCTGACCAAGCTTAACCACCTTCGAGGCCCTGCTGACGCTGTCGCGGCCTGACCGAGCTGAACCACCTTCGAGGCCCTGCTGACGCTGTCGCGGCCTGACCAAGCTGAACCACCTTCGAGGCCCTGCTGACGCTGTCGCGGCCTGACCCCTCGAACTATCCACGCACTAGTTGGTGCCAAGACTGTCCCGCTACCCCATTATTCCTGAAACCACGACTTTATGGATCCCCCGATCCCTACCTGCTAAGAACGTGCCTTCATTTCTTATATAAAGATACTTGTGAATACTCCGTCGTGTGGTGTCCGTCTGTAGTAGTGTGATTGCTCAGCTGGTACGATTGTAGGAGAAGAGCCTCACCAAGGAGGCCTCCCTACGGCGATCGGCCTATTCCATAGAGAGAGGTGAGTCTCGGGGCGGCAGTCAGACATCTTCTGTCTCCCCTGGGGTCGCCTAACCAACATTGGTGGCAAGCGACGGGATCCGAGCCCGCGCAAATCGTACAGCGAGTAATTCGCCACTACTAACAGAGACCCACAACCACGATGACTACTAAGGAAACCGGAACGACCACAGAATTCCAGAAGGAACGATTAGAGGAGTACACCCATAAAGAACTCAAACAATTCTGCAAAGCCCTGGGTATCGCTACCACCGGACTAAGCACAAAAGACGATTTCAAAGACGCGCTGCAAATGTGGGTGGAGACCAGAGCGACCCCACCCCAGGCTAACGATGACATTATCCTAGAAGTACCCCTGAGTACGGTCATAGCCCCAGTGGAAGAAAGAACCGCCAACAGAGAACCGGGCCTCTCCCACGAAGACGCCCGGGAGCGAGAGAGGAGTCGGCTCCATGAACTAGAGCTCGCCCGACTCCGGCTGGATGGAGAACTTCAATTAGCAGAAAAGAAAATGGCCATTGAGCAACTACGATTAGAAGGAGATCTGGAAGAGAGGCGGAGGCAAAGGGAATTGGAAGAAAAAAAGCTCACGAGCGTGGCCTCAAAGAACTAGAGATCAAGTCCAAGACCGAAGAGGCTGGCGCCGCGATAACCCGGGACCCTCCACCTCCTGCCGACCCGAAGGTCCACATTCCCAAAGATATCGTCAAGGAATACTACAAGAATGACGATATCCAGCAATGGTTCAAGGCGTATGAAGTTGCCATGACCGCGCACCGCATCCCATGAAAAGATTGGGGTGCCAGCTTATGGGGGAGATTTGTCAGCAAAGGGAGGGACACCCTGCTCGAACTGGCCGAGGAAGTGATGTCCTCCTATGACCACATGAAGGACGCCCTGCTCACCCGGTATGGCCTCACCCCCGAGATGTACCGACAGAGGTTCAGAGACTGCAAAAAGATCCCCGGTACCACGTGGGTGGAATACGTAAACTTTTATAGCCGGGCCCTGGAAGGATGGATAAAGGGCAGCAAAGTGTCCACCTACGAGCAGCTGTTCGACCTCATCGTTTGGGAGCACCTCTCCAACAACTGCTTTGTCGAGCTCAGACAGCATCTCCTCGACAGCAAGCTGACCGAGCCCCGAAAACTCGCCGTCGAGGCTGATCGATGGGTGAGCACCCGGGTCCCCCGGACCCCGATAGGAGAAACGGGACGGAACGGCCAGGGGCACCCCCTGCCAGCGTGGCGGCGGAGGAGGCCAGAACAGGAGCCGAGATTTCCCGGCGGCCCCGGTCCGGAGCCCGCCTCGGGGGTCCCCCCAGAATAAACATTCGCCAACCCTGACCAGAAGAGGACCCCCTCCAGCACGGCCGGAGTCCCGCCCGAACATTACTTGCCACAGATGCCAGCGGCCCGGTCACTATGCCAGTGACCCCCTCTGCCTTATGAACCAGCGCCCCGGCACCACCGGGCCTCCGACCCGCCAGTTCGCTGCTGCAGCCCTGGGGGAAGGGGGAGAAGAAGGCGAAGAGGTCTACAATGAAGATCAGACCGAGTATGAACCGGCCGCCATGGCCCTAGCCTGCCTGGGCGAAAGAGGCATGGTCCCCCAAGCCCCTCTACCGAGCAACACTCAAAAATACCGTCAGTGGGTCCACATCAATGGACGACGGACCGAAGGCCTCCGAGACACGGGAGCCAGTGTGACGGCCATCCGCTGCCACTTGGTGACCCCCGAACAGATCATACCCAACGTGCGATGCCCCGTGAGGGCCGCCGACAACTCCGAGACTCTGTGTCAGATGGCCCGAATCCCCTTCGAGTGGGGGGGGGGTGTCGGGCACCCTCAAGGTGACCGTCCGGGACGACGCCCCCGTGGACTGCCTCCTCGGAAACGACCTCGAGAGCTCTCCCTAGGCCCAAGTCGAGCGGAGAGAACATCTAGGAATGATGGGACTACCAGAGTGGGTCTGCGCTACGACCCGATCTATGACTGCCCGGGCCCCGGCGGCACCCGAGGCCACCCCGACTGAAGAGCCGGAGTGGCCCGCGCCACCACCGCCCGCAGTCAATGAAGAATCCGAGCCCGAGCCATCAGAGCATGACCGAGAAGGCAGCGCCGAACTCAGCGACATACCCGAACTAGCCCAATGGCGCCAGGAGGGTGGTCCCACCCGAGAACAATTCCGGCAGGAACAGAAGCCCTGCCTCTCCCTCGAGGGGACCCGACAGCAAGCCACAGCCCAAGCTGCCGGGGACACCTCGGGGTCCCACTGGATATACTGGGACCACGGCCTCCTATACAGTGAACAGAAAATTGCCGAGCTGGGGGCCAGCCGAGTGTTGGTGGTCCCCCTACGATTCAGAGACTTTCTCTTGAACCTGGCACACGATGTGCCCCTCGCCGGGCACCTGGGGCAGGACAAAACTTACAGCCGCCTGGTGACCCATTTCTACTGGCCGAAAATGCGCAACGATATGCATAACCACTGCCGCACCTGCCCGACATGCCAAGCCAGTGGAAAGAGCGGGGGGAAGGTGAAGGCCCCGCTCCAACCCTTTCCAGTGGTGACCACTCCCTTCGAGCGAGTGGGGATCGACATTGTGGGGCCCCTGGACCCCCGAACCGCTCAAGTGCATCGCTTCATCCTCGTCCTGGTGGACCATGCCACCCGCTATCCCGAAGCCCTCCCCCTACGAACCATAACGGCTCCTGTGGTGGGCCGAGCACTGATGGGGATCTTCTCCAGAGTGGGGTTCCCCCGAGAAGTCGTGAGCGATCGGGGCACAAACTTTATATCGAAGTATATGCGGTCCCTGTGGCAACTGTGCGGGGTCACATATAAGTTCACCACCCCGTATCACCCCCAAGGGAATGGACTTGTGGAGCGGTTTAACCGAACACTCAAGGGGATGATCCAGGGCCTAGAAGAACCCCTCCGCCGCAAATGGGACGTCCTGCTGCCCTGCCTCCTGTTCGCCTATCGGGAGGTACCACAGAAATCCCTGGGGTTCAGCCCCTTCGAACTCTTGTACGGGCACCCTGTCCGAGGTCCCCTCAGCCTGGTCAAAGAAGGCTGGGAAACTAAAGTCCAAGACGCCCCGCCGGATGTCTACCGGTACCTCCTGACCCTCCGAAGCCAGACTCGGAAGTTCCGGGCCCTTGCCGAGGCCAACCTTGAGGCCAGTCAGGAGGACATGAAACGCTGGTATGACCAGAACGCTTCATCCATCGAGTTCGAGCCCGGCCAGCAGGTCTGGGTCATGTCCCCGGTCGAACCTTGTGCCCTCCAGGACAAATGGTCGGGCCCCTTCAAAGTGATCGAGCGCAAGAGCCCCGTCACCTATCTCGTGGACATGGAGTCACCCCGAAACCCCCTCCGGGTTCTGCACGCCAACCGGCTCAAACCTCATTTTGCCCGCACAGAACTGAGCCTGCTGCTAGCTACCGATGATGGGGCCGAAGACGACTCCGAGCCCCTGCCCGACCTCCTAAGGTGCGCTGAGAAAGACGGCTCCGTCGAGGGGATCTCTCTCTCCTCCGACCTGACCCCCGCACAGCGCCGAGACTGTCAAGAGCTGTTGGAGCAATTTACGGACCTGTTCTCCCTCACCCCCGGGGTTACCCAGTGGTGTGTCCACGATGTCGACACCGGGGACAGCCAGCCAGTGCGACACCGGGCCTACCGAGTTCCCGACCGAGTTCGGGCCTGCATCCAGACAGAAGTTACCAAAATGCTGGCCATGGGGGTGGTCGAACCCTCCGACAGTCCCTCGGCCAGCCCAGTTGTCCTGGTCCCCAAAGCCGCCGCACCTGGCACCCCTCCAGAACTCAGGTTTTGTGTCGACTACCGGGGACTAAATGCTGTTACCAAAACCGACGCACATCCCATCCCCCGGGCCGATGAACTAATCGACCGCCTGGGGGCCGCCAAGTACCTCAGTACTTTCGACCTCACAGCATGGTACTGGCAGATCGGCCTCACCCCTGGCGCCCAGGAGCGATCGGCCTTCTCCTCACCCGATGGCCACTTCCAATTCAAGGTGATGCCCTTCGGCATGAAAAACGCCCCAGCAACTTTCCAGAGACTGGTGAACAAAGTGCTGGCGGGGCTAGAAGAATTCAGCGCCGCCTATCTGGATGACATTGCAGTGTACAGCCTCCACTGGGCCGAGCACCTGAAGCACCTCTGAGAGGTCCTGACGGCCCTCCGACGGGCCGGACTAACAATAAAGGCCAGCAAGTGCCAAATAGGTCAAGGGTCCGTGACCTACCTGGGACACCAAGTGGGGAGCGGCCACGTGGCTCCCCTCCAACCCAAGATTGACGCCATCGTGGCCTGGGAGCCCCCGGTCAACCAGACAGCCGTCCGAGCCTTCCTGGGGCTCACTGGATATTATCGGCGCTTCATAAAGAACTATGGGAGCATTGTGGGTCCCCTCACTGAACTGACCTCGAAGAACCGGCCACAGAAAGTACCATGGACACCCGCGTGTCAGGTGGCCTTTGAGACTTTGAAAACAGCCATGTGCACCGCCCCTGTGCTCCAAGCCCCTGACTACAGCCGGGAGTTCATAGTCCAGACCGACGCCTCGGAGCACGGCATTGGGGCGGTCCTATCTCAGATTGACCCCGAGGGGATTGACCATCCTGGGGCCTTCATCAGCCGGCAGCTGCTGGCCAGAGAGCAGCGATGGAGCACCATTGAGAGAGAGGCCTTCGCCGTCGTGTGGGCCCTCAAGAAACTCAGGCCCTACCTCTTCGGCACCCACTTCCGGGTCCAGACTGACCACCGGCCCCTGCGGTGGCTGATGCAGATGCGTGGCGAAAACCCAAAGCTGCTGCGATGGTCCATCTCCCTCCAAGGGATGGACTTCACTGTGGAGCATCGCCCCGGCAACGACCACGCCAACGCTGACGGCCTGTCCCACTTCTTCCGCCTCGACGAGGAGAATACCCAGGAAGATGGGTGACTCTCCCCGCCTTCAGCTGGAGGGGACGTGTGTTGGACCCGGCCTCGTGGCGTGGTCCTACCCCTCCCGCATGGCGGGCCCGGGACGACATGGGCCTCCGTCGAACCGCCGTCGACCCCCCTGAACACGAACCATTGACGACAGCAGCCCCCCTGGCAACCCACAGCTCTCCCCCCCTGGGACCCCAGCGGACCCTGCTCGCCAACACTGCCGGTCTGGCGACCATGCCAGGCCACCATCTCCGGCCCGACTCCATCTTGGGCCCATCACATCCCGAGCACGTGGCCGCAGCCATCCCTGGCCCCGGCCCCAGCGAAGCCCCGACATCGAGGCACCAAGATCCTCCCAGGTGGTAGAGTGGCCACTTGGCGGATCCCGGAGGAGGGGAGTTTCGATGGGCCTCCAGCCATCCCCAGACGCCTGGTGTCGATCGCCCTCCAGCCTCCCTGGGCCCTGGCTCCACCCCCCTGCTGGGTGTCTGGACACCTTCATCCCGGCCCCTCGGACCCCCAGGCGCGAGGGTCCGGACATCAAAGGACTCCAGTCCTATATCTGGGCCAGCCCTGGATTAGGACTCCAGTTGTATCTTGGAGTCGAAGCCCTGCTGACCTTGTCGCGGCTGATCCTGATCCGAACTCGTGCACCTGAACCATCTTCGAGGCCCTGCTGACGCCGTTGCGGCCTGACCGAGCTGAACCACCTTCGAGGCCCTGCTGACGCTGTCGCGGCCTGACCAAGCTGAACCACCTTCGAGGCCCTGCTGACGCTGTCGCGGCCTGACCGAGCTGAACCATCTTCGAGGCCCTGCTGACGCTGTCGCGGCCTGACCGAGCTGAACCACCTTCGAGGCCCTGCTGACGCTGTCGCGGCCTGACCAAGCTGAACCACCTTCGAGGCCCTGCTGACGCTGTCGCGGCCTGACCAAGCTGAACCACCTTCGAGGCCCTGCTGACGCTGTCGCGGCCTGACCAAGCTGAACCACCTTCGAGGCCCTGCTGACGCTGTCGCGGCCTGACCAAGCTGAACCACCTTCGAGGCCCTGCTGACGCTGTCGCGGCCTGACCAAGCTGAACCACCTTCGAGGCCCTGCTGACGCTGTCGTGGCCTGACCCCTCGAACTATCCACGCACTAGTTGGTGCCAAGACTGTCCCGCTACCCCATTATTCCCGAAACCACGACTTTATGGATCCCCCGATCCCTACCTGCTAACCTGCTAAGAACGTGCCTTCATTTCTTATATAAAGATCCTTATGAATACTCCGTCGTGTGGTGTCCGTCTGTAGTAGTGTGATTGCTCAGCTGGTACGATTGTAGGAGAAGAGCCTCACCAAGGAGGCCTCCCTACGGCGCTCGGCCTATTCCATAAAGAGAGGTGAGTCTCGGGGCGGCAGTCAGATATCTTCTGTCTCCCCTGGGGTCGCCTTTCCAACAATCTATCTTTACTTGTTTTCTTTGAGATTCAGCAAAGCCTAACTAGACACAATAATAAGCATCTCCGTACTCGTGCATGTAATGTCCTTTCCAAACCATGAATTGACAGCTTCGGTCAAATTCTCTACTTTTAATTGATTGAATATGACAATTGCATTATAAACTCAGGAGAATGAAATGCTAAGTCAGTCCTTCCCACATTGACATATTTGACCTTGATAGCAAAGTCCTGCAAGCAGAGTCTTAAGCAGCTAAGATAGGTTGATCAGATATCCTACGTATCACTTCATGACATTAAGATAACAACTGAGGAAGCGCTTGGTGAGTCTATTTGGTAAAAGATTTTAATCAAAAGTAACTTTTCTTACCTATAATGCTATGGGGTTCAGACTGGTACAAAAGGGGGTGGTGATGGACGGAGCATCTGAACCAATCAAACACTCACACCCAGTCAACAGATCTGGGTTTAATCCATCACCGTTCTTTAGCCCACTCTGCCACCCCAGTTCAGACATGGCCATATGCAAATCAGTCTGACCCTGTGCCTCATGGGAACAGTCCAGCCCGAACTGCCAAGCCATGTCTGAACTGGGGTGGCAGAGTGGGCTAAAGAACGGTGATGGATTAAACCCAGCTCTGTTGACTGGGTGTGGGTGTTTGATTGGTTCAGATTCTCTGTCCATCACCACCCCCTTTTGTACCGCTTTGGCCGCCATAAGTTGGCAGGGTATGCTCAGACGTGAGTCCCTTGCTCACTTTGCCACTGGATTCAAGCAAGCCTGGCTGAAGATGGCTGTAATGCCAGAAACTTGTCCTAGGAAGCTTGAATCCGGTCCAGGGAAGGCATGGCTTGGCAGTTCGGGCTGCACTGTTCCCGTGAGGCACAGGGTCAGACTGATTTGCATATGGCCATGTCTGAACTGGGGTGGCAGGGTGGACTAAAGAACGGGGATGGATTAAACCCAGATCTGTTGACTGGGTGTGGGTGTTTGATTGGTTCAGATTCTCTGTCCATCACCACCTTTTGTACCGCCATGGGGTTCAGACTGGCGCCACTCTGTACTGCTGCCTTGGTCCTTGCGTTTTTTGCCCTCTTGCTGCCGAAGAGCTTCATGGGCAGTGATGATTGCCAACGTTTTGGTGGCAGATGGGCATACCTGAACTTAGCAACCTGGAGGAAGAAGTCCAGAACAAAGGTGTGGATCGCACTCCAACATGCCTGACGAACGTTGCCGATTTAAATTACTTCTCAAATCCAGCAAAAAAAGAAACTTAAAGCTTGGTGTCTATTACGCGCACCAAGCGCGTAATAGACACCAATAGGCCATGGGCGGAGTAATGCGCCCACCTTTGGCCAATAGCGTGCAGTCTTTCATTAAAAGACGCACGCTAAGGCCAATGGGGTAGCTGAAAAGGAAACGCACACGCAAGAGCGTGTGCGAATCCCAGGTCAGCTTGAAATCCCCGTTTTTCACCTACTAGAGGTCTCGCGACCTGCGCGTGCATTACTGCGCAGTGCAACGCATTTCGCAAGACCTAAAAAAAGAGGGCAGAGCCCTCGGACGGTCTTTCAATATTCACAGCAACTCATCTAAGATGGCAATAAGAGCAGATTGACTTAGACCTAACCTGGGTGCAATGCATTAAAATGTTAGCTCGGCAAGATCAAATAACCCTCAGATACAGCTGTAAAGATAGCCTACTAATTAGCAACATGTATATTCACCCCAGTCAAAGAGCAAAGCAGAAAAAATAATGTCATTATTATCAACCTTAAAATCACTACAACACGCTTTTCCTCAAACAGGTATAATACTGTCAGGGGATTTTAACATATACTTACTACAAACTAATAATCATCAGTTGGATAAAGACCTCAAGCAAGCTGCACAATGCATACCCCCAGTCAAAGCCACTTATCACAGAACAGACCACCAAGGGAAAGAATTAATCGCAGCCCTCGGAAACTTAGGCATGTTTATGTTTAACGATCAACTATCACAAGACCAACCGGCAGCCACCACAAGAACATCAAATACAGCTCACTCCATTCTGGACTACACATTAATAGACACAGAACTGTTCTAATTGATCACAAGCATCCACATAACATCTAGAGTAGAGAGCGATCACTTCCCGCAGCTTATTGAACTCCAAATACGCCTGTCAAGAGCACCAAAAACCAACATTTTAATAGTTCCACCAAGTGCCTACAACCTGAAACAGCTCTCTTGGAATGGAACACTGGCCTCAATCATAATGGATTTCATAACTAGCTTTTCCACCCAATCAAGTGATACTCACCAGCAGCTACTGTGGCAATGCTGGGAGCCTTTAACAGCAGCACTAAAAATCAACTTCCAACCGAACCAATCACCTAACTCAAACTCATCTAACAAAGCAGCAAACTGGCTTTCCAAATCTCTCTTATGGAAAAAGAGAGCCCTGAATAAGGAGATCAGGAAGTTGCAGAAAAGAGACCCATCGCATAATTTTTCACTAAGCAACAAATTAACAATCTAAGGCAAAAATACAAAAAGGCCATTTGGTTGGCCAAAAAAATTCACCAAATAACCATTTTGACTAAGCTACTGCACACAGGCAGAACAAATAACAAGAAACAGTTCTGGGCTGAAATTAACACACTGGCCAATGGCAGACATTGATACCGCAACGCTGATATATCAGAAGAAAATTGGATAACTTATATTAAATCGGCCAATCTGCAGGCTATAAACATCCCAAATGAGACATACACAACTACGACAAATCTCACGTTTCAGGATACCCCTTCTGAATGTCAATGGTTGAAAGAAATCCCCGGAAATCACTAAAGAGTCTTAGAGTTGATAGGGCACCTGGCCCAAATGGCTTGCCAAACGCGCTGTTTAAGTATGATCAACCTTTCTGGGCAGTACATCTCATCACGCTGTTCAATCACGCTTTCATCACTAAGATCATTCCGGCTTCCTGGAGAGGCAGTGTGCTCCAGCCCATATTTAAAGCAGGTTTTCGTTCTAACCCAGCAAACTAAAGACTGATGGCTACAGACCACTAATTTACTGAAAGATCTTGAGGTCTGGTTCGAATACAGAAATATTATACCGTTTACCCAAATGGGATTTAGAGCGGGTATGAGTACCACGTCCAAACTCATTGCACTGAGTCTTCTTGTTGAAAAAGCTTAAAAAAAACTCCAAACTTTACACCTGCTTTGTAGACTGAAAGCCACATCAGACATGGTCCCGACAGAGTGTCTCTTGGCGAAGATGGCTGAATGGGGTGCTCCCCTCAAGCTATTGAGGGCCATAGTTAACCTGTACTCAGATACCTAGGTGCAAGCCAAAATAGGCAAGGGCAATAGAACAACCAGCAAGATCCCTACACACACCAGCTTGAAGCAGAGGTGTGCACGCCCCCTTGCCTATTCAGCATCTACATTGCGGATTTCGATGCACGCCTATCTGAAGTACAAAGTGATCCACCTAATCTAGCAATGACCCCAGTGCTGTGCCAACATTATGACGACAACATAGTTCTATGTAGCAAAACTCCAATAGGCCTCCAGCATCAAATAATAAAATTACTGTCATACACAGAAACGCTGGGATTGGAACTAAATTACAAGAAAACCATGGTCATCTGCTTTTCCTTAAAGCCCAGCCTCCATCATATCAAATGTAAGTGGAAAGCTGCAGGGAGCAACCTAGAGTTGGTCAGATCGTATAAATACCTAGATGTGTTCATCGACTCAGGCCTAATGTTTAAGGCGCATTCAATCCAAAGAAGAGCTCTGGCACACATGCTGCTCTTTGCTTTCAAGATTCTTCATAAAAAGCTAAGAGGTACGTACGTCTCATTCCCATTTACTGCAAGTAATAGGAGCCAAGTTTCTTCCATCACTCACATACGGCTCAGAATTGATGAAGGGAAAATATGTAACCACTCTAAATCAATTGCAGTCCGTCTTATTTAAACATATTTTAATCTTCCTCAACATATTCCCGAAGCACAAATCCACCTAGAATGTGGGCTGTTCCTTAAAAATCTATATTCTTGTCAACCATATTTTTGCACACAATATTTGTGTATCACAGTATTTCATACGCAATATTTGTGCTCCTTAATATTTGTTTTAAATATTTTGTCTGTATACCCACGCTGATGTCAGTTCTCTTCTTTACGCGTCAGCCACCAAACAACCAAGAAGAATACTACTTAGAAATTTGTTGACTAGGTTTATCAATGTTTTGTTGAAGTCCTTTTTGAAGTTGACTGCCTGGCTTGGCAGAAATGTAATCAAAGAAGGCCGGCTTCAAGCCTTGCGGCACCTGTCACCGACAGATGTCAGTGACGTAACACACCTTGTATGCCTCTGGTGTCGTGATCGAGTCCACGACCAAAAGGCCTTCCCCGATTGCCACGCCATGCACCCTCAAGCTTATGCCGTAACGAAGTGTGACACCATGACAATTGAGGTCTTGTTCGAGAAGGAGTTCCTGGAAGCAGATGCAGAGCTCGAGGTCGTCATCGCACTCCAAGCCTTCAAGTCACTCAGCTAAGTCAAAGTCTCTTAAGAAGAAAAAGAGGTCAAAGCATGCTTCAACTTCACCTCATATGTTGGCTAACGAGACGAGGGAGCCACTTGAGGCCTGGCTTTGCAGTTAATCCATCACTTGGGTTGGCTCTGCGCCTCCCTGACTTTCTGGGAGGCGGAGCGACCCCCCAATTGAAATAATTTTATGAGGCCATTCACCTCATATTTTGGTGGCCCCTTCCCTCCAGTGTGCCTTTGGGCACCAGAAGTCTAGGAGGGATCCTTACTGGATCCACGCCAGCAGCTCTGGCACCAGTCAGGCCCAAGAGGTCCACTGATGCATTCAGATCTGTGCCGGTCATGCCACCTCCACTTTCCCTGTTGCCGATCCCAAGGCCGATGCTCCCAGTGCTGCTTGTGCCCACCAGCGGTGCCATCCGCATCCTCAACTCTGACTCCGACACAGAGTAGGAGGGGGGTCGTCTGATGCCGGCCCTGGTGCCAACTGATGCCATGTCATCCAGGCCGGCACCGAGCCCTATTCTTATGGGCTAGGACTTGGTGAGGCATGAGAGGAGTCGCTGGACCCAGAAGAATACCAGCCTTAGGAAGAACAAATGAAGCAGTGAGTGGATCTGGGCGAAGACAGTGGACTGGATACTTCTCCAGATAATGGCATGCTTTCTCCCCCTATCGTGGCAATGGAGAAGAGATCTTTCTTCACAATAGTGGTGCAGAGGACAGCTAAGGTCCTGGACCTTAGCTTGCTCTCGGTGGCAGTCAAGACTAATGTCTTGACGAAAGTGTTACAGCTGGGAGTGTCCCCATCAGAACCGCTTCTCACTTCTAATGAGGCACTTACTGATGTTCTTCTAAGGATTTGGTCCAAGCACAACACAAGGACTCCTGTGAACAGGCCGATTGCCCGTCACCACTTCCCCTCTTCACAGGTCCCAAACTTCCTCACTCAACACCCCACTCCAGAGAGCTTTGTGGTCCAGGCCTCCAAATCTCAAGTAAATCCCGGTGCATTCTCAACCGCACCGCCGGATCGGGAGTCCAAGAGACTGGACAACTTTGGCAAGAAAATGTTTTTTCTGCCAGCCTAGCATTGCGGTCAGTGTAATCTGCATGTCGTTTGGGGCCCTGTTCCCATGCTTTGTGGGATATGGTTGCACAGGTGCTACCAATGGTACCAGAGGAGGCCTGGTGTATGCTATTCCAGGCTGTTGCTGATGGGAGGTATGTAGCTAAGTTCACCATTCGCTGTAGACTAGATACCACCTACTCATTAGGCACAGTCGTTTCATTGACAGTGGCCCTGCGATGCCATGCTTGGTTGAGGACTACTTGCTTTTCGGGGAATGTCCAGCCCTCACTTACTGTTTTGACACACGTTTCTGCCATCTGAGCTATCTTTTACCCATACTTGTGATAGCTTGCAAATAGAAGATTCTGTATGGTTAGGGACCATTGTTCTCCTTCATCCTAAAGAGGTATCATTGTTTTGTCTGATTCTAATTCAGATAGCTCTGACTGGTTGCTACTATCTCCCTTTGTCGTGTAGTTCCTACAAATATATATCGGATCTGTACGTTTAGACAACTTAATCTAAGAAATTGGTGTTCAGACTGATTCCAGACACCCCCGCAGGATATGTTAGCCTGTAGACCAGCTAGCTCACAGTGCCATCATAAGCCCCTTAACCTTACCAAGGAGCGAATAGTTTCTGGCAACTATCGAACATGACACCCTGACCCCTCAAGGACTGTAGAAACAGTACAATACTTTTCGCTCAGTCACTCGTGCTCACTTCCTCTTAGAGAAATAGACAGAATCAACGAAGGGGATGCTTTCAATAAGCATTTATTGAACCAGCATCATTCTAGTATAAAACAAGTTTGCTGCGACAACCATTAGAGAGATACATATGATTACAATCACCAACAGAGTAAATAAAAGGAAGAATTCTACCATGGTGCTAAAATATTGAATATATGCAGGCATACAAGTACATGGTAGTAATCATGTGTAATCCTAAAATGCAAACCCTAGCCCAGTGTACCGAGGTGTACCTAGCATGTATGCAAGTGTGAAGCCAAGAATCCCCCTAGGAAAAGCCAACCCGATTACCTGATGGGAGAGAACGACAGACCCCGTCTTGGTCTCGAGTTGGACACCCCACAAGGGATGTCAGACCACTGCGTGCTGGAGAGTCTACGTGCAGGAACTTCAGCGTCTCGTGTCAGCATGGAAGCTTCTCCTGTGGTTTGCCCAGCGAAGATTTGGTGTTTATATACCCGGAAGGTACCCTCAGGGGTTCTACCTAGATGTGTCATGATACTGAGGGCCTGTCATTCAAGGATGACTTTTGTACAGATTTATTATACAGAAGATGGTAATCCTATTGTGTGATACCAAGAATCATCATGCATAATACATAAGGCTAGTTTTCAAAGAAAACCACACAACATTTATTCAGCACCTAACGAGGTAAAAGGTCAGCGCCAGAACCGTTACGAAGAGCAAGGTAGGACAAATGTAGGTAAAAGGTCGTGCAGCTTCTGGGTGGACTTTCACTACACATTGAGCAAGATTATAAAGGTGCAGATGAACCTCCTGCCCGAGATTGCAGTCCTAGGATACGTTGTCCAGCTCCCTCTTAAAGTACGTCGATTTGCTGCCATCGCTCTGCTATTGGCCAATAGGGAAGTAGCAATTCACTGGGGCGGTAGGAGAGCTCCCAGCAAACAAGCCTGGATCCAAAGCTTAGCTTCATGTTCTGCGAGAAGTGATCAATATGCCAACACAATCCCTCCCTCCTCCATGTCTAGGGACAGCTGGGGTCCCTTTAAGGCCTTCCTTGCAGCACAACAGCAAGACCCCCCCGCCCCACACAACAGGAGCAGGGTATCGCCCCAACTGGAGTGGGCTAAGTTGACACTCACGCTGTATTAATAACTCACTGTATACAACACTCACCGCCTACGGTTTCTTGGTATGACCCTATTTTGAAAGAAGGCAGATGGGTGGAGTGAGTGGATCTTTTTGCTAGTTGCGCCAATTGTATTAACACTCAAACTGAGCCTTTAAAGTATTGTATGTATATTACATCGCACATTACATTACCTGCTGTGTCTCGAAGGTAACTGATATTGAAATACCACATGATTGTAACTGAGATGTCCTTTCTTTGAACTCAGTGCTTTGCTTTGTCGTTAACAAAATGCTAAATAAAGTATTAAAAAAAAAAGTGTGCAGCTACCTAGGCCTATATTGGGGCACATTGGGGCTCATAGCACATTGAATGGCTTATTTAGTTGTCCCCCTCTTTCTTGGTTCATGGGTTTCCAGAGATCGTCTTTATCTTCTGGATAAACTGCTGTTCATCACACGTGTGCTTTATTTTGAGGTAGCCTTACCTCTACAGTGCCCAAGAGGAAGTATAGAGCTCGCATATGGGACCATGTCCTTGATATTTCTTTATTTCTTTGTCTCTTATCTTTATATAAGGTACACATTTTCATTTGTGATCCTTTAAGGGGTATTGTCGGGGTATAAAGTGATCCTTATTTTATTTTATTTTTTGCTATACACATTTGTTTTTTGGGTCTCAATTGTTTTTTGGTATCTTTTGGGCACTTTTCCTCTACTTTTTTCTAAAAAAGTTGTTCACATTTTTTTGGGCACCACTTGGTGGGCTATAAGGTGATCTACTTTTCATGCATGCCGCCTTTTATTATTAAGGAAGTATATATATATATTTTTTAAATCATGCTAGTAGGAGGAGCATACCTATGCATTTGTGTCTTGTTTCTTAATAAACAAAAACCTACACACACACACACACACACATATATATATATATATATATATATATATATATATATATATATATATATATATATATATAAATATAGATATATATATATATATATATATATGAAACAGCAATCTCCTTTCACAATGAAAAGAAGCAGAAACCTCAGCGGGGATAAAGGCAGCTCCATTTAATGAACATTTCAAGGCGAATGCATTTCGGCCGGTGTGGCCTTCGTCAGCGCCTGCAGTAAAATGTTTGAAGAGTCCCACGCTACTGCAGTATGTATGCGTCCAACCGCACTACGATAGGTGCAGATAGTAGCTCCGCCCCCAAGCTTCAATTATCTCAGTTCAGCTGGTCAGTGCAAATCAAAGACTCAGTGTCCCAGAAAGCAGCAGTGGCTCCCAGGTGAGTAGTGCTTGGGGTCGTTCACGGTTGAATCCGAAGAAATAGCAGGGGGTTGGGCACTCTGCAAGAACGTGCCGGGACCCCGCAATAGATGGTGCAGCCTCGGGTCCCCATGACCTCTTCAGTCGGCAGTCCGGATTTGGAAGTAAGCAGGGGCGGGAGGGCAATGCAACCCGTCCAAGTTGAGGCGATGCCTCGATGAGCCGCTCCAAAGTGTTCCGGATTGCAGGCGGGCTCGGAGAGATTCCTTTACCGGAAAAAAACACAGATGCCGAGGCATAGTCCAGAGTCTCCAAGCCACTTGGGAAAAGGGGGTTTCTGAAACGTGCTTCTGGGGAACGCGTGAAGTTATGAAACAGCAATCTCCTTTCACAATGAAAAGAAGCAGAAACCTCAGCGGGGATAAAGGCAGCTCCATTTAATGAACATTTCAAGGCGAATGCATTTCGGCCGGTGTGGCCTTCGTCAGCGCCTGCAGTAAAATGTTTGAAGAGTCCCACGCTACTGCAGTATGTATGCGTCCAACCGCACTACGATAGGTGCAGATAGTAGCTCCGCCCCCAAGCTTCAATTATCTCAGTTCAGCTGGTCAGTGCAAATCAAAGACTCAGTGTCCCAGAAAGCAGCAGTGGCTCCCAGGTGAGTAGTGCTTGGGGTCGTTCACGGTTGAATCCGAAGAAATAGCAGGGGGTTGGGCACTCTGCAAGAACGTGCCGGGACCCCGCAATAGATGGTGCAGCCTCGGGTCCCCATGACCTCCTATATATATAATATATATATATATATATATATATATATATATATATATATATATATATATATATATATATATATATATATATATACATTAAAAATGTCTTTCTAGAGACTGCTCTTGATGTACCCCTTGCCTTTTCTCTGGCTTGTATTACCTAGCACACTGAGGAAGGTGTGACCAGGATTGCGGGTCATCACCAAAACGTGCGTCAACGCATTATTCTAACACAAAACATATTGATTATGATTGTCTGATGATTTATACAAGTGGATTATTGTGGTACTCTAAAAATGTGATGAATGTAAGTGCAATAATTGAGGTACAAATAACTCTCTTTTCTTGTTATGCCGTTGGATTAATCTGTTTTTATCTGTAAGGTATCTTTACCTATTTGTTATATGTTTTTGTTCACCTTTGTGTTTAGTCATTCTGTTCATGTGTCAGATAGTGAATGATTGAGGTGTGAATTCTATGGTTAAAGAGTTGAGCATGTAGGAGTTGTGCATTTTGTCTTTTCCCGAGCCTGTAATACGTTTTCTGTTGACATACATGTGTTTGAGATACCTGGCGATCTGGCGCCAATTATGTAAATATATTTATGGTTTGTGTAGGAGAGTAGGGTCTGCTATCCTATGGTCACCCCAATTTTTGCTTTTTGCTTCACTGGTTTTTTACTTAATGTGGCTGTGGGCCTGCCAATCAGACCCACAGCCTGCTGTTCTCTCTCTAAATTTATGCCAATTCACTTTAGGTGCATGGATCACCTTGTGAGCCCCTGTACAGTGTACCCTTGGTACCCAGGGCATAGGTGCATCCAAGGCCTACCAGGGGCTGCAGCACGTATTGTGCCACCCCTGGCCTGGCCTTACTATTTGACACAACTGGCTGATCACTCAGCTGGGGCAAGGTGGTGTAATCACCCTTTGCTTTAGGTATAGTATCTCTATATCTAACCCATACAAGGACACACAGTAACCTATAAGTCACTCCTATGGCAGGCCTTATCGATCCTGGAGGCAGAGTACTTGGTTATGTGTGAGATGGTGCTCTAGCACGAGCTGAGCCTGTCTGCAGCTTTCGGAACCATGTCCTTTAGCTGTTTCCTGATAGCGTCATACCATATACTCTTAAGTACATTATGAACCTCGCGGTTAAATGCTAACTCTGGTTTGACATTATCAAAACATGTCGAGTAAGGTGTCATACGAATTGGAATACTACCCCCTCGCCAATTCTGGCGACGGGGGTAGCATTCCACCCTTCTAGAGGGACACGACATGTACAGAACCTGAACCCCGGTTAAAGTTAAACGGAGCCTCAGCATCACAAAATGGATGCTGCCACCACAGACACAAGTCTGACATCCTGCTGCTGGGAGTCATTCCAGCGAGGGAGGCTTGGACAAAGGGTTTCCTGCCTTGGGAGGTGCTAGCACCACCCCAGACAGGATTTTGTATATCTGGTTAGGTAGGGCTGAATAGAATCAGACATGCCCGGGGCACACAAAGTATCCCCGTGCATAGGCCAGTTCAAACCGGTGCTGGGGCACTCCAGCCCCAGCTCTGGCGCGAAACTGGACAAAGGCAAGTTAGTGTAACCACCCCCCATCCTGGTCCCACCCATAGGAGGGACCTAATAGGTAGTCCAGCCCCTAGAATTGGTTTAAAAGTAGGAGCTGAGTCCCAAGACTTTAGATTACCCTGAAATTCGACTACATCAGAAGAAACTCTGGACCTTCAACGTTCTGCTGCTCAGAAGACTGAAGAATCTCCCTTGTGGCCAAGGAGTGGCCACCCTGTGAACACAGGCACCATCCAGCGATCAACTACTGCTTTGCCACCGCCTCCCGCCGGAGCCCAGAGCCTGACAAGAGCCAGACTCCCAGACATCTAGCAGCCCGATCCACAGTCCCTGCAAAGCTGAGACGAGTGGAGGCGACCTGAGACGTGGGACCGGACCTCTTGAAATGTCCACGAGAAGCTGACTGCGCAGCACCTGAGGCACCCTCACCGCTGTGCTTGGGGTCTTGAGAAGCCCCATCAGCGAGCTACATTTTCACCAAGGACCAGCCCTCCAGCTCTCACGAGATCTGCGTGGGGCCCTTCTGCTTTGCTCCACTCGAGGCGCCTATCCGGTTACTAGTCCGTTGGCTAGTGGCCATCTTGGTGACCAAACAACAACTTTACACCGCTGGGCTGGTTGCTCCAGATTGGCCCTTACTGCTCCCAAAAGCAGTAACCCCTCTGACCTTGCTGGTTAGAGTGAGAAGCCTTCTTTGTTTCCTGCGTGGCTTGCATTAGCCAAGGCCTGTTTGCTCCGATCTAGAAGCCGACTCCGCCATCAACTAGAGCCTACGTGGGACAGCTCGTGAGTGACTCCTGGTCGTCGTCATCGTCGCCCAGTCCACGCTGCTGAAGAAACAAGCTTCACGACATCACCTGTTGGCACCCGACGACGCCTGGTTCCTTCCTGGTTCCACGCCGGTCACTGGCTAGTGACTGTGAACATTGTCCCCTCTGCTTTCAGGTCTTCACCACTTCAGATCCACCCTTGGATCCACCGGAACTCTTCACATCAGGTCGCCTGCAGCATCAACACTCCAAGGCTCCATCTGAACTCCTGCAGAATCCCGACACACTTTGGCACCACTGCACCCGCTTCCTGTGGGTGAGGTAACGCTGGCACTCCGGTGCCCCCGAGTAGTTTAACACTCCTAGTGTCCAGATTCCAAAGGGTTAAGTTCTAGACTGACCGGAAGACTTCCTACCTTCACCTTTTTAACTTTTACGCATCCATTGACTTCAATGTAAATTGCTTCTAACTTTGCTCACTGCAAACCAGATCCCGTGGGCCTCCTAGTTCCTAACTTGCATTAGTACAGCATAGCCCCAGCAATTCCCAAGGCCCTAGGCCTTACTTCTTTTCGACTAGTGGTACTTATACCATTTCTTTAGTATATGGTTTTAGGGGCCACCAGGGCCTATCCATAATTGTGCAACTTTTGTGTACTTATCAATTGAATTGTTTTAACGTGTTTGCTCTTGTGCTCATAAAGAGTTCAGGGGTCTATTTGTAGTAATAAATACATATATATTTTGAATATATATCCTGTGTGGTGTCCTTTCACTTGGTGTTCAAGGGGTTACATATAGTAATACAGCCGGCTTCACATGCCAAAAGAGTTTAGCCTAAGACTCCTTTGTCCACGCTACCATTAGGATAGCTGGTCTATAGAGTTGACTTGCAACCAATCACCATAAGGGTTGCTTGGACTGATACAAGGTGGTCACTAGAACTAGTGAACATCATATGTGAGGCCAACTTCTCACATTGGTGAGCAGCGGTTGGGATTTGAGCTTGCTGTTGTTTTACCATTGTAATCTTTGCCAATACTTTGTGAAAGATCATACAGGTACCTATAGGTACATATAAAACAAGATAGTATATTTAAGAGGATAGGGCTTAGCACACCCTGACTACAACTACTAGAGAAGGTTTAGTAGGAAGAACACTTAGAGTAGGTAGATTGCAACATATCCACCTCACTAGAGCAAATGGCTGGCACAGAAGGAACCAGTGGAGTTCCAAATGTGGAGAGTGACCCTCCCAAGGCACCGTCCAGATTTGCTATCCTCAGTTTTCAGGAACTTAGAAACTTGTGTTCTACAAGGAAGCTGAAACAAGGGTCTAACCCTACCACTCAGCACCTCCTAGAGCTTTTAGAACAGTCTGAAGCTCTAAAAACCTCTGAGCCAGCCCCTACAGGGGATGATGAAGAGGTCCTCACTCCTACAGATGATGCCAGGGATCCCCCAGTTATTGTTAATGATGATGATGATGAGGATGATGATGATGATGATTCAGATAAGGGGGAGGATGATTCTGAAGAAGATGGGCATAGCCAGGTCCAAGTCAGGAGGCTTAGCCAGGCTAACCTAAGTCACTTTGGAGCTGAGAATGGGACAGCCCCAATCAGGCCCCCAAGTGGACTTAACCAGGGGTACAGGAGGAACAGGAATCACTCAGGTGAATCCAATCACTCCAATACCTCTAATGGCCCTCAGGTGCCTACTCAGAGGGGGATGACTTCCCCTCAGAGGAAAGTGCATGAGGCCAAGATGAGAGAGGCTCAACTTAGGATTGAGAGGCAAGAACTAGAAGTTGCCTTGGCTAAGGAGAAGCTTGCTCGTGCTAGAGAGCATAGAGAGAGTGGATTAGATTCCACTGGTGGCAGCAATATCCCTAAGGATAAAGACAGGGCCTATGATCATAGACACCTGAGTAAGATTGTGCCCACCTACAAGGTAGGGGATGACATCCGCAAATGGATTACTGCTTTGGAGAG
Organism: Lissotriton helveticus; assembly: GCF_964261635.1. NCBI lineage: Eukaryota > Metazoa > Chordata > Amphibia > Caudata > Salamandridae > Lissotriton > Lissotriton helveticus. Next base: position 734,290,707 of record NC_136073.1, read on the forward strand.
GACCTGCAAAGTACAGCAGGTACCCCAGAGTCAGTGGGCAGCAATCTTGTGGCTCTCCTTTGAAGGAAAAGGTAGAGACAAGCTCCTCACAGTTAGTGATGGGGATGCTAACAACTACTCTGTCCTGAAGAGTGCTCTGATTGATGGGTTTGGCTTAACCACTGAACAGTACAGGTTGATGTTCAGAGATACCCAGAAGACACAGACTCAGGACTGGACTGATTTCTTTGATTGTGCCACTAAGGCTCTGGAGGGCTGGTTACTGGGAAGTAAAGTCACTGACTATACAGGATTGTACAATCTTTTAATGAGAGAACAGATTCTTAATAATTGTCAGGACCAGCAGTTGCATCAACACCTGATTGACTCAGATCTGACCTCTCCCCAAGAATTGGGAAAGAAGGCAGACAAGTGGGTTAGAACCAGGGTTAAGCAGAAAAACCAGGTCCAAGGTGGTGATCAAAAGAAAGCAGACCAGAAGGGTGGGGAGCAGAAACCAAAAGACCAGAAGTCTTCTACAGGGCCCCAACAAACCACGGAGGGGGGCTCCCAAACTTCCAAGAAGTAGAAGAAGAATGTTGGCCAAAGGAAGGCATGGTGTTCTACATGTAAGAACACTAGTCACTGGACCAGTGACTGTAGAAAAACTGGAGCCCCTACCACTGCAGCCCCTAAGGCACCTGCACCCCCTAGTACAGTAAGCAGTGGTAGTTCCCAAGCCAAGGGTGTAGTAGGGTTAACCCTGGGTACTGAAGTGGGTTCTGACCTAGTCAGGATCCCCACACAGGCTTTCTTGATCTGTGATGTGGACATAGCCATGACCACTACTGTGAGTCCCAGTAACCTGGGCAAGTACAGGCAGACACCTTTAATAAATGACAAAGTGGCTCAAGCCTATAGGGACACCTGTGCCAGTGTCACCATGGTGACACCAGTATTTGTGGACCCTGGACAGATTGTACTAGGTGATAATTACCTAGTGACCAACGCTAGCAATGTCACTACTACACATAGTGTGGCTGTTGTTAATTTCTCCTGGGGAGGGGTAACTGGCCTAAAAAGGGTTGTGGTAAGTGCAGACCTCCCAGTTGAATGTTTGTTGGGCAATGACCTAGAATCCTTACTATGGTCACAGGGGTGTGGAATTTAATAAAAGTTCTACTTGTCCATGGGGCAGGCTGCTTAATAAATATACTTGTCCTGTAACAAAATCCACTTGTCCCATTTGTGCCATGTAATGCGGCAACAAATTACGCAGCAATCTCATTATTTAAGAGTTCTGCTATAACCTCTCTGATTATGCCAGGGTTCATACCATAGTAGTGTTTGAATACTAGTAATTTCCTTATGATGCTATGTTTCTTCAGGTCTACATACTGGGGAGCAATAGTTCCAGGGTTGAAATGCCCTTTTTAGTCTGTGAAAACCTACTAACGTGCTTGTTTTAAGGGTTTTCAACAATTCTTCTCTAATCATTTCCCATATTGAGAACTGTTGGAAATTTATTACTGACAGTGGCAGACTTAAAACTTCTTCCAGGGTTGGGAAAAAAGTGATTGGAGAAAAAAAGTGAACTTGAAAACATTCAGATCTTCACATAAGCAAATCTACACCTGCATATTTGCTCATGCTAAAATGCAGTTCACAAATATTTTCTGGGAGTACTATTTCTTGGCCTACTTCTGTAAATTCTTGTGAATTCATGGAAACTGTGCATATGCACTTAATGCAAGGATATATGCCATGGATGCACTTTTGAGACTTTCTTTAATAATTGGGCCTCTAATTAGGCCTGGCATTAACCATGACCTTTTGTTTTGTTTTTTATTCTGTCTCTCTCCGTCTATCAGCTGGAGTCCCTGTAAGTGACAGTATTTTGCTCTTTTAGAAGGAGCATATTGGCACACAAAGTAGTTTTTTTCAGAGCCCAGAGCCACTGTGGCAATGTGTGCTGAGACCAACATTTTGATTGTTTTGCTTTTGCCAATGCATGTTAGAATGGTGAGGACCCAGCAGCTCCCACACTGTTAAGGTTTTACAAAAACCATGCCTAAACAAGTCATGCCTTGACAAAACCAGAAGGCTGACCACCAATTTCAGACCCACTAGCTTTACCAATGCTTGTTTATTTTTGTTTTACCATATTCGTATTTAAACTGGTTACACTGATTTACAATTCTGAATATTTTTGGGAAATGATAACATACATCAACATGTTACTAAATGATGCTGCAAAGATACGGTACCTAAAATCTTACAGTAGTTTAGCTAAATGTTTTTTCTCGCTTTTTGTGACCGTTTTATATTGAAAGCAAAGAATCATCACTCTTGCTTTGAAGCTTCTGCAAATATTTGCATATAATCAGAGAGCATTCTGGGTGCATTATACAGAGCCTCATATTACTAAACTTTGAAAATGTGTGTACACTTTTATACTGGAACCACCGTTAGAAGTGCAGGCTGAGCTTAAAACATTTACTTTTAGTGCTCACCCTAATTCTAAAGGGTTTGCGTTAATGAACCATACATACAAGTTCGAACAGCATGAACACACGTATTATATATAACACACATGTTACATTAATTGTACAGAATGCCCTTCCCTGATCCACACTGTGGTACTGTAAACTGGCAGCCAAAGGGTTTGTGCTGCAGGGGGTTGGGCCTACTTGTCCCAAGGACACAATGCACATTAAAACTTGTTGCCCTTGACCCCAAACAATATGTCCCAGGCGTCGGGCTATAGGAATTCCACATCCCTGGGTCAGAAGTGGAGTACAGGACTCATTCTGAGATGTTAGGGATTTCATCACATGTCCTTGCTGTGACCACGTCACAGACCAAGAAGTGCCTCACTGAACCTCAGGTCTTGGATCCTGGAACAATGGACCAAGCACCTACCATGAGAAAGAGCAGAAGGGTTACGGCAGTACCTTCCCTCCTACCTACAAGTGATGATCAGCTTTCACAGGAAGCTGATTGTGAGACCCCTGAAGGAACTGTCCCAGAAGAGCTTGAACCTGACCAGGTTGAGTTTCTTGGGACAGGGGGACCTTCAAGGGCAGACTTGAGGCAGGCACAGTTAGACTGCCCCTCTCTTGAACCCCTCAGACAGCAAGCTGCTGCTGAGGCTGCTGGGAATGCTCAAGGTACCCATAAAGTATATTGGGATGATGGGCTCCTTTATTCAGAGGGTAGAGACCCCAAGCCTGGTACTACCAGGAGTCTGGTCATACCTCTGCAATTTAGGGGCTTCCTTCTAACCTTGGCACATGATATTCCTTTAGCAGGACACCTGGGCCAGAACAAGACTTGGGACAGGCTTGTCCCTCACTTTCACTGGTCCCACATGTCTGAAGATACCAAGGAGTTTTGTCGCTGCTATGTAACCTGCCAAGCCAGTGGCAAAGCAGGTGGCACAACAAAGCCCCCCCTGACACCACTACCTGTGGTGGGGGTACCCTTTGAAAGTGGGAATTGATATTGTTGGACCAATGGATCCTCCCACAGCATCTGGGCACAGATTTATACTGGTGGTAGTGGATCATGCCACCAGGTATCCAGAGGCTATTCCCCTAAGAACCACAACAGCACCTGTTGTGGCAAGAGCCCTCGTGGGAGTATTCTCAAGAGTGGGCTTTCCAAAGGAGGTGATATCTGACGGGGGTGCAAACTTCATGTCAGGATACTTAACAGCAATATGGAAGGAGTGTGGTGTTAACTACAAGTTCACCACTCCCTATCATCCACAATGTAATGGCCTTGTTGAAAGGTTTAACAAGACCATGAAGGGTATGATTAAAGGGTTACCTGAAAAGCTTAGGCGAAGATGGGACATCCTTCTACCCTGCCTTCTGTTTGCTTACAGAGAGGTTCTACAGAAGGGGGTTGGCTACAGCCCTTTTGAGCTTCTGTTTGGGACCCCTATGTCTAGTGAGGGAAGGATGGGAGTTACCTCTCAAACAACCTAAACAGGATATAGTGGACTATGTACTTGGTCTCCGCTCCAGAATGGCTGAGTACATGAAGAAGGCCACTAAAAACCTTGAGGCTAGCCAGGAACTCCAAAAAGCCTGGCATGACCAAAAGGCTGTCTTGATTGAGTATCTGCCAGGACAGAACGTGTGGGTGTTGGAGCCAGTAGCCCCAGCAGCACTCCAAGACAAATGGTCTGGACCCCACACAATTGTTGAAAAGAAGTGAGAGGTTACCTACTTGGTGGACCTAGGCACTCCCAGGAGCCCCCACAGGGTGCTCCATGTCAACAGACTAAAGGCATATGTCGACAGGGAAGATATGGGCTTGCTCATGGCTACAGATGAGGGGCAGGAGGAAGAGAGTGACCCTCTCCCAGACCTGTTGTCTCAGAACCCTGAAGATGGGTCAGTTGATGGTGTGGCCTTAGGTGGCAGCCTCACTGACCATCAGCAAAATGACTGCAGACAAGTCTTACAGTCATTCAGACATATGTTCTCATTGACACCCAGTCAGACTAACTGGTGTACCCATGTGGTGGACATTGGTGACAGTCTTCCTGTGAAAAGCAAGATTTACAGGCAACCTGACCACGTCAGGGACTGTATAAAGACTGAGGTGCAGAAAATGCTGGAGTTAGGTGTCATTGAGCCTTCAGAGAGCCCCTGGGCTAGCCCAGTGGTTCTGGTCCCCAAACCTCACACACAAGATGGCAAGAGAGAGATGAGGTTCTGTGTGGATTACAGAGGACTCAATGCTGTCACCAGGACAGATGCACATCCAATTCCAAGGGCAGATGAGCTCATTGATAGACTGGCTTCTGCCAAGGTTTTGAGCACGTTTGATTTGACAGCTGGCTATTGGCAAATCAGGTTAGCTGAGGAGTCTAAGGCCAAGTCAGCATTCTCAACCCCAGGAGGTCATTACCAATTTGTGGTGATGCCCTTTGGACTGAAGAATGCACCTGCCACTTTTCAAAGGTTGGTGAATCAAGTCCTTACTGGGTTGGATGACGTTTGTGCAGCATATCTAGATGATATAGCTGTCTTTAGCTCCACCTGGAAGGATCACCTGATCCACCTGAGGAAAGTACTTGAGGCTCTGCAAAAGGCAGGCCTCACTATCAAGGCTACTAAGTGCCAGATAGGGCAGAGTAAAGTTGTATACCTGGGCCACCTTGTAGGTGGAGGACACTTTCAACCACTGGAGAGTAAGATCCAGACCATCAAGGACTGGGCTCCTCCAACTACCCAGACTCAGGTCAGAGCTTTCTTAGGCCTGACTGGGTACTACAGAAAGTTTGTTAAGAACTATGGGTCCATTGTGACTCCTCTTAATGACTTGACATCCAAGAAAATGCCCAAAAAGGTTCAGTGGACAGGGAACTGTCAAAAGGCATTTGATGACCTGAAGAAGGCCATGTGCTCTGCACCTATCTTGAAGAGTTCTGACTACTCCAAAGAGTTAATTGTCCAAACACATGCTTCTGAGTTGGGGGTGGGAGCTGTGCTTTCACAACTTAATGTAGATGGTCAAGACCAGCCCATTGCTTTCATTAGCAGAAGGCTGACCCCTAGAGAGAAACGTTGGTCAGCCATTGAGAGGGAGACCTTTGCTGTGGTGTGGGACCTGAAGAAGTTGAGACCATACTTATTTGGAACTCACTTCAAGATTCAGACCGACCATAAGCCCCTCTTGTGGCTAAATCAGATGAAGGGTGAAAACCCCAAACTGCTCAGGTGGTCCATTTCCCTACAGGGGATGGACTTTACAGTGGAGCACTGCCCAGGGACTGACCATGGTAATGCAGATGGTCTCTCCAGGTACTTCCACTTAGAACAAGAAGACACAACTGGTCAAGGTTAGTCTATTGTCCCTGCGTTTGGGGGGGGGGGTGTGTAGGAGAGTAGGGTCTGATATCCTATGGTCACCCCAATTTTTGCTTTTTGCTTCACTGGTTTTTGACTTAATGTGGCTGTGGGCCTGCCAATCAGACCCACAGCCTGCTGTTCTCTCTCTAAATGTATGCCAATGCACTTTAGGTGCATTACCAATTGGAACATGGATCACCTTGTGAGCCCCTGTACAGTGTACCCTAGGTACCCAGGGCACAGGTGCATCCAAGGCCTACCAGGGGCTGCAGCACGCATTGTGCCACCCCTGGCCTGGCCTTACTATTTCACACAACTGGCTGATCACTCAGCTGGGGCAAGGTGGTGTAATCACCCTTTGCTTTAGGTGTAGTATCTCTATATCTAATCCATACAAGGACACACAGTAACCTATAAGTCACTCCTATGGCAGGCCTTATCGATCCTGGAGGCAGAGTACTTGGTTATGTGTGAGATGGTGCTCTAGCACGAGCTGAGCCTGTCTGCAGCTTTCGGAACCATGTCCTTTAGCTGTTTCCTGATAGCGTCATACCATATACAAGTGCATTATGAACCTCGCGGTTAAATGCTAACTCTGGTTTGACATTATCAAAACATGTCGAGTAAGGTGTCATACGAATTGGAATACTACCCCCTTGCCAATTCTGGCGACGGGGGTAGCATTCCACCCTTCTAGAGGGACACGACATGTACAGAACCTGAACCCCGGTTAAAGTTAAACGGAGCCTCAGCATCACAAAATGGATGCTGCCACCACAGACACAAGTCTGACCTCCTGCTGCTGGGAGTCGTTCCAGCGAGGGAGGCTTGGACAAAGGGTTTCCTGCCTTGGGAGGTGCTAGCATCACCCCAGACAGGATTTTGTGTATCTGGTTAGGTAGGGCTGAATAGAATCAGACATGCCCGGGGCACACAAGGTGTCCCCTTGCATAGGCCAGTTCAAACAGGTGCTGGGGCACTCCAGTCGCAGCTCTGGCGCGAAACTGGACAAAGGGAAGGGGGTGTAACCACCCCCCTTCCTGGTCCCACCCAGAAGAGGGACCTAGTAGGTAGTCCAGCCCCTAGAATTGGTTTAAAAGTAGGAGCTGAGTCCCAAGACTTTAGATTACCCTGAAATTCGACTACATAAGAAGAAACTCTGGACCTTTGACGTTCTGCTGCTCAGAAGACTGAAGAATCTCCCTTGTGGCCAAGGAGTGGCCACCCTGTGAACACAGGCACCATCCAGCGATCAACCACTGCTTTGCCGCTATCTCCCGCCGGAGCCCAAGCCCAGAGCCTGACAAGAACCAGACTCCCAGACATCTAACAGCCCGATCCACAGTCCCTGCAAAGCTGAGACGAGTGGAGGCGACCTGAGACGTGGGACCGGACCTCTTGAAACGTCCACGAGAAGCTGACTGCGCAGCACCTGAGGCACCCTCACCGCTGTGCTTTGGGTTTTGAGAAGCCCCATCACCGAGCTATATTTGCACCAAGGACCAGCCCTCCAGCTCTCACGAGATCTGCGTGGGGCCCTTCTGCTTTGTTCCACTCGACGCGCCTATCCGGTTACTAGTCCGTTGGCTAGTGGCCATCTTGGCGACCATACGACAACTTTACACTGCTGGTCTGGTTGCTCCAGACTGGCCCTTACTGCTCCCAAAAGCAGTAACCCCTCTGACCTTGCTGGTTACAGTGAGAAGCCTTCTTTGTTTCCTGCCTGTCTTGCATTAGCCAAGGCATGTTTGCTTCGATCAAGAAGCCGACTCCGCCATCAACTAGAGCCAACGTGGGACAGCTCGTGAGGGACTCCTGGTCATCGTCATTGTCGCCTAGTCCACGCTGCTGAAGAGACAAGCTTCACGACATCACCTGTTGGCACCCGACAACGCCTGGTTCCTTCCTGGTTCCACGCCGGTCACTGGCTAGTGACTGTGAACATTTTCCCCTCTGCTTTCAGGTCTTCACCACTTCAGATCCACCCTTGGATCCACCGGAACTCTTCACATAAGGTCGCCTGCAGCATCAACACTCCAAGGCTCCATCTGAACTCCTGCAGAATCCCGACACACTTTGGCACCACTGCACCCGCTTCCTGTGGGTGAGGTGACGCTGGCACTCCGGTGCCCCCGAGTAGTTTAACACTCCTAGTGTCCAGATTCCAACGGGTTAAGTTCTAGACTGACCGGAAGACTTCCTACCTTCACCTTTTTAACTTTTACGCATCCATTGACTTCAATGTAAATTGCTTCTAACTTTGCGCACTGCAAACCAGATCCCGTGGGCCTCCTAGTTCCTAACTTGCGTTAGTACAGCATAGCCCCAGCGATTCCCAAGGCCCTAGGCCTTACTTCCTTTCGACTCGTGGTACTTATACCACTTCTTTAGTATATGGTTTTAGGGGCCACCAGGGCCTATCCATAATTGTGCAACTTTTGTGTACTTATCAATTGAATTGTTTTAACGTGTTCGCTCTTGTGCTCATAAAGAGTTCAGGGGACTATTTGTAGTAATAAATACATATATATTTTGAATATATATCCTGTGTGGTGTCCTTTCACTTGGTGTTCAAGGGGTTACATATGGTAATACAGCCGGCTTCACATGCCAAAAGAGTTTAGCCTAAGACTGCTTTGTCCACGCTACCATTAGGATAGCTGGTCTATAAGGTTGACTTACAACCAATCACCATAAGGGTTACTTGGACTGATACAAGGTGGTCACTAGAACTAGTGAAACATCATATATCAGGCCAACTTCTCACAGTTATCCACATTTGTTTGAATATGATTATAATAATTAATATAATTTTTGATTAAAAATTGTGATATTGTGATTTGATGACTATCGTTGTTGCACTTGAATTATTATAACTTTATATATATGTGTGCATATATGATGACTCCCGGATGACTGTTTTTCAGCATCCTTAAAGTAAGTTGAGCTACTCCACCTTTTAAAAAGACCAGGGAGGACCCTTTTTTTTTTGTCCAGTCCTCACTCAAGGACATGCCCTTTGATGGCTCCTGTATATTCAGAGACCAGGCGGATTTGGTGCTAGACCACTTTAAGGACAGCAGAGCTATGTCAAGGTGCTTGGGCCTTTCTATGGCCCCTGTCACCCTCCATCCACCTTTTGCTCCTTTTGTCACCACAGATGGGGCATACAGCTACGTCTTACCCGCCCAGCAACTGTGGCCTGCAAGCTTTCCAGCCTCTGCGTGGCCGTGGATGCAGTTCCTACTGGCACCATAGGTCAGGTGGCCAGTAATTGGGTCAGTCCACTAACCCCCCAGCAGCCACAGCCTCCAAGCCCGCCTAGTCTCCCTGTTTACCATCATGGGCACCTAGTGAGCATCGTAGTTCGCTATCACCTGCCCCAGTCCATAACAACGGACAGGTGAGATTTGCAGATTGTCCAAAGGGACTACTCCCTCCCCTTTGAGACTCCCCCTCCCTCCATGACACCTGCTTATGACATACTGAGGGAGGACCACCTATCTCGTCTCCGCCAGGAAGTGATGGCTCTTTTGGCCAAAGGAGCGATAGAGAGAGTGCTGACACCAGAACTAGGTCCGGGTTGCTAGTCCTGCTACTTTCTGTTGCCCAAGAAGGACGGAGGCCGTCATCCTATCTTGGACCTGTACTTTCTCAATTTCTTCCTCAGAAGGATAAATTAACGATGCTCAGATCCTGTCTTCCCTGGACCCTGGAGACTGAATGGTAGTGCTTGACTTGTAGGACGCATACTTCCATATTCCCGTCCTGCCTGCCTACAGGCATTGCCTGCAGTTCATGGTGCGCAACCAGCATTTTTAGTTTGCTGTGGTTCCTATTGCCCCCCATCAGAGCACCTTGGGTGTTTACCAATGTGATGGCGGTGGTTGCAGCTCATCTGAGGAGGTCATGGGTGCCAGACTTCCCCTGTCTCGACGACTGCTGTTGAAGATTGTCTCTCCCCAGGCTGTCGTCTCCTACCTCCAGACTACAGCTTACGTCTTGCATTCACTAAGGTTCACTATCAACATGCCGAAGTCCCACCTGACTCGCTCTTAGACATTCCCTTTCATCTCAGCTTATCTGGAAACTGTGCAGTTTCAGGCCTATTCTCCAGACTGGTGAGTCCAGGATATTCAGGCAATGATACCAATGTTTCTATCCTGGATTTCGGTGAGACTAACTCTGAGGCTGCTGGGCATCATGGCCTCCTGCATGCTGCTTGTGACACATACCTGTTGGTATATGTGGGTTCTGCAGTGCGACCAGTGGGCACAGCATATGGGGAATCTCTCTGACATGGTTCAGATCTCGGAGGGAATTTCAAAGGACCTGCAGTGGTGGCTTACGAACCGCGATTTTGTCAACGACAGACCCCTCTTCCTTCCCCAACCAAATCTGACAGTAGTAACAGATGTGTCTCTCCTTGGATGGGGCTGTGTAGGACAGTGCCTCTTTTTGTATAGGCACCCTCACGTTTTGCTCCAAATGCTGATGGTTATGGCCCAGAACCCAGTACCTGTGCTCCAAAAACTGTTATGTTCGACTTGGTATTCACAAATTGGCAAAAGCTTTACCCCCTTATAAGTCTCTAGTATATGGTACCAGGGGTACCCAGGGCATTGATGGTAATGGGAACCTCAGGGCTGCAGAATGAGTTTGTGCCACCCTGGCCAACACATGCAATCTACTGACAGCGGGCCTGCCATTGCAGAATGCAAGAGCAGTGCAAACTGCTCAAACTCAACTGTGCCCGCACCATGTGTGTTACAGTCAACTGCACTGCTTTAGTATATGTAAGGCACCCCTAAGGAAGGCTTCCTCTGCCCAGGAGGCAGGGTGCATATATTAAAGGTCTGGAACTATAAGTGCAAGCCTATATATCCCTATAGTGGCGTTCCCCACTGGAAACCCCTATATGTGTTGGGGTCCCTAGGATAACATGGGCTGCCGACCGGGTACCATTGAGATTGGTAGCTTCATTATGGTACCACTAAAATAAGTCATGTTTGGTATCAAACAACGTGCCTTGTCACTTTGACACAATTCTCCTGCCCTGGGTGATGAGGCATGCACCCAGGGAGCACCTTAGAGGTGAGCCCTTGGTTGCCCCCAGCTTTACTGTGTGCTGGCTGACCAGCCCATGCTTTGCCGTGCCTGCTACCGCCAAGACAGGATTCCGGCCTCCTGCCAGGCAGTGTGATCACTCCCAGGACTCAGAGACAAAGGCTGGGCAGGATGTGGGTAGAAAAGGTGACCTACACCACTGGATGTAGTCACCTCAGTGGCGGACTAGCTGCAAGGACTAGCTTCCCATTAGCTACTAGCTCCCACACCCCTAAGGCCCCTAAATCTAGGATTTAAACAGCCCCCCTGGCACCTGAACCTCAGATCTGAACAACGTACTTCAAAGAAGGACTAAGAGGAGATCTCTGTCAATGACCACAATGTTATTTCGTCTATGTATTATAGTGCACTGATTTAATGCTGCTTCAAAAATCTATATCTCTGGTTATATGTATGCTAATCTGTTATTTATGAGGTCTAAATTAAATTAATATACACTTTATTTTTACAAATTGGTCTCCAATTTCTCTAGAGTCGTGTCAGTTACTTACTGTCCATGGCAATTGTAACGGAGTAATATCTACACCGAGTTTTAGGTTATGGTGACTAAAAAAAAGAGAAGTCCATCAGGAGCAACTAACCCCTGCAACCGTCACTTAGCTGCTCAACTGCATTCAACATTCTATGTTCTCTATTCTGTTCTCTACATTCTATTCTACCCTAGCTAAGCACTGAACAGTATACCACACGTCTTTACCCATAAAAATGAAAAGTAAAACTAAAACAACGGTATACATTAATATATCTAAAGTAAAAGTGATGCATAAATACATTTTATAATCATACTTTTCCTAGCATACATAATGTACAGAAAAGATATTAGATTGCAGACTGACTCTCAGGTTACTTTTGAAAACCACTAAAATAGAGATGTCTAACCGAATCAAGTCTAAATGCTATACCACATTATTGAATATACTCTGAGATAGTTTGGATATATGCATTTATGAAAACGTCTTCTCCTTGCTGTTTCTTTTTCTTTTGACACAGTTTTGTTACCTTACTCTAAATTCTCATTTTGTAGCTTTACATTGTCATCCTTACCATTTTCTTCTTCTATAAACACATTATTTCTTAATACCACCACACAACTTTTATTCCACACTCAGCCATCTTCAGTTCTAATAGCCTTATCAAAACACTTAATCACTCTAACTGGTCTCGTGAATTTTGACCAAAGCATACATCTTACAGGCACACTTATCTTTACCGAATCTTCTATTTGTGCTGTATTATCTCTTACAGCTCACTTAGTATCAAAATACTCCTTCCTTTTCTTCTGCAACTGCAGTTCACATTCTCACCAATTAGCCACTCCATTATTCATTATTGCTTTGTCGCAATCCATCCAACCCAGACAGAAAATGGTATTGGGAACCCTACCTTTAAATAACTCAAAAGGTAACTTTCCTGTGGATGTGTGTGGTGTCATTCGATGGGCTGTTATGCATTTTTGTGAACGCTTTGTCACAACACTTACAATCTACACAATCTGTTACTTCACTATCAACACTGTCTCTAAATGTCCTTTATGTGCTTCAGATATTAAACTTTTCCCTAAATTTGAAGGAGACACGTCTGTCAACCGTTAGCTAATTTCTTATGGAAAACCTAGAATTTGTTAGTCCTCTGAATTTACCAGAGTGAATTACCTGCATAATTTCAGTTAACTCATTATCTTTTTTCTAGTTCTTCCCTCCAAGTCTCCTCTGTTAATGCACCTAAGGTTATTTCACATACATTAACACTCTCTTCAAAATAATGTTATTTTTGCTCATCCTGCATCTGTGTAGACACCAATCTAGATAACCAAACAGCTGATAAATTGTTAACACCAGGTACATGTTCGACATCAAACTTGAAATCCTGTAACGCTATCACCCATCTTCTGGTTTGAGACAATATAAAACCCAACTCTTTCCTCTGGAAAATCTCTTTCAACAGCTTATGATCTGTGCACACCCTACACTGTGTGCCTCAAACTACCAAAAGATGGCCAAGGACTCCTTCTCAATCACAGAATAATTTAATTTTGCCCCTAATAAACATCTCAATGCACACACAATTAGCCTTTCTGCTCAGACTTTCCTTTGCTTCCAGATTGCACCAAGTCCTTGGGAGCGTGCATTTATTACTACAAATGTTTCTTCTCCTAGAGTATATGCTTGCAAATTAGGAGCCTTCCTTAATCTATCTTTTAAATTGTCGAATTTTTGTTGACAATCAGAAGTCCAGACAAATTCCTTATTCCTTACTACCAGACCTCTCAAAGAAGCAGATTTCTCAGCCACATGTTTTATGAATTTACCGTTGTACTCTACCATCCCAAGAATAGATATACCTTCTTTTGCCGAAATGGGATTTGCCAAACTTACAATCATGTCCACCAATCATGACACACCTTCTCCTGAAATCAAATGTCCTAAATAATTTACTTCCTTTACCCAAAATGAACATTTTTCCTGCTTTAAGATTGGATCATCCTGAAGAAGCCTCTGTAATACTTGCCTTACCCTGGAATTATGTTCAGAAATATTATTACCATACACCCACAGGTCATCCTGATAACATTTCACTTCCTTTATCAAAATACTTTATTCGATTTAATTAAAAAATCATAAAAGATATAAAACATTTATGTACATTTAAAAAGAGTTTAAAACTTGCGATATCGCAAGTTTTAAACTCTTTTTAAATGTACATAGATGTTTTATATCTTTTATGATTTTTTAATGAAATCGAATAAAGTATTTTGACTGACTGACTTCCTTTATCCCATTAAGGACTGCTGCCATCACCCTCTGAAAAACAGATGCTGATGACACCAGTCCAAAAGTTATGCACCTTAATTTAAATGCTCCCAATTGTGTAATGAAGGATGTGGGTTCTTGAGATATTTCAACCAATTCCACCTGATGATACACTGACGTAAAATCCAGCATTGTAAGGTACCTTACACTAGCTAGTGTCAACACAATTTCCTCAATAATTGGGAGGGGAAATTAGTCAACAATGACTTCTTTGTTTAAAGCTCTTACATCGACACAAAGTCTAATATCTCCATTACTCTTCTTAGCTACAACTATTGGTGCTAACCCTTCAGTTGCTTCTACCTGTGTTATTATTGTTGATCGATTACGTTCTTTCTCAACTTTCTCTTGAACTACCACTCGCATACATCTCACTTTAGCTACAATAGCTAAAGCCCCTTTTTCAATCTTTTTTGATGTTTGTATCTCCTCAAACACTCTATATCTTTTTTAAACTAGTGTGAAAATTCTAACTCAGAAACCACTGTATTTGTATCTTTGGCTGAGCATTAGGATTGAGTGTTACCCCTAATAATTGCTGATGAGACAACCCAATTAAATTATCGCCTTTCTTCGAGACATACATTTTCCCCAAGAATAAATCTGTCCTTTAGTTCAATCTATGCATTAAAATAACCGCACATACTAATTGGTTGTCCACCATATCCACCTGGACTTACATCCATCGATTGTAGCATTATTGTTCCCGTATCATGTGAAGTAATCATTAAGTGTGAACAAGAATCAAATTTCATATTCACATTCTCACTATCAATTTTCACAATTGCACTTGGCTGCTCCTTCTCAGAATCTTTGACATGAAGTACTACATCATGTGTATTTTTTTAAAACTCTTTACGTTGGTCTTTCCTGAATTTAGACTTGCAACATTTACTAAAATGTCTCCCTTTCCCACAGCTATGGCACACCACATTCAAAGCTGTGCAATTTTTTGCATAAGCATTGTGACCACTCCTGCCACAGCGATAGCATTCTCCACAAATTTCACACAATCTTTCTTGAAGCCAACTTTTTTCTACCACGTCACAGACAATCTCATCCACCTTCTCTGGTTGTACTGACTCTGTTTCTTTAACTTTTTCAACTTTTAATTCTTAGACACATCTCATCATGTGTTCGACCCTCTTTGCCACTAATATTACCTTCTCTAAAGGTGGTTCATCCCTGAGCCAAAGTTCTTTGATTTTATCACTTTTGCACCTCAACAGTAGTTGGTCTCATATTCTTTCTTCTGTGAACCCCCGAAATTTGCATGTTGATGAATATTTCTGAGAGCTGTTACAAATTCTTCAATAGACTCATCCTTGCCCTGCTGTTCCAGACCTAAATGGTATCTCTCAAGAATGGTACTAATGCATGGCAAGTAGTGTTGATCAAGTTACAATATACATATCTTATACTCATTCACATCCGTTTGTTTTTCATCATTTAATTCTGGTAAATTCTCCAGAGCTGCTTGTCTTTGCCCACCAAGGCAATGTAGTAAAAGCACATTTGCGTTTTGTACTTAAAGTGGCTCCACATACCTTTGCATAATGCCCACACTTTTTTTCCATTTGCTCAATCCCACAGTTGGTTCAATTGGGCTACTTAGAAAGAAAGGTGGAAGTACTACATTCTGCGTTGTTCACTCTAAAGTATAACTTTTTTTTAAATAGAAAAATCATCTATATATTGCAATTATATACTTATATGCTCTATAGTTTCACGCAAAACAATTTCTAGTAACCATTAATTATTCACTTCACATAGATGTGCAACCTTTAAACCTAGAAAAATACCAAATATCTAGTCAAGTTCTTTACTATACTTTACTATCTATTCTCTAAATAAAACCTCTACATAGATGTGCAGACTTGGATATTACGGTGTGCCTATCGCCGTGACACATGAAACCAGAAATATTGTAAGCTTTTTTAAACACCCACAACTTTCTCTAATACTTGACTTACTTGCATGGCAAACTGTCTTTACATTTACAACGTGCCTTATTGCCAGTTGCACATTACCGCTTCACTCTTGATATGCTCATAGTATCCGCTCCCTGTCACAACAGGTGTGCCTGGCACCGTAACAGTCAAAACACGTTACAGAATGCACCACTTATCCCAAAAAGGAGGCATGTCTGTTGCCGTGACAGACAAAACATGCTCTACTTATGATGTGCGCTCCTTACACTTGCTTCGTTAGTTCATAGCCTCTACTCAAGATGGTGGTGTGCACACGGTTTTGCATGCTTTCAGGATCACACATTTGCACCACAACTATGTCTTATAGTCCAACCATTCAAAATGGCAGCATGTATGCAAACGTGCATGCTTTTTCCGCGAAACCTCCCTTGTTTTCCTTTTTGGAGACCACAGAGTCTCTATGATAACACAGCAGCCAACACTGCCAAATCATGCATCATGGAGGCACGCACTCCGCCTTATATATTTTTTTCACAACGAAATTTTTTATTTTATTGATCAGGTAAAGCATATATGCAGTCCTCCACAGTCAGGAGAGCCCTGCCAAAACATCAAAGCATGTATGAACACGATGCAAACCCAATCGGAAACAACCCCACCCCTCCCCTCCACCACCCACGACCCCCCAACGATCCCTCTACCCACCCCTTATCCCTCCCTAACCCAGTGCACGTAATTATAGGCAACCGCCAGCAATCGTTTGTATCCAGTAAGAAAACTAGCGTCTCCTGAGGCCTGAAGCCCGTCTATCAAAACCACCTCTTCATCTGGTTCCACTGGAGGATCCAAGGTCAAACCCCTATATTCCGCCCACCTCTTCCAAATCTTGAAATGCTTTCGGGGGCACCCTCTTGCTTCAAACACGGGGCACTCCAGCCCCATATAATAATCCATCCCTGCCTTCCAAACACTCAGCGGGGGAGCCCGATCACTCTTCCACGCCTGTCCCAAGTCCCGCTTGGCCACGACAAGGCCTAGCAGCAACAGGTGATGCTTGTAGATGTTTCCCCCAACGCCCTCCAGCACATGGAGAAGGGCCAGACGATGAGTCCGGGGAAGATCCCATCCCAGTACCTCCGATAGACAGCTCCATATACCCCGCCAGAACCGGGTCAGACCAGCACAAGACCACACAGTATGCAGCAGAGTACCCATTTCAGCTCCACATCGCAAACACTCTGGGAACCCAATCAAACCCGCTTTCCACAGTCGCTCTCACGTATAGTAGGCCCTATGTAGATATTTGAATTGAACCAGTCTTAGGCGCAAAGCGATTGCGGTCCCTCGCGGGGACTCCAAAGCCTCTCTCCAATCGTCTTCATCCAGTGGGCCAATATCCCGTTCCCAGGCTTCCTTCAACTTAAGTAGGGAGGAGGAGCAATGAGTGACTAGGGTTTGATAAATACGGGATACCTTCTTGTCGCCAAGGTCTCCCATGAAAACCTTTGCTTCCAGAGGGCTAAACTCCGGCAGCGACTCCAAACCCACCAAGCTGGGTCCAAGCGCGTGGCGGAGCTGGAGGTATTTAAAAAATTGAGTGTTGGGCATATGGAACTCGACTTTAAGCTCCTGAAACGATTTGAGGGCTACGCCGGATACGACATCTCCTAGCGACGAGATCCCAATAGAATCCCATCCGCCGAACCCCGATAGCGAGGCTAATGCGGGGAGTCGCCCGTTATCCCACAAAGGAGTCTCCGCCGTCAGTCTGCCCCACCAGCCCATGTGACGCAGCGCCTGTCGCCATATCGTAAACACCACCTGCGTGGCTCGGGGCAACCGCTGCCGTAGTCTGGCCGAATACAGAATCGTATGCAAGGTGTGAACCCCCATCAGCGAGCGCTCCAGGGCGTAGGCCGGGTATCCTCTATCTCCATACCACCATTCATTGAGGACTAACAAGTGGAAGGCTTGGTAGTATGACAGCACGTCTGATGTCGCAAGACCACCACAGTATGTGGACAGGAAACACGTACGCAGCGCCACCCTGGCGGCACCCCCAGCCCACAAGAAGCATCCCAACGCCGAATTAACTTGCCGGAACCACTGGGGTGCGACCGGGTGAGGGTGGTTCTGCAGCTGATACAAAAGGCGTGGGAGCGCAACCATTTTAAAAATCGCAGACCTACCAAATATAGTAAGAGGCATCCGGGCCCACGTTTTAAGGTCTGACTGAACTCTGTCCCAGACTGGTACCACATTGCGCTCCCAAGAGATCGTCGCAGACTCGGACAGGAACACACCAAGGTACAACAAGCCTCCGACCGCCACCTTTAAGGCCGACGCCCAGGAGCCCGCACACGCCCCATCTCCCAGCACCCACAAAGTGGACTTATGCGGATTAAGGTACAGACCCGAAACCTCGCCGAATATGCGCATAATTTCCAATACCCGCGGGCCCGATCTATCTAGGTCCGTAAGGAAGAAGAGGACGTCGTCCGCATACAGTGCGATCCTGTCAGTGAGTCCCCTGTCCCACCTGAAGCCCCGTAGCTGCGCATCAATTCGCACCTAGGAGGCCAGGGGTTCCATAGCTAGCGCAAATAGGTACGGGGACAGCGGGCAGCCCTGGCGGGTCCCACGACCGATTGGAAACCTCCCGGAAACCGCCACGGAGACCCGCACGGCCACCGTGATGTCTGTGTACAGCAGCCTAACATATGAGATAAATACAGGACCCAGGTTAAGGCGGAGCAGAAGCGCAAACAAGTAGGCCCAGCTCACGGAGTCGAACGCCCTATCTATATCTGCCAGGAGCTGGGCAGCTCGCTCACCCGTGGCCCCCATCGCATCTGCGGCTGTTTGTGCCCGTCTGGTGTTGTGTTGCGTCGCCCTATGCGGCATGAAGCCTGCCTGGTCCGGATGAACCAGATCAGCCACGTAGGGGAGAAGCCGGTTCACCAACACTTTCGCCAGTAGCTTAGCCTCAATGTTAAGCAACGATATGGGGCGATACGAATCATGTCTAGCAGGCGGCCTACCCGGTTTCTGGAACACCACCACCTCAGCGTGTCGCCAGTCTGCTGGCAACCGACCCAGCTCCCGTGCTGCCTCCAAGACAGCCATGTAGTGGGTCCCCAATTGGAGCTGGAATTTCTTGTAGAATTGGCATGGGAAGCCACTCGGCCCGGGCACCTTTCCGGTGTTAAGCTGTGCCAGCGCATCCCCCAGCTCCTCCACTGTAATGGGGAGGTCCAATGCTGCACGCGTCTCGTCGGAGACGGCCCTCGGGGGCAGGTCAGCAATAAACTTGTCTACCGCATCGACCGGGCGGCAATCCTGCGGCGCATATTGTTCCGCATAATATCGCGTAAAGTTAGCCGCCAGCTCCACTGGATCCGTTACCGTAACGCCAGCACTATCTGTGAGTCCAGGCAGCGTAATCGGCTGCAGGGTATTCTGACACAGTCTATGAAGCATAGTACATGACTTGTCTCCCCATTGATAAATCCTACTCAGCGTGGCTAGCCATGCCTGTCGGGCCTCATCTATCAGTACGGACGCATAGGACTGCTGCGCCTGTAGGAGTAACCGCACCGCCTCGCCGTCTCCCTCCCCCTGGCACCGCCGCTCAAGGACCTCCATGCGCGCCGCTGCTGCAACTATGTCCTCCCTGCGTCGGCGGCGAGCCGCTGCACACCACGCTATGTCCACTCCCCGCAACGTGGGCTTCATAGCTTCCCAGGCTACTGTCACCCCCGTCTCCTCACCAAGATTCTCCTGCCAATAGTGGGCTATCGCCCCCCTCATATGATGGATATAGTCAGCCTGCTGAAGATGCCATGGGGACATTCGCCACCGAAACGGCTGCCTCCGCTTGCACAATTCAATTTCTACGGCCACTGGGGAATGGTCGGACAACCCCCTAGGCAGGATAGCCGCCCTTCGCACTCTGCTCAGATACGCACAGGGCACAAACACACAATCCAGCCGTGAAAAGGAGCCATGCACTGCTGAAACATATGTATACTCTCGGGCCGCAGCATGCAAGTGTCGCCAAGCATCAACCCAGCCCAACCCGTCCACCATCGCACGCAACCGGGTGGGGGTGGCCACCGCTAGTGTCTCCTGCAGCCTCCGGTGGTCCACATTCGCATCCAGCACATCATTCCAATCTCCTCCCAGCACTGCCAGGGACTCCGGGATTTCCGCCCACACCGCAAACAGCCTTTCAGCCATGGACCACTGCAATGGGGGAGGGGCATAGACACTCCCAAACACAACAGGCTCCATACCCACCATCCCCTTCACAAAGATATACCGGCCCTGCGGGTCTAGCCACTGTCTCTCATGAATGTAAGCCAACCGTCGATGGACCAATATGGCGACCCCCCTAGAGCCCCTTGAAAAGCCAGCATGAAAAACCTGGTGATAGCCAAATCGCTGCAGACTAAGTGCTTTCGTCCCCATCATATGCGTTTCTTGTAGTAGCAGTACATCTGCCCCTTCCCTCTTCGCCCATCGCAGGACGGCACCCCTCTTAATTTTATCCAACATTCCGCTAACATTCCTGCTCAATATGCGCATAGACACCCCCGGGGGCCCTGGAGTTAATGTGTCAGCCATGATCCCAGGGAACACAAAGCAAGATCACCCAACAGCAGGCCTGAATACACAGCACCAGTACTAGCATGGCATTAAAAATCACGTGCACAACCCACCAGCCTCCCTCCACCTCCCCATCTGTACCCCCCCAGAACACCCCCCTGAACTTCCCGTCCCCCATCCCCCGCCCCCCACCCCTACACCTCATAGAACACAGAAGTATCTGTCGCAGCATGGGCAACCTCGGGCCCAAAACAGAGCGCCCAAGACCAACCATACCAATGGATCCCAACTACCCACTCAACCACGAAGAACCCCCCCCTTCCAACACCCACCCACGTAGGAGGCAAATAGCCCCTGTAGACAAGCTCCCCGAACCCCACCCCGCAGCCCCATACAGTCACCAATGTGTAGAGCTAACAGTGTCAAGTTACTCGATCCCAATCCATCCGAGCAGCAGGGCATATCCAACCGACCACTCACAGCCAGAATCCACGACATCAGTAGGTCACCTCGCACTCCAATGTCCTTCAATGTTCTTTGCTGGATTGGTCCGAATCTGTAGGTGCTCCATCTAGCGCCCCGCTGCGAGAAGAGGAGCGCTTCCGTGACCTAGATCTCCTGTGTCTCTTACCCCGGACACTTTGGTCGGCCCGCTCCTGAGAGGAACCCCTAGAGGAACCCGGGTTCAGGCCTGGTTGAGCATGTGGCGGACCCTCACCGTCTCATCAGTCCACTTCAAGACCTCCTCTGGGGTATCAAAGAAGTGGGTCCGTGACTGGAAAATCACCCGCAGGCGGGCCGGATAAAGTAAAGAATATTGGAGCTTCAAGCCACGTAGTTTCGCCTTGGCCGCTATGAAAGAATGTCGTTGCTGCTGCACCATCTTCATATAATCCGGAAAAATCATGATTTTCTGGTTTTCGAACATAATAGAGCCTTTTGCCCTCGCCTCTCGTAAAATGGTGTCTCTGTCATGGAAGTTCAAAATCCTAGCAATCACCGGTCGGGGCCGCTCCCCGGCGGGCGGTTTTTGCGTCAGGGCTCTATGGGCGCGCTCTATCACAAAGCACCGTGACAGTGCGTCCGGGGGAAGCCAGTCCTCCAACCACTGGGACAAGAAGTGTTCCATATTCCCCTTCTCGCATCCTTCGGGAAATCCCACGAAGCGGAGGTTATTCCTTCGCGCCCGCCCTTCGGCATCCTCCACTCGGAGCGCGAGGCCCCTCTGAATCTTCTCCATCACGACCACTTTCTGCTTTAAGGTCCCCACATCATCTTCCACACTCGAGAGTCTGGATTCCGCCTCCGTGATGCGAGTCACTGCGTTGCGAAGGTCTTGGCGCAGCAAAGTCACATCCGCCCCAACCGCTCCTTGGCGTCAAGCATGTCCCTGGATTGGGTTATCGCCGCCATAAGTGCTCCGTTGTCCGGCCCCGCACCCTGGCCCCGTCCGGAAGCACCGGCACCTCCACTCGGCCCAGTGTATTTGTCAATGGGCCCCTGTTTGGCAGACCCACTGCCCCCTCCACCCCATGTCATGTCCAAGGTATTATGTGTCCAGCCGCGTTCAGGCTCTTCAATGGGCCTCAGGGTATTTCTTCAGACACCCTCCCGGCCGGCCTTGAGTCTCGCACTGCAGGGGTCCCCTCACGCCACCGCCTAGATTCCACGCCTGCCGGCCGCCGCGGCCCTTCAGCCCCTCGTCCACACACACGGGGGCCCGGAGGCACTCACGTATCTTGCTGCGGCACCCCTGCTACTGCCCCCAGGCACTCCCGGGTCTCAGGCACCACACCAGCAGGAGCTCCAAGTCGGCCACCGGTCAGGGATCCCAGCTAGTGCACCAGCGTTGCGTCCAATACAGCAGGCAGGGCCGCCCACCTCGCCGTCCAGGCTGGTTCCGGGCACCACCACCAGCAGCCAGGGACCGCGAAACTCGAGACCCCGGTCTCTGGGCCGTCACGCAGGCCGCAGCCCCCCTCCGACGTCCACACAGCTCGGGCAGCCACACAGAGAACGGGGGGCACAGCGGGACGTCCACTCTCCGCTCCGATGCTAATCCGATGGCCCGAGGCAGCACCAGCAGTCGAGGCCGCGGGCCAGTACCAGGGCCGTCCATCCGGGCGTCACCAAAATCGAGGCCCCGGCTGTGCACGCCGGGACCAAGCCTCAGGCCGCCGCCGCCGCTATCTCCACACCAGGGGGCCCGGGAACACCTCTCGCTACACCGGAGGGCACCCCCCGCTGTCCGCTACCAAATCAAAACCGGTAGGCTGCAGATCAGGTCCGGGAGCCAGGATAAGTGCGCAAATTAATGTCGGGCCGGTGGGAGCTCTAACAAGCTGCGTCCACCATCTTCGCCCGCTAGGCCACGCCCTACTCCCCTCCGCCTTATTTTACCTTCCAGGAACTCTCCATTGTTTCCTTCCAGGCCCGCTACGTCATCAAACAGCTCAATGCTATCGGACTAAAAAGACACTGCAAAGTGCTATCTGCTCTTGTTGCCACCACAGAATACTCCAAAAACCTCTGCTCCACTCTTTTATCCCCGACTACAGTGCCATAGCAAAACCTCGACAAACGTTGCAGCTCTCCACCTGTCTGTTACATTATGTTCTTGCTCTCCACTTCTCTGGGACGTTAGTGAAAACAATCTTCCCCTCCAACTAGACTTTCCTGACATTGAGGTACCTTCACTTCTTTCAACATCCCTGACTCAATGGCAGTGTAATGAGCTAACACCTACACTGAGTTACAGGTTATGGGGAGTAAAAAAGAGGTATTTATTAAGGCACCTCACCCATCAGGAATCAGGAGCAACTGTCCCCTGCAACGGTTATGTAGCTGCTCAACTGCATTCAACATTCTATGTTCTCTATTCTATTTGCTACATTTTATATTCTACCCTGTATAAGGATAGAACAACATACCACATTGGTACTCTGAAATGCTTAATCCATGTTTCTCTAGTAAACCCTGACTTCTCTTTGCCACTCTACCAGGACTGAGCTAAGGATTTTTTAGTATGAATCCAAGACCAACTTTGAGGTATTGTGATAATATTACATGCTAAGGCTACCCAGCCATACCGCATAATATTCCACTTCCCTACAGGTGGCGATCTAGGAGAGGTGGAGATCAGAGGACTCTAGTCTCTGGTGGAATTCGAACCCCACTTCAACATGTTGGAGCTTCAAGTGATCTGATTGGCATTGAAAGCCTTTTTACCCTCCATCCAGGGAAGGTTAGTTCAGACAACACTGCAACAAGCAGGGCTGGGTGGGGTCATGAACCCTTTGTCAAGAGGCCCTGCATCTCTGGACATGACTGGAACAGAAGGGCATATCCGTGGTGGTTCAACATCTGGCCGGTTCTCTGAATGCCAGAATGGATGAACCCAGCCGAAGATGCCTAGCATAATACAAATGGCGTTCCATCCATAGGTGGTGCAAGTTCTCTTTCGGGGGCGAGGAGACCCTTGGTTAGATCTCTTCGCCACTGGCAAGAATGCGCAGTGTCAGCAGTTCTGCCCGCTGGAGTTTCCAGTGCTGCTCTCCTACGGAATCACTTTTCATCTCGAGTAGAACTCCGGCCTCCTGCCCAGAGTCCTCAAGAATATCAAGAATGACCAGGCGCACGTCATCCTTATGGCTCCGGATTGGACATAGAGAGTCTGGTACCCCAGGCTGTTGAGCTTGGCCATCGGTCCTCCGATCAGGCCGCCCCTTCAGGAGGATCTTCTGTTGCAGCAGCAGAGGAAAGTTTTCCACCTGAACTTGTCAACACCACGCCTTCATGTATTGTATTGTATTGTAATTGCATTTATATAGCGCTTACTACCCCTGACGAGGCGTCGAATCGCTTTTTCGGCGGGTAGCACGCTACTCCGGGACCCACAGAGGATTAGTGTTGAATTAGTATAGTGAAGCATGCAAGTACATTTTAAGTGGTGGATAGGTTAGTCAGTTATTTGGATTTGGAATGATAGCAGAAGGATAGAGTAGGACAAAGGTTTGTATTTATTTATTTGTTTGTTGACGCGTGCTATTCAGGGAGCCTATAAAGGATTAGAGGTGAATTAATATGGTGAAATATGAGGTAATTTCAGTGGTGGATATTAGTCTGTTACTTGGAGTGAGAAGGATAGCGGATGGATAAAAGGGGAAGAAAGATTTGCATTCATATAGCACTTGTTACCCCTGATGGGTGTTGAAGCGCTTTTCTGGCGAGTAGCACGCCACTCCGGAACCCATAAAGGATTAGTGTTGAAAATGAGTACAGTATAAATATGAAGTAATTTGAGTAGTAGATATGTTATTCAGTTATTTGGGCAGTATATTAGTATAGCTGAATATGGAATATGGAATTTGAGAAGTGAGCATGTTAGTCTGTTAATTTTGATTGAAAAAGGAAAGTGGAGGGATAAAAGAGTGAAGGATTTAATTTTTTTTTTTTTAAAGTTTTAGCAGTAGGAAGAGGCTTCTGGATGAGTAAAAAGGAGTTTTGGAGGGAAGGAGTCAGAGGGGAGAGTTTAGAAATGTTTGTTTTAGGGGGAATCGGTGTAGTAAAAAGAGGGTCAGATGATGCAAGGAGGGGTAGAGCAGGAGAGAGTCTAGAAAAGATTATTTTGGCGATCATAGTAGTGGTATGGGGTTTGGGATAAATGAGAGAGTGGATGTAGAGGATATATTGATAGATCTATAGGATGAGAGATAGGGTAGTGCATTAGAAGGAGTAGTAGAAAGAAGTTTGAGATGAGTCAGAAAGTTGGGCTAGAAGATATATTGAGCGAAGTATAGGCTGAGAAATAGGCTAGTGCATTGGAAATGCTAAATTAGAAGAAAGTGATAAATATATAGATCCATAAGTACATTGAAAGTATATAGATACATAAAAGAAGTAAGTATATTTAGATTAAATATATTGATAGAGGCACATGATGAGAAATAGGGTAGTGCATTGGATATGCTTTTTCAGGAGAAAAGTAACAGACACACAGATCCAAGTACATGGAAGGTACATAGATGTACAATGGAAGTATGTACATGCAGACCAAAAATGATTTTTATTTATTGATGAATATTATTATTATTATTACTATTATTTTTGATTATTTTTTTATTTTTTATTTTATTTTTATTTATTTTTTCTTCTCTTAACAACATAATTGTTTTACATGTTTTATAAAGTAATACACAAAGATAGGTACATATCTATAGTGAAAACAAATGCTTATATACAGAGGGATATGCTGTAAATTTCTTTTTCCGTATGGTGCTTATGTGGGGAAGAGCCAGATCTTGAGTAGTTTTCTGAAGATAAGTTGGTTGTCGGTGGATCTTATGTTGGGGGGTAAAGAGTTCCATAGTTTGGCTGCTTGAACAGAGAAGGATGTGCCACCCATTGTTTTTTTCTTGGATGGTGGGATTTTGAGGCGAGATGCTCCTTTAGAGCGTAGGTTCCTTTGTTGAATGTGTTTGGGGATTTTATTCCTGATGAAGAGTGGTCCTATTCCTTGTAATGCTTTGTGGGTAATACAAAGCAGCTTGAACGTGGATCTTCTGGCAACCGGTAACCAATGCAGGGCTTTCAAGGCATGGGAGATGTGGTCTCGTGGTTTGATATGCAAGAGTAGTCTGGCAGCCGAGTTCTGAATCCGTTGTAGTCTTTTCATGGTCGTTAAAGGTGATCCGTGGTAGAGGCTATTGGCGTAATCGAGTTTGGGTAGAACAAGAGAGATGGTAGATTGGACCTTGTGTGGAAATCCCAAATGAGGGAAAATTCGTTGCAACGTTTTTATAGTAGCAAAGCTTGATCTTGGACATTCATCGACAGCTTGGAGTCCATGGTCATTCCGAGGTTTATTACTTCCTTCGATACTTTAGGCAGTGATCCCAGTTCATCAGGCTATGCGGCAAGCGGGTTGTAATTTTTCCATTCGCCACACGTGAGTATTTCAGTTTTTGAAGCATTCAATTTGAGATGGCTCCAAGTCATCCACTGATCCACGGCTCTGAGACAGCTGAAAATTGGTGATTTTCCAATGTCTTTGGGGCATTCCAGTTGAAGGAGTATTTGCATGTCATCTGCATAGTTGTAGCACATGAGGTGAAATTTATTGATCAGTACTGGTAAAGACTTCATGTAGATGTTGAAAAGCATGGGCGAGATGATAGAACCTTGAGGGACCCCTGCTTTTGTGGAGTACGGTTTGGATGAGAAAGGTGGGGTGTGGATGACATTAGTTCTGTTTCGAAGGTAGGACGCGATCTAGTCTAGAGCAGTTCCCTCTATGCCGGCTTCATAAAGTCTTTGTTTCAGAGTGTCATGGTCAACCGTGTCAAAGGCAGCTGAGAGGTCCAAGAGGAGTAGCGCAGCAACCCCATTGCGGTCAACTGTATTCTTTAGGTCATCCCAGATGGCAAGGAGGGCAGATTCAGTGCCTCTTCCCGGACGGAATCCTGTTTGGAAATCTGAAAGTATGTCATTCTCTTCAATGAATTGTGACATCTGGCCGAACGCTGCGCTTTCTATTAGTTTGCCCAGGAAAGGTCCATTTGTAATGGGTCTGTAGTTGTCGGGGTTCAGCGGGTCCAAGTTTGTTTTCTTCAGTAAAGGGCGTATGTATGACTTTTTGAGTTTTTCTGGAAATATTCCAGTAGTTAAGGAATCGTTGATGATTCTTCTTACTGGAATGGCAGCAGAGGTTGTTAAAAGAATTGTCTTGAAAGTTTGTGGTGGACAGGGGTCAGAAGGGCTGCCGGCAGGCCTGCTTGCTTTGACCAGGTCCATACATTTATCGTGTGAGATGTGTTGGAAGAAACGGAGAGGCTTGATTAGAGCATTCTTGGATAGTTGTTTTGTACAAGGGTTAGTGCTGGTGCTTTGTTTCTGTTGTAAGTACGAGTCCAACGTGTCTGCTTTGTCCGTGTAATGATTTGCCAGTTTGTCTGTGAAATCTTGAGTAACAGGATGAGTTCCTTCTAGGCAAATTGGTTTTCGAAATTCATTGAGTATTTGATAGAATTCTTTATTTGCGCATTTAGCGTTTTGAATTCTGTCTGAATAGTACCTATTCTTAGCTGTTTTGATAGCCGATTTATATAATCTGTTAATTTTTTGTAGGTGAAGTTTGTCTTGTTTGGCATTTGTTTTGAGCCAGGTACGTTACAGCTTTCTAATTTGTTGTTTTATGTCTTTTATTTCTATGTTTCTCCAAGGCGCTTTTTTTCTTTTGTTCTGTTGTGTGGTTTTGAGTGGTATCAGGATGTCAAAAGCTTCCTGTAGCCACTCATATAGATTCTGAACAGAATTTATGGTTTCCAGATTTATACTGGATGTTAGTTGTGTTTCCAAGGGTTCCAAATTGAGTTTGTTCCACGGCCGATAGGTGGATAGATGTAAGGTAGTTTTAGGTGAGTCGCTTAGTGTTGTTTTATGTTGGAAAGCAAGCAAGTGGTGGTCTGACCATGTGACTGGAGTTATAGTTTGAAAGGTAACTAGTTCAGTATTAGCAAAAATGACATTAGGATATGTCTAGCGATGTGTGTCGGATTGGGGATTATCTGATGCAGGTTCAATGCGTCTAGGCCGGTGATTATTGTTTTTGGATGGGTCATATTGGTTTTATCAAAGCAAATGATAAGGTCACCCAGAACGCACAGGTTGGAGTATATTGTTATCAGGTTTGAAACTGTGTCTAGAAGTGTGTCTGGAAATGTTACCTTGCTAGGTGGAGGTCTGTAAAGGAGCAAGAAGTTACAGGTGGAAGACCGTGTAGGATTGCATCTTGTTAGAAGAGCCTCACAATTCTTTATGGAGATGTTGTCAACTTTAGTGATATGTATTGTTTGCCTGAATACAACAGCTAGACCACCTCCTTTTTTGGCTATACGATTTTGGGTGATTATTTGATAGCCTAGAGGAATGGCTTCATGCAGGACTGGAGCCATATCCTCTCCCAACCATGATTCGGTTATGAATAGTATGTCTGGTTTTACATCGGTGAGAAAATCGTAGATGTGATGCTTGATTTTAGAGAGGGATCGAGCATTTATTAGTAGACAGTGTAGAGAGTGGCCTTTGGTGATAGTGGGACTTTGTTTTGTAGAAGAGTGATCAGTATTGTGTGGGTGTGTAGCAGGTGTGTTTTTAGTGCTGGTATTAGCTGTATTAGGATAGCAATCGTGTAGCTGTTCTTTATCGTGTTCCTCATCCAGCATGCTAAGAAGACATTTGGATGGGTCTGCATGTGTATGTGTTGGAGATGGTGTTTGAGAATGAGTTGGAGTGCTGTGTTGCTTTTGTGGTGTAACATTGTTGTACGGTAGACTTGGGGAAGCAAAGTTGTGATGTGTGGCATGTTGCTTATATTTTTTGCATGTTTTAAAGGCGGAAGGTGTATGAGTCAGGGGAGGTGGTGCAGCATGTGGGTCATGTCGTAATGTTCTAAATTGTCCAATGGATGAGAGGCGGTTAGAAGAGAGGTGCTGTATTGCTGTATCTGTATAAGGTGTGGTGGAAGAGTGAAAGCTTGGCATTGGAGTTTGTTCCTTTGTGTGCTTTGAAAGGTGGGTATATGTTTGTATTTTGTGATGGTAAGTATTATGAGGTGTTGCGCTCTGAAGATCTTGTTGTGCTGGTGTGTGTGATATGTTTTGATTTTGAGGTGTGGTGAAAAGGGTTGCTGATGTATATGTTTCATGCACCTAATTTGGTTGTGTAGTATTGTTTGTGAGAGGAGGTTGTGACGTAGAGGGGGTGGTGATGTGTTTTTGTGTAAAGTGTATGTTGTGTGTAGGAGGGAATGAAGTAAAGGTGAGAGTGTTTATCTTAGACTGGTTTCTTTCAAGAATTACAAAGTGTGGTGGTGTGCAGTGTGTGTGTTGTGTGTCAGTGTTATTATGGTAGAAGGGAGAGGAGGGTGTTTGTTGGACAACTGATGGAAGGATCATTATATATTTGTTAGTGATAAAAGGTGGACTGTTAGGTGTAATTACAGCAGGGAGAGTGTGTCTGAGTGGGATGCAGTTATTTATGGTGTTGATTGGCGTTGTGTTAGTAATGAGTGTATTGGTTAGTGGTATAGGATAGAGTTGTGTACTGTTTGTGGGTGATGGTGGATATGTGTGGTAGTTGGGATAGTAGGGTGTGTAGATGTGGTTTGGTTGGGTTGGTGGTGCATGCTGGTACATTAATCTGTGCATAGTGTTGTGCGTGGTGTATATTTGGTGTGAGTGTGTTGCTCTGTTTGTGGTTGTGGATGGTGTAGGCTGGGTATTGTTAAATGAGAAAAAGGGCAGCATTTCTGGCTCTAGTCCCGACCAGTCTCGAACAGGCCCAAACAGGCAACTACCCTTGTTCTCTCCGCCCTTCACAGGCCCAAACAGGCAACTACCCTTGTCCTCTCCGCCCTTAGCCTCGACGCCCGGGCTGAGACGCCCTAAGCCTGGCCTTTATTGTAGCCCTAGTAATCAGGTGACCCCTTCAGCCAATGGGAACCCTAGCCCTAACACTATCCAATCACAACATTAGCTCTAAAATCTAGAACCAATAGGACACCAGGACCTTGCAGCCAATCTTAACCCTAGTCCAAGCACCCAATCAGTTCAAAATCCCTGATCTCTACGTCCAATAAAGGCCTTAGCCCTACCACTAGTCCCAACCCAAGTCCAAGCAGCCAATGGTACAGGTAGCCCTAGTCCCTACTTCCAATAGAAAGCCTAACCCTACTCTTAGTCCCACAACTGGTCCAACAACCAATCACTCCAGAAGCCCTAAATAGCTACTTCCAATTAAAGGTCTAACCCTAGCCCTAGTCCCACCCTACTCCCAACAACCAATAACATAGGAAGCCCTAGTCCCTACTTCCAATAGAAATCCTAACCCTAGCCCTAGTCCCAACCCTGCAATGATTGAATCACAGACCGAGAAACCAATCAGAACCCTCAAATACCCAACCAATGAGGACATTAACCCTAACCCAATAGAAACACCAGATTCAACCACCAATCAGTGTACACATGTGCCAACCACTAGCACACCTTATAAGGTCCCAGCAACCTCAGACAAGGTTTGCTGGCCAGGGAGTTGGAAGCTGCTTGCTCCTGTTCAGAATCTCCTAGCAGACAGACAGTCTCAATCCACAACTTTGGACTTCGGCAGGTAAAGGCTTCACTAACTCGAAATCTAACAATACTGTTTGAATAAAGCTTTACTCCCCCTGCTGGCCAAACAACGAAGTGCACAGGCCCAGTAAATACAGTTTAAACAGCTCACAGAAGCACCCTCTGATGTAAGAAATCCCTGTTGCTGGGGGGGAGGGGAGGCAGGGGGCTGGCCTCACTGGCTTGTGAAAACAAAATGGTGGCTGGGGGTGCACTGTTTGAGCACACAGGCCTAAGCACAGAGCAAAGGAGAAATTTGGAGGGAAAACAGATTTGTCACCAAGGAATGAGAGGGACTAACTACAGAGGCTGGACTGCAAATTCCACAATTCAACACACTAAATGAAGTCAATCATGGGCAGGGAAAACCACACATTTAAAACACAACACAGGTGATAAAATATGCAATTACAGGCAGGCTAAAACTACAATTTTTAACTGTAACAACCACAGGCATAGACAGTAAACACAGAAAGTGAAAATCGTTTTTTAAACAGCTTTTTGTCTTGGGAAGAGACAGCACTAGTCTGTCTCCTTACCACTTCCTGGACTCTGCTCACATGTAGGCTGCAACTCACAAGATGGAGGAGAATGACATTATTGTGGCAGCCAGACATCCCTCTACCAAGATGGTTAATGCCTGCTGTTGGGAAAAATGTGTGGCATGGTGTAGAGAAAGACACATTGATCCTCTTCCTCCCCCCCTTTCTCAAGTTCTCCTGTTCATACTTTCCCTTGCCCAGTAGGGCTCTGCTATGGGCACTGTTAAGGGATATCTTTCTGCAATCTCTGTTTTTCTTCTGTTGCCTGACCAAACTTCCCTTTTCCAATCCCCTATTGTACTTAGGTTTTCAAAGGTGCGCAACATATGTTTCCTCCCACTCCTTTCGGTATGCCTCAGTGAAACCTTAATCTGGCCCTGGCGTTCCTTATGTGCGCTTTGTTTGATCTCTTGCAGAACTGTCCTCTCAGGCTCCTTGCCATTAAGACAGCCTTCCTGGTGGCAATAAATTCTGCCCGGAGGGTCAGTGAGCCTCAGGCATTGTCATCCAAGTCTCCTTATCTTAACATCTACCCAGACAAACTAAAGTGCTTTATACCAGAGCTTCCTTTCTTCCGAAAGTGGTCACGCCATTACGTGTAGGCCAAATCATCACTCTG
The DNA here is from genome assembly GCF_964261635.1 of Lissotriton helveticus. Lineage (NCBI taxonomy): Eukaryota > Metazoa > Chordata > Amphibia > Caudata > Salamandridae > Lissotriton > Lissotriton helveticus. Next base: position 734,322,356 of record NC_136073.1, read on the forward strand.
CCTGCTTTTTATACTTCACCTCATCCCTCCAAGGAAGAGGAGCAAATTCACCATTTGGACCCAAAATGCGCGATGTCCAGTTGTGGCTCCTCCGCTAAGGCGGAGGAGCGTCGCCCCACTGCCAGGAGTAGCAAAGAAAGGAAAAAATAAAATAATAATAACAGAATGTTATCCTTTTATGCTTTCCTCCTGCTGCGGCAGTGCGTAAGGGTGAGGGGGAACTGCAGGGGAGAAGTGGTAGAACACCTATGCTCAGTGACTGTTTGGTCGGCCCTCTCGGGCCTCCCAAAACAGTCATGCGCACTTCCTGTTCTCCATGCAGGCTGCATTGCAGCCTGAATGGCGGCTATGCCTACTACTACAGCCACACGGCGCTCAGACCAATCACAACACTGCATTGCAGCGTTGTGATTGGTTTAGGGGTGGTAGGCTGGCTGCTTGCTTCTTTTTTTAATTAAATTTGATTTTTTATCATTTTATAAAAATCAGCACGCGAGCCCACTATACTCCTGTCCCTCCACCCACGAGTCATGCCGGCTGCCCCAGGTTTTGTCATTCTATCTTGACCGCATACAAGAGTTCCGGTTAGACCATTAAATATTTGTTGGATATGTCGGAGCGAAGGAGGTCAAGACTGTTCATAAGCGGACTATCTCCTGATGGATTATGTTCTGCATTAAAATCCGCTGCGCATTGGCCAAGAAGCAACCCCTAGAGCTAAAGCTGCAGCCAGTGCATTAGGATGTTGAGTACCGCTCCTGGACATCTGCCAGGCAATAACATTGGCTTTCATGGAAACGTTTACCAAACACTACTGTCTGGACAGTCAGGTCCGTAGAGATGGGCGCTTTGCCCGTTCGATCCTCCTCATATGAAATTGGTCTGCAGTCCCACCTCCGGGGAGGGTTCGCTTGAGTATCTATTTTAAGCAAAGGAATTTGCAGCTATAAGTCCCTATCAGATGAACTAGTTACTTACCTTCAGTAACACCTTATCTGGTAGAGACCATATCTAGCCGCAGATTCCTTACCAACCCACCCTTCCTCCCCACTCTGCAAACGGATTTTATGGACAGGGCTTTCCCCTTTCAGGGCCCTAGTTAATCACACAAGTGGTCAGTGTACTTCGTTGCTCCGCGTGTCTGGCGTGGGACGTTGCAAAAAGTAACTGATATCAGCGCGCCTGGTTGGCACCTATATAGGCACCACAAACTTTACTTTAGGCACAGATGACACCAACGACGCCATGCGGAGACGATGGATGTCACCTGCCGGTGTGCAGGAGTACTGCTCCCAAAAAATCCCAGATCCAGTCTGATGCTTGGGGTTAATTCTAAGATGAGGAATCTGCAGCTAGATTGAGTCTCTACCAGATAAGGCATTACCGAAGGTATGTAACTTGTTCTTTATGACCGAATAAAGTTATTGACTTGCCTTAACTTGAGTTTTAAAATGGCGGAAAAGTTTGAGGCCCATGTCCAGTCAGTAGATTTGTGAAAACATTTAAATATGTCATTGTCTTGAGTCAGGAGTCATGACTACCGATTTACAAATGCTTAGATGTACAAAAGTGTTAATGCCTTCAAACCTTTAGTGAAACTTTTTTACACATTCTCTCTCAAAATGGATTGAATGGATTTACATCATTGAAGCATGCTTGCTGGGCGAATTTCTACTTTCTTGACAGCATTGGCATAAATGCATTCAGGGATTTGAACTGTACCCCTGAGCAAAATTTCCTATGAGAGCTAAAATCGGAAAACACTTCTGATTTGTGACCCACCTTAACTTTTTCTCTCATGGATGGATCATCACAAAACCTAGCGTACCAAACCATAACTGACTAAGTTAGTTGCTCAACAGATTTTCACGCGGTTCCTCCATTTGGCAAAAAGTTATAGGTAAATCAATTAGATGCCTTTTTAATGGGAGCTCTGCCTGAACTGTAGCTACAGAGTGGTGACCACCACTGTGCAATTCACTGAAAAAAACAGAAGTCTGGCTCAAACATGTAATAGCATTGAAATTCACCAGTTGTGGTGCATGGCTCTAATCATACCTCACATATTAACTCTTTTTCATTCATTTACTATGACCCTCATTACGATGGTGCGGTGGACCGTCACAGACAGGGCGTCGGTGGTGGTCCTCCTGCCATCCAGGGCATCGGTCCGACTACTGCATTACAATGCAGCCAGTCGGACTACAGAGGTCGTGAATAGGACCTCTGCTTCGATACGATCATAGATTCCGCGGGATGGTGGTCGGATTCCTAACCCTACAATGGAGGCGGTGTAGGGGCAGGCACCGATGTAGGGATTAGGCTATCCCTTTCCAACTACCTGTTCACAGCCATCCCACCGCCATGAACAGGCAGACGGAAAGCGACATCTGGGGCACCAACCAGGGCCCCCGCCCCCCATGGGCCACTGCTAAGTTGCCTGGAGGGCACATGTAGTCCCCCCCCCCGAACATCCATGCGCTGAGTGCCGGACACGGTGCATAGATGTACATAATGTGCCTTCTACTACTGTGGCTTGTGCTGAGCCCCTTTTCCTGGGCCACAGCACAAACCACAGTAGAAAAAAGCATTTTATGACTGCCTGCACGGTTGTCCTATCCTAATCGGGCAGGTGGGACTGCCAACACATTTTTGGCCAGTCACCTGTATGAAACGATATCAGTCGGTGGTCTGACCGCCCGCCATCGTAATAAGTGCTTATATTTCTATTGGATCACTGAAAGAATATCGACTACCACAATATCGAGTACCCAAAATATCGAGGTGAAAATATCTACTACAAAAATATCGAGTTTGTATGTACAAACAGGTAAGTACAAAAATATCGACTACAAAATATCGTTTACAAAAATATCGTTGTAAAAAATATCGACTTTACTAAAAACAATGTTTAATTAAATTAATATAAAAAATTAATTACTAAAATATAATTAACAATACTTAAAATAACTTTTAATAATTAAATATTTAATGAAAGTAAAAAAATATATATATTTTTAATCATATTTCTTAAAACATATATATATAGTAACAACATAGGCAATATTGTATATGTACCCCAAAAACCCAAAACTGACCCTGAACCCTAAAAATACCCCTTTACCCAAAAACTAAAAACTGACCCTGAACCCTAAAAATAACCCTTTACCCAAAAACTGAAAACTGACCCTGAACCCTAAAAATACCCCTTTACCCAAAAACTGAAAACTGACCCTGAACCCTAAAAATACCCCTTGACCCAAAAACTGAAAACTGACCCTGAACCCTAAAAATACCCCTTTACCCAAAAACTGAAAACTGACCCTGAACCCTAAAAATACCCCTTTACCCAAAAACTGAAAACTGACCCTGAACCCTAAAAATACCCCTTTACCCAAAAACTAAAAACTGACCCTGAACCCTAAAAATACCCCTTTACCCAAAAACTGAAAACTGACCCTGAACCCTAAAAATACCCCTTTACCCAAAAACTGAAAACTGACCCTGAACCCTAAAAATACCCCTTTACCCAAAAACTAAAAACTGACCCTGAACCCTAAAAATACCCCTTTACCCAAAAACTGAAAACTGACCCTGAACCCTAAAAATACCCCTTTACCCAAAAACTGAAAACTGACCCTGAACCCTAAAAATACCCCTTTACCCAAAAACTAAAAACTGACCCTGAACCCTAAAAATACCCCTTTCATTTAACATAATTAGCAATTAATCAATTAAATAAAATTAATTACCAATTACATTTTAATTAATTAACAAACATTTTTTAATTAACAATTAATTAAATATTACTACCAATTATTAAATTAACATATTTAAATAATTATAATTAAATTACTTCCCACCCTATTCCCCTATAAACCTGTGGTAAATAAATAAATAATACCCTATTTTTGACTAGACATATATCATAACAGATAGCTCAATAAATAAGAGTCAAGATTCGAGGTAGTAGGAGTTTTTGCAGGTTTAATACAGCATAAGGACAGGAACAGGACAACCTGCATAGAAATAGGATGACAGGGCCCAGCAGCTGCTGGGGCTGGGTCTGGGATGAGCGCGCTGCCTTTTAATAACAATACATGAGCATATATACATAACGCAAACACATAGCATTACATTGCAGTAGGCGTGGCAGTGGGTGGAGCAGAAGGCGTGACGCGTAGCAGTCGCGAAAGATAAGAGTAAAAAGAAGGTGTAACTCAGACATGTGATGCAAACGTAACAGAATATGTCATGAATGGGCGGAAACATAGGAGGGGGCTACCTAAGGAGCCGGGGCCTCTAACCTGGTGGTGCGCGCAAACTGGCAATGACGTGTTACGAGGAGAAGCTGGGGCTATGAACTCTGTGCTAGGAGCAGAGACTAAAGTCTGGAGGGTCGGAGCGACATGTACCTAAACCCTATCTAGTATCTGATGTTTTAGGGAACATGTTGATATAAACTAGAAGTCATGAGGGGAAAAGCTAACTGACTCTAAGACTGGAGCATGCATTTATTCTACATATAGTGCGTGATGAAGAATATTAAATGACCATTAAATACAGTATTTCTCCTAACATGGGGCCGCATAGGCTAGACAATGACGGAAACTATTGATGTAGTTCAGTAGCTTAGGAATGCAGAGAAGGAGGACTAAACTGATAACTGGAATCATAACATAGCCTTGGCAGACTCAGAGGCAGAGCCAAGCTGCACCGGGCACTGCGAGGCAGGAAGTAAGTGGAAGGTCGAGGATACAGGTGGGGGCTGGATCGCTCCTCAGCAAGGGTTCAGGAGACAGGAGCTGAATCTGGTGTCCGGGCCCTGTTGAGGCCTGGAAACGGGGACTTTATAATGAAATAACGTGCACACTGAGAAACGTGGCAACGTAGCTTTACATAGGCCTGATATTCGTAGTATTCACGAGGACTGGAAACTGGCATACTAGAGGAGGACACAACTGTAATTGCGTCTTGAATCGGACATGGGGAATAACATATGCATATTGGTCATGCACACATAACATATGATGGATGACACGTAGAGACACAGAACATGGCAAAATTTACTTTTCCACATTCCCTCCTTGTCACTACGTTTCCATCAGGAAACATCAATATTCATGATACCATCTATCATTTCATACAGTACCATTTGTTCATCTCGAATTGTCTTGGAACGGGATTTAGAACGGGGCTTGGGACTAGGAATACAAGAGGTAGCACACATGCCGCAAATCGCAGGGCCACATTGTATACAGAGGCAGCAGCTGAATATGATCGCTACTGCTATACCTAGAAAGGACAATATTTTCCATCCCCATGCGGAAATTATATTCCAGAACCAACCGGACCATGTCCAAGTGCCTGGATCTTGGTGTAACAGATGGGCAATTTTATGGAGTCTGGTTATAGCTGAATAAACAGACGGCGCGTTATTTGGAATGAAAATGCAGCAACTAGATCCGATGACTCTACAGGCCCCGCCCCTATCGGCCAGTATGACGTCAAGGACGAGACGATTCTGGAGCACAACAATTCTCATAAAGGATTGCTCTTCGGTTAAGTTACCTAGAGCGGAGGCAGTCTCATCTACTACAGCTTCAAGGGTTCTTGTTAACCTACGGATTAGCTTACTGTTTACAACTGTACCTAAATAAGGGAACACACCTTTATCAATATCAATGAATTGCTCTGCAGCAGTTTCAGTATAATCGACAATCGGGAGGTTTCTCTTGTGTCTAGTATGTACTAGGAAGGAATTCCTATGGTAGTCAGGTGGGGCTAGGAAAACAGGTGGCAGTAGGAAGGCAATGTAACAGGTTCCCTCCCAATCGAGGGGCAGACGAACATATGCGGTTTGACCACAAACAAAATAAGAATGACGTGAAGCTTTAAAAATAGATTCCCCACTGTCACTATACTGGATAATAGTAGTACAATCACTATGTCCTACGTGTACAGAACCATAATTACGGACACATAATTCGCCTTTGACTGGTAATACTGAAATAGCAGGTGAGTCTGGAGTAGTATCAGACTGAACATTCAGGACCATGAAATTCGACGAATAATTACCTAAATTGTACACTTCATTTTCTGGATCTAAACCTGTTCTGTGGGGGAAACCTTGCTTGTCTGGGAAACATGTGCTGTTAAGAAAAGACATATCTGTTAAGGAGGACGTTAACGTGGACCATGCTCCACACGAACCATTATGTGAAAAAGGATAAGGAAAAAGTGGCAGAACTCCCTTTGACGTCTGGAAAGGGGGGAGTCGACCACACACCCAACAATTAGTGGCATTGCTGGCCTGGTGTGAGTAATGTAACATGCGGATAAATGTATTGTTACGCATAGCGAGGCGGTATGAATATTCGTGAGGAGGCAGATCACTAAACGTGTGCTCTACTGTAACATTAGAAGGCTTATTTACATGAGGAACTGGAAAACACAGGAAAAATGCGTAACTAGTGCAGGATATCAAAAGGCTGAGAAATAATATGAAACTTAGAAAAACGATACATCGGATTGAGTTTTGACTAACTCTCTCACTATGGGGGTCTATTTTATACATGTCAGAAACAGTCTAACCGTTTCACCTAGGGGAGGACTTAGACAATCAAACTGGCTGACTTATTTTACTAGACCTTAATTTCTGTTTATACTCCTGTTGCGGAGTTTTCTCTAACAGGGGAGGGGTTGTGTCAATGTCATTTGCGGGACAGTCCTTAGAAACAATGTTTTGACAAGTCTTGATATCCTGGGAAATGTTCTTGGAGACCGGTTTCAATCCGTAGAATTTCTTGACGTGCGAAAGGTGCACCCAGCCGCGGCGTCCTTCCAATTTCACAGCTGTACGGGTGGTGAGGAGGACCTGACGGGGCTCCTTCCAACGTGGCTCCAGCGGACTTGATCTGTCGAAGTTACGTACGAGCACCATCGAACCTGGAACGATTTCATGCGGTGCCACCTCGGTATTGTCTGGAAATGTGGCGGCAACCTGTGAACGACATGAGTTGAGGGCAGACATCAAGGAAGCTAGGTAATCTGTCAGCATATTACATGAAACATCAGTAATACTTCGGGGTCTAGGAGTACCCCACATGTTAGGGGGGCGGCCGAATACGACCTCATACGGGGACAGACCTGATCTGGAATGTGCGACCATGCGCATATAAAACAAAGCGACTGGCAGAGCTACTAGCCAGTCCACACCTTTATCTTTACATATTTTGGCAATTCGAATTTTCAGAGTCTGATTATGTCTCTCGACTAGACCGGCTGCTTCAGGATGGCGTACACAATGAAACTTCCACTGGTACCCTAACAAAAGGGAAACGTGCTTCATCAACTCAGATGAGAATGGCTGACCGTTATCAGAATATACGACTCTAGGGAGTCCATATCGAGGGAAAAACTCACGAACCAACTGCTTGGCAGTAGTCGCGGCTGTGTAATCTGGGACTGGATAGGCTTCTGTCCACCTGGACAAAGCGCATACAACTACAAGGACATACTTGAAACCTCGACATCGCTCCATCTGAATATAATCCATCTGGAGGACCTCAAAAGGGTGGTCAGGAGGCTGGAAACCACCTTGTTCCACCGGGACACTTTTACCTGGATTAAACTGACAACATATCATACAGGTACGGACTTTCTGCTTGGCTGCAGCTCGTAAATGCTTGTTGAACCAAATGTTCTGGATACTGTCTAACATAGCTTTTTCTCCTAAATGTGCTGGACTATGTGCGGTATTAATGATGACTTGAACCATAGAGTCGGGGAGAAACCATGCGGTCCTACCCTTCGTCACCCATCCTTGATCTGTCTGGACCCCTCCTTGTTCAGACCACTTCTTGGTTTCATCGGGAGTAGCATGTAACTGGATATCTATGACATCTTGTGTAGGGTCCTTAACTGTCATACATGTAATCGGATCTGGAGTATGTGTCATGTTAACTGGAATGTCTAGAGTCTGTGCTGTAAGCTTGGCTGTGCGATCTGCTAGATCATTACCTTGAGAAATAATGTCAGTGACTTTCGTATGTGCTTTGCATTTCATGATAGCGATAGATGTCGGTAAATGTATTGCATCTAACAGAGCTTGAATAAGGAGACCATGCTGAATCTTGGTTCCATGAGAAGTCATGAAACCTCTCTCCTGCCAGAGCACTCCAAAGTCGTGTACAACTCCAAATGCGTAACGTGAATCTGTGTAAACATTAACTTTCAGGTTCTTGGCGTGTATACAGGCTTGTGTCAGAGCAACTAGCTCTGCTGCTTGAGCGGACAGGGTATCAATACGGTGTGTTTCAATAACTTCGGTGTCAGTAGTCACTGCATACGCGGCGACTAGTTCTCCTGTACTAGTTCTCATACATGAACCATCCACATAAAGTGTCAGGTCAGGATCTGGTAACGGAATGTCTGTCAGGTCTTGTCTTGGCTTTGTCGTAATGTTGACTACTTCCACACAATCATGTGTGGCAGAATTTGAACTAGCTGATGGTAACAGTGTAGCAGGGTTCAGGACGTTGCAGCGTCTGATTTCTATGTGTGGCTGGAACAGTGTCAATTCATAACCTGTTAAACGTGCAATTGTCAAGTGCTGTGTTTGTGTTCGATTTAAAAGAACTTCCACGGAGTGTGGGACTTGTACTGTCAAGGTATGTCCTAAGACTATGGAATCACTTTGTCTGATAGCTAGTGCTGTGGCTGCAACTGACTTGAGGCACGCAGGCAGAGCCTGGGCTACAGGATCTAGTGTGCTAGAAAAATAAGCACAGGGCTTGTATTGTCCTGCTTGATCTTGTGTAAGAACAGATAATGCTGTACCTTCACGTTCAGTAACGAAAAGTGTAAAAGGCTTACTGTAGTTCGGTGTAGCTAGAACTGGAGCTTGGCATAAAGCTTTCTTTAACTCGTTGAAACTAAGTGTATGTTCAGATGTCCAAGGGAGAACAGTCGATACGGCTGCCTCCTGTGTCGTTAACTGTATCAGTTGCTTGGCTAGAAATGCATACTGGGGAATCCATTGTCTACAATAAGAAGTAAGGCCGATAAAGGCACGTACCTCCTTCTGGGTCCTGGGCTGAGGAAGACTCACTATTAACTGGATACGGTCTGGTGTCAACTGCCTACCCCTCTTGGACAGTAAGCGTCCTAAGTAGACCACTTGCTGGACACAGAATTGAAGCTTCGAAGGGGACACCTTGTGCCCCATCTCGGCTAGGAAATACAGAACCGTCAGGGATGCTCGCTCGCAGTCACGTTCAGAACGGGCTGTGATCAGTAGATCATCGACATACTGGAGCAGGGCAGTGTCAGTTGGCATGTGAATATTATCTAGTTGTCTCTTAAGTGCTTGACTGTAAATACTAGGACTTTCTGTGAAACCTTGAGGAGCTCGTGTAAACATATAGCTCCTTCCATTTAAACAAAATCCGAAAAGAAACTGGCTGTCTGGATGAATGGGAACACTAAAAAATGCGTTCTTGAGGTCTATGACAGTGAAGAACGTGGCTTCGGAATCAATAGCAGTTAACAGGGAAGAGATATCTGGGACAACTGGGTACTGCGGAATAATACATTTATTAAGTTCCCGTAAATCAATCACTAATCGATATACTGGGGGTGCATTTGGATCAGTACGTTTCATGACTGGAATGATCGGAGAGTTACATACATTGGAGTCAGTTTCTACAACTACTCCTTGAGCCATGAGCTCGTCTATAATTTTGGATAAGGCTGCTACAGCCTCAGGTGGCAATCTATACTGCCTGATTCGTGGTAACACTACACCTGGTTTGAGAGTCACACGATGGGGTGTGATTTGCATGTAACCTACATCAGTTGGACCTTGCGCCCATAAATGCTGCGGAACTTTAGACAGTCTGGAATCAAAATCTCGTAATACATAGTGACCCTTAAAGTCACGTAGGAACAATCGTATTCCCTCTGGGGAACAACATATAACTGCACCTAACTCTTTCAGTGTTTTAATGCCTAATAGATTTTCTGGACATGACTTAGTAAGTAACAGATCAGTAGTGCGGGACAATGGACCTACTTCTAGAGTGACTGGCTTTGAAATCTCATTAACGATAGGCTTTCCTGAAAATCCAAGGGAAACATTTCTTGAGCCTGAGAGCGGAGCCCCTGGAACTTCGGCATGACTAATTGTGGTCCTACTTGCCCCTGTATCAATCAAAAACTTTCTGTCTTTCCCTAATACTTGACTGTGAACATAGGGACCTTCTTGATCTACAGGTATCTCGATGAGAGGCAAGCCTACCTCCCTCTCTAGGCTGTTTCATGAATATGGCTGGTACTCTGGATACTCAGACTGTGCATACTGGTACATCTGCGATGTAACATGCTGTGTTGCAGCAATAGGCTGCGGTACTGTAACTGTCTGTTGTGCATTCTGTGGCTGAGGAATCTGTGAAACTTGTTCCTGTCTAGGCGGACGTGGTCTTTCTTTAGTCCTACCAGTAGCTATGTTGTGTTTCAGAACTGCACACTCATTTATAAAATGACCTGGCTGTTTACAATAATTGCAGTTCCCTTTAACGGGAGCTGCAGGATGACTGGCTTGATTCGGACCCCTCTTCTGACTGTCTTGAGGAACAGATTGTGCAACTAGTACTTTCATTTTCGTGTCTTTCATACGTTTTCTCTCGTGTTCTTGCTCTTCCCTGATTCTATTCTGGTGGTACTGGAGCATCTGGAGCATCTGGGACGGAGTATTTGCTTGCCAGGTACTTTCGACTTTCAGAACTCGTTTTTTAATTGGTGGACTTGAATTCTCGACTAATTTGGTAACGAAAAGGTGAGGGTATGACTCACTACTTGTCTTGAGACCACTGTTGATACTAAAGCACTTTTCAAACCTAGAATAAAAATCACTAATATCTTCATCTTGTTTCTGTTTACAGGCTGAGATTGCATCCCAGTCTTCTTTTCTCGTTGTTAATAATCTGGGTAAAACTTGAATTAATAATTCTGGTAATTCTTTACATTTCTCTCCAAGACCAGTACCTGGTACACGTATCTTATCTTCTGCTTCTAGGACTGCCCAATCTATCTTTTTCTCTCCCACCTCCCATTCTTTTTCCTTTAGCTTTTCATACACCCCTGCGGGCAGCAGAACCTTTAACATTTTAATGATATCTGGGTAAGTGTATTCTCCCATACGGAGCATGTCTTTTAATTCTCTATGGAACCCTGCTGGATCTTTGTCATGACAGGGAATTAATTTCTTCATTTCGAGGAGTTCCATCTTTGTGATCGGAGTGTATACAAACACTCGCTGCATTTCGCCACCCGCTCCTCTGACTGGGTGGACTTCTCGTAACGGATTCTGTCTGTCTATGTAGAATGATTTACTTTCTGGGGGTGAGACATGAACAAAATGCGGGTTTAAGAATGTTCTATATTTGTGGCGCTGTTCTAGAATGACACTAATTAAATCGGTACCTAGACCTCTCCATTTGTACTGGAGTAACTCGTTCAAGATATCATGTAACGGGCCTGGATCAGAATGTTGACCCTCATACAGAGTAATGAGGTGCTGAATCATATACATACCCACCAGTCGCTGCTCGGCTGGGGGCATTTTCAGAAACATTTGTGCCACTATTTCGTCTGGAAAAGTGGTAGAATCAGTAATCCATCTGACTGCTGATCGGACTAGTTCCTGTTCATGCATAGTACTTAACTCACTATAACCGATTCGTGATTTCAGAATGTGATCGGTAGCTTGAAATACTTGTTCTAGGGAACCTTGTTCTGGTGCTGGATGATGGAAAATAGACTTGTGTTCTAGACGTAAATGGCGATCTGGAAATCTAGGTTTTCCTACATACGCTATTCTGGCAGTATTCTCGTCGTCTTCCTCTTCAGGATCAGAGGTACTTTCTTTCTCGCTTACTTGTGCTGCTTTACGCTGTTCGTGTATCTTTATTATCTCTCTACGGATTTTCTTGTACATACTTTCCATGGCACCAATGGTATTGTGCTTTCCTTCGGCTATATTATCACTCCACTTTGTTAGAGTTTTCATTTCTTCCGGGTCTTTAGACGAGTAATCCTGTTCTCTTATTAGACAGTTAATTAAGAACTTTAATATCATGCGCTGAATCTCGGCTTTCCTTTGAGACATGGCATCACTAATACTTTGTGGGTCATCCCCTGTACGGATGAAACGATATATCCTGTCTAGATCTTCTTTCATATTCGGCAGGGTGACTAGATACTCGGTCACTCTCCTTACGCGTACGGAATATAAAACCATATTAAACTCGCCTGGAACTGGGTCATAGACACATTCGCCAAGGGTTTGCCTGATCTCTGCAACAGACTTATTACTTTTAGGAGTACGCTGTGATGCTTGAGCATGTAATTCGAGTGCTGATAAACGCTTGTATGGCGGCGGGGTTTGAGGAAGACCTCCTCCTGCGGCCCCTAAACTAGAATCATCAACTGATGCTTTTCGTCCTGGCAGGGTCGGTAATTGTAACGTGGGCTGGACTTGTATGGCGGGCTGACCCGGGGGGGCTGTTAAGGGCACCCCGGTGTCTGGAGGAGCAGGAATTACCTGATTTACAGGGACTGGCGGAGCGCGAACAGGATTTGCATATTCGGGGACTGTGTCGTCCAGATAGGACGAAATAAAAATATCAGCTGCGGTCGGTTTGTGACGTAGCTTGGTCGGAACTAATGGTGGCGGGAAATTACTGGATGCCTCTGGGGTCGCTTTTGGCAAGCCCTCAGCAAGAAGAGGATACATACCCTTAATGAGGGCATTCCTCTGTCTGTCTGATTGCTCAGTTCTAACTCGTTCACCTATCTCGATTAATTCTCTTTCTTGGGCTCGTTCTTGGGATTCTCTACTTAGTTCTGTCTTTCTGATTTCTTTTTCGGTTCTTTTATGAGCTTCTTTACGCCATAACTCGATGGAGTCTTTCTGTGATTGTCTGGCTTTCTTTTTCCATAATGCTTCTTCTACTCGCATGATGCATTCGGCATCCCATGTACCCGATACGGGCCATCTATACTTTTCTTCTAACTGTTTGGTATACTCTACCCATAAATCTAGATACAATATGGCGCTTATGCCATGCTTCTGATACATAAAGTGACCTGGACTGTCCCTGGGCGGGACGGGAACTGCTGCTTCCAGCAGACCCTTTCTAGTTTTTAACTGACGTAATTTTGAGAAGAGCGGCATGACTGGACTATAATCTGGACATAATACAATACACAATGAAAACACGAAATCACGTCGCACTCATACCACAACATTAAAATACATGAAGAACATTATGAATAACAGTTCGAACAGAATACCACCTGAAAATACTTGAAATTTCTCGAGAACAGAACTGACTAGAACAGAAACTAGATGCACTGCTGAAACAGTACGAAACTTACCGGTCTCTTAAAGAGACACGTCAGGACCCGCATCCACCGAAGTGGACACTTCGTTTGTGGGACTGTGTACCACCAACCCACAGACCAGAGTCAATTAAATTGACCCTGTCTAGATACCACCCCAGTAACGGTACTCACCGGGCAGCAAGAACGGAAGGCCTCGGACTGGACTGGACTGCTACGACGACGAACTTCGGACTTCGGACTTCAGTTACGGGTGGACCTCCGGATACCTCGGACCTTGGACTCTTGGCTTGGGCTCTGGTCGGGACTCGCCGCGTTCCTCCACCGTCTCGTCTGGATGCTGGACCGCCTCCTCCGTCTCCTCCGTGGGCCTGAGGGATACTTGAGCAGAAATATCTGCCACTGCGCAGAAGAGTTCCGTCACGACTGCAGAGGGTCAGGGGGTCGGCGTGGCTTCACCGACGCGTGGGGAAAGGGCAAGTCCCTGTTCGGGCGCCATTATGTGGTAAATAAATAAATAATACCCTATTTTTGACTAGACATATATCATAACAGATAGCTCAATAAATAAGAGTCAAGATTCGAGGTAGTAGGAGTTTTTGCAGGTTTAATACAGCATAAGGACAGGAACAGGACAACCTGCATAGAAATAGGATGACAGGGCCCAGCAGCTGCTGGGGCTGGGTCTGGGATGAGCGCGCTGCCTTTTAATAACAATACATGAGCATATATACATAACGCAAACACATAGCATTACATTGCAGTAGGCGTGGCAGTGGGTGGAGCAGAAGGCGTGACGCGTAGCAGTCGCGAAAGATAAGAGTAAAAAGAAGGTGTAACTCAGACATGTGATGCAAACGTAACAGAATATGTCATGAATGGGCGGAAACATAGGAGGGGGCTACCTAAGGAGCCGGGGCCTCTAACCTGGTGGTGCGCGCAAACTGGCAATGACGTGTTACGAGGAGAAGCTGGGGCTATGAACTCTGTGCTAGGAGCAGAGACTAAAGTCTGGAGGGTCGGAGCGACATGTACCTAAACCCTATCTAGTATCTGATGTTTTAGGGAACATGTTGATATAAACTAGAAGTCATGAGGGGAAAAGCTAACTGACTCTAAGACTGGAGCATGCATTTATTCTACATATAGTGCGTGATGAAGAATATTAAATGACCATTAAATACAGTATTTCTCCTAACATGGGGCCGCATAGGCTAGACAATGACGGAAACTATTGATGTAGTTCAGTAGCTTAGGAATGCAGAGAAGGAGGACTAAACTGATAACTGGAATCATAACATAGCCTTGGCAGACTCAGAGGCAGAGCCAAGCTGCACCGGGCACTGCGAGGCAGGAAGTAAGTGGAAGGTCGAGGATACAGGTGGGGGCTGGATCGCTCCTCAGCAAGGGTTCAGGAGACAGGAGCTGAATCTGGTGTCCGGGCCTTGTTGAGGCCTGGAAACAGGGACTTTATAATGAAATAACGTGCACACTGAGAAACGTGGCAACGTAGCTTTACATAGGCCTGATATTCGTAGTATTCACGAGGACTGGAAACTGGCATACTAGAGGAGGACACAACTGTAATTGCGTCTTGAATCGGACATGGGGAATAACATATGCATATTGGTCATGCACACATAACATATGATGGATGACACGTAGAGACACAGAACATGGCAAAATTTACTTTTCCACAAACCCACAACCCGCTAGAGAAAATAAATTATTTTAATTGACATAATTAGCAATTAATCAATTAAATAAAATTAATTACCAATTAAATTTTAAATAATTAACATATATTATTTAATTACCAATTAATTAATTATTACTACCAATTAATAAATTTACATATTTAATTAATTATAATTAAATTACTTCCCACCCTATTCCCCTATAAACCCACAACCCGCTACAGAATTAAATTACACAATAATTAAAAAAATAATTAATTAAAAAAAATAATAAAATAAATTGACACTTTTCACACATATTATAACATAAACACACTATAAATAATTAAATATTATTTAAAAAACTATATTTTTTACTATCTAGATTATATACTTGGATATTTTCACTGTCTATATTATTTACAGTCGATATTACTTCACTTACCTTAAAAACGATATTTTGGCTGTCGATATTCTGTCTAGTCGATATTTTCTCCAAACGATATTTAAAACTCGATATTCTGTCCAGACGATATTTTGGAGTCGATATTATGTCTGTGCACCATTTCTATTATCATTTACACCTTTTTCTTGGAATTTTATAAAACATGTAAAGTACTTGTGAATTTGACTCTTTTGGTGTGTTATTGATTTAGTGATGTCTGACTGCGCCATTCCATTCCATTGGTGTAATTCAATTAATGATGGTAAGCATGTTCCAGTCCCTCAGTGTGTGTCTGAGTGAGTGGCGGTTGGCGAACACTTGTCCCTCTGTGTGACTTGGGCTCTATCACTGTGCCAATATCTTCATTGGTGTGTCACTGAGTCAATGACGGTGAGCATATTCTATTCCCTCAGTGTGTCCCTCAGTCTGTGTCTGAGTGAGTGACAGTGGGTGGAAACATATCCTTGCTATGACTGTATTTCATTGTGCCTTTCACTTCATTGGGGTATCACTTGATCAAGACGATGAGGCATGTTCAGGTCCCTCTGTCACCCTCAGAGTGGCCTTAGTGAGGGGCAGTGGATGGACACAGGTCTCTGAGTATGACTGACTATTTCACTATACCTTTCACTCCTGTGGTGTGTCACGAGTCAGTATTGGTGTTGATATTCAGATCCCTGGGTGTAAGAAGCTGGCTTTTTATGAAGTATACTAAAACGAGGCATACTATGTAGAAAGTCCAAATGATCCTTATTGGCTTACAGTGCTTAAATTACAAATCCCAAATGCCCTACGTTTGTGGTAGTGTGGGCGAGCAGTTTAGGCTTATCAGATTTAGTGCATTTGCTGAACACATAGAGTCAATAAATGGGGCACACACTGAAGAAGAAACTAAATACCAATTCAGAAAAATAAGTATTTTATATTTATTTTAACAACAAGAACTTCATACTTTTTTTAATAGCAATTTTAGCAGGTAAGTAAAAATTTCACGTAAATTATTTTTTCCGTGGTAATGCTTTCCTATGGGGGAAAAGGCATATACTGCATAAGGTTATTTGCTAACAGTTCTCACTGGTCCCTGTTGGATTCAAGGTGCTTTGGGACCAAGGCCCAAAGTACGAGCAGCAGTTTGAGTTTACCTGCCCTGGAGTGTCCTGGTGCAGAGGTGCTGGACGGGTAGTTAGCCTTGCTCGCTACTCCACAGGCAAAGGGGGGGAACCTAGAAACAAGCTGCAGAGGGGGGACCAAGGAACAAGTCCGGGTGCTCCCAACATGGGACTCAGTTTGTGGGGTTCCTGGGAGAAGTAGAGCACCCTCTGCTGTTATGGACCCGGGCCGGGGAGCTCGAGTGCAGAGGGTTTTCGTCAGCTGGTGCCCATGCGTCAAAGGCACCCACTATTTCTGAGTAGACCTCCAAAGTTGGACATATCAGAACAGCTGGGGTGCTGACGTCCCTCGTTGCCTGCTCCATCTTTGCAGCTTTGGAGACTGGATTGGACTGAAACAAGCTTTGGTTGCTGCAAGGGGTCCTGTAAGCCAGGTTTTGGTGCAGGGCAGCTCTGGTTGGTTCTGGCATCTTCTCACTCGGTTGGGAGGCGGCTCTGAACTCTCGGAGCATGGTGACCTCTTCTTGAGCGGTTGCTGCATGGTGGACTTAGTAAACTGCAGAACGGTGAACCAGACATTGCGGTAGATACCAGGCTTCAGGGAAGTGGCCCCTCCATTTCAAGGGAGAGGCTGACAGCTTGGCAAAGTGCTGGAAAGCCTCCAAGGCTTTTGGAAAATGCACAGCTGCAGGACAAGTCGGTTGGTTGCAATTGTTAGGACAGGAGCAGGTAAGCAGACAAGATTTGGCACCAAAGTCCATCAGCAGTCCTCCGTTCTTGCTTCTTCTGCTCTTCTTTCTTCATTCACACGAATCAGTGTTCCTGATGTCATGGGGCCCCCTAAATATTAGGTTTAAGGGTGTTAAATGGAATGAAGGGTAGTAGCCAAGGGGCTACTTGCCCTTGGGGTCACTACACTCCCTATATGACCATTTCCTTTGGGGAGCGGGCATAACCCTGTCCCAGAATGACTATTTCCACCAAAATCAAAATGGTGGAACTGTTCTTTTGTGGAGCTCACCAGCCAGCCCACCTTACGGGTTTGACTGGCCTGGTAGGGCATCACACCTCCTAGCATAGCTAATTTCTCACCAGTCTTGGTGCCAAATGTCTCTCAGGGCAGAGGTGGCATCTCCCAGGTCTGAGGTAAGCTGGGGTCGCAAATCAAAGGCGGCAGGGGCTTTGAAGTCCAGGTAACCATCCTGTTGGAGGAGGTGTAACCACCTTCCTCCAGAGCAGGCATTGTCTCTGGCCTCAGAGAGCATGGGCTCTCACCTGCAGGGGGTCAGAAACATGTCTGTGGTGGCAGGCTAGACGATACCAGTCAGCCAACACACTAAGAGGCTGGTAGGTTTTAAGGGGGACACCTCTAAGGTGTCCTATGGGTGTATGTCTTAATACATCTACTACTGCCATCAGTATGGATTTATTAGGACAAGATGTTTGATAGCAAACACCCTAGGTTTCAGTGAATTTATCTTGTAGCTGGGGAACTCATAATGACCAGTGCCCAGTTTATATACTTTTGATGGCTTCCCTGTTCACTTGTCCTATCTATTAATAGAACTAGACAGCACAGGGGCATATCTGCTCATGCAGATAGGTCCTCACGTGTAATTGTATGCACCCTGCTTTAGGGCTATAAGCCCTGTTGTAGGGGAGAATTACATATATTGGATGCAGAGTCTGGGGGCATGGACACGGTGTGTGCCGTGTCGTGTTTTCACTTTTGTCTACACAATTTCACGCAGCCTGCAATGGCAGTTTGTATGAGCTTGGTGGTGGGCCCCTTAGAGTGGCACAATACATGCTGCAGCCCTTGGGGATCCTCTTTAGTAACCTTGCCCTAGGTATCATGGGTACCATTTACTAGAGGCTTACAGGGCTGCTAAAGGTCTTGCCAACTGAGGAACAATTGCACAGTTACTTTGTTTTAGGTAAAGAGCACTGGCACTGGGCACCTGGTTTTAGTAAAAATTGCATCAAATACCAGGCAAAAAGTGGAGTTGACCATGTCAAAAAGAGGCACTTTCCTACACAGAGCAGTCCCTCATTGTGTGTCTTGAATGAAAATTGGCAGTCATGTCTTGTTCAAGAATCAACACAAAATGGAGGGAGTGCCGGCTACATACAATTGTTGCTCTTCCAATCACATCTGGCTAAAAGTTCAAATGTGATTGACAGAAGCCTAAATGGCAGAGGTATGCGAACTGTTTAAGCCTGTCTGCCAACTTTATAAAGTGCTAATATTCATTAAACTACTGGACATATTTACACCATACCAACACAAGCATACTTTCTACATAAAGTTATACTATCATGCAAGTTTGGTATAAATCTCTTCAACTGTTGAATTGTAAGCAATAGCAAAACTTCCAATGAAACTGAAATGGAAAAACACAACTTTCTTGCTCCACTTACCTTTTATGCCCTGTACGGATTGGTAGAAAATTTGCCGTGCTTGGCCATCCATGGAGTCAAAGGTTATAATAGGCAAATTAATAAACCAAAGATGCCTTTTCTGTGGAACGTAGAGCTGAACAAGTACCTGCACTACACAGCGGAGAACGAAGTAGAAATTAGAGCACTAAAGCTTAATCATATCTTCCCTTAAGAAATTGGCCAATGTTGTTTTCCATTAACATGTGTGCATTTTGTCAGTACTGTGGAACAGTGTTAACATTGCCTGTGATCAAGTAAATGTGGCGGGTCCTTGAAACTATGAATTCACAAAAATGACAAATTTTGCAGCTTTGCAGTAAATTATTTTCACTTATCCACTTAATTAATTTTGTGGTGTCTTATATCATCAAATTGGCATTTCTTAGTGCAGGCAGTTTTGACAGATGTGGGAAATATAACACAGCAAGACTCAATAAATGTACCTGTCAGTCCATATGGCAAACAGTGTAGTACAGGGGTGGGTGATGGCCCCCATATTGTTTCTTATTTACATCAGTTCTTGAATCAAGCCTGTGCAAAGCAGGGAAAGAACCCCCCAAAGTGAAGTCAAGGGCCTTGCCCGTTTTATTATATGCAAATGATGCAGTGCTTATTTTAAGAACCGCAAATGGCTTACAATGTCTTTTATACGGGGAGGCTTGAGCTACGAACCAATCTCAGCAAATCCTTTGCTATAAGTTTTGTCTCAAAACATTTTTAAAACTTGATCATTCTATTTGGGAGGTACGGAATTTCAAAAGATCGACTTTTAATTATTTAGGCATCCCTTTTGACAATAATTTAACTTCGCACAGTCTGCTTTCCAATAGGGTTATTCAGTCCTAAAGAACCGTGGGGGCGATATTCACCTTTGCAGGCCAGCTAGGGCATAAGCCTGTGTGCGAGATGCGATGATCAGCATTTACACAACTAAGTTCACTTCCATAGCTTTGTATGTTGCTGAGGTGTAGGGGTATAAAAGTGCTGGCTCACTTGAGAAGCTCGAGAACAAGTTTCTAAGAAGTCTTCTTGCTGTTCACCAAGCCACTCCCTCTTTCATGTGTCATGCTGCGGTGAGTAACACCTGGAGGACAGAATTAGGATGGATTCTCTGTTACTCTGGGTCAGAATTTGAGGTAAAAAGGTGGCTTCACTTTCAAAGGATGTACTGCAAGATATTGTTTTTCCCTTGGATCATGCTTTGGCAGTCCCCTAGGTCAAGTATGTCAAAGGGGGTTTCACGGACCTGGTTTTCGCAGACTTAAATCTTAGCCCAAGAGATATAAACCCAATTTTGACATCCCAGGTGAAAGAGGCATTCAGGGAAAGACAGCATAGCCTCCACCAAGCACATTTGGACAAATTAAGTAGTAGTGCCAAATATAACTCCATTAAATTATTGCTGGGCTATGGATATGATCTAATATCAATCTTTGACACAAAAAGGAGATTCTTGCTTACCAGGTATCCTTTTAACTTTCTTGATTTATTAGTGGCATTTCCCAAGCATGTTGACTGGTGCACAACCTTGCCAAATTGCCCTTGTGATGATTCATCAAAGCAAAGCACTATGCAATTTACTATCTTTTGTCATTTATATTCTCAACCCCAGAAGCACTTCCTGAGACCAATTCTTTGTTCGTCCAAGATTAGATCTCATAGAGGAGAGTTGCTTCATTTGCAAAAACTGTGTGAGTTAGATCTCTGTGTAGCAGTGTTAAACTTTGTTTTTTTGTGCAATAAGGATCAGAAACCTATATGGGACTGTGTGATGAATGTTTTTGATATATGAACTTTTGTGATCCTATGAAATGGAACTGTATTGTTTTTATGCATGTTTTACTATAATTTTATGTAATTTTAGGATGGTACTCTTTTATTCTGTGATTTTGTCGTTTGAGCTCAGCCGAATAGATATGTTGGATGCGGGAGGTAGATGGCCGCCAGAGGTCAGCTTGCTGCCAGAGGTCTGCCGCTTGTAAGCCCGCCTGGCACTGCTAATGCCGCCCTGACCTCTTACGCTTAGCCCCCGACTCATAAGCCTCCCGCCTCTCTATATGGGTTACCTGGGTCTCTCATCGGGGGCATTTTGCTGCTTTTGTCCTCTAGGCTAGTGCTCGCCGTATCCTGCTCTGCAGCTGGCCGGATGGATGGCGTCCTCGAGAACGGGCACAGCAGCACCAGGGGCTCCGATTGGTCTGGCAGAGATCAGACGCCAGAGGGTTAAGGCGATCCATTGGCCCTTAGTGGCAGCAGCACAGAGTATTCCACATCTCGACGACAGTGCCAAGATCCAAGAGCTATAAACTAAGTGGCAACCAGCGGACTGAGGACAATTTGTCTCTTCTCTTCTCTCTTTTCTCCTTTCATTCCTCTCTTATGCACTTTTGCCTTTTTTCTTGTATCCTCCCACTTTTTTTTTATGGTCTCGGTTTGTCCTGGCAGTGGAGGGATATAGAAGTTGTTTACAGAAGTATAGTCAACGATTCACTATTTGTGTACTATATGGCCCAAATGCAGACAATCCAAATGTTTTTGACTTTCTCTTATCTGAACTTAATTTTTGGACCCCACCTTTTATTATTTGTGGGGAATTTAATGTGACTATGTGTCCTAAAAAAGACATGGTCTCCCAGTATGTTCCTTCCGAATCATCTTCAGAGGATCCTGCATGACGGGACAAATATCGTGTCCGTGGGGCAGTTCACCAACTACTCTCTTCTTATGCATTGGTAGATTTTTGGCGGTATCAGAGTCCTCTGGACCCTGGGTTACATTTTACTCTGCGCCACACAAAGCTTCTTCTAGGATAGATATGATGCTGGTTAGCAGTACTCTGGTCTCCTCATCAAGCATTATTCATAATGCTTGTGTCCTTTCAGATCATAGTTCTTTATCCTTGTTTGTATCTTTAGAAGTGGGACCAGTATCTTCCCCTTGCAGGTGGACATTTGAAGGTAACCTTTTACTGGAAGATGGGTATATCAGCTCTATGAATTCACATTTAATAGAATTTTACATCAATATTGGATCAGCCCCACTCTTGGTGGTGTGGGATGTTCTTAAAGCCTTATGTCGAGGACAGACTCTTCAATATACTTCACGTCGAATTAAAGCTGCAAGGATGGAGGAAATGACTGTCCGACTGGCTCTTAGTGTCTTTGAATTTGAGCTGGGTTATTGTTTGATGGTCAAGGACGGGCCTCGAGTCGGCAGGCTTTGTGAGCAGATGGCTACTCATTGATTCTCTCTCAGGAAACAAATTTGGGATTGAGCAGTTGAAAATGAGAGCGCCGGACAGATGACCTATTTTGAGAATAGCGAAGAGATGGGGTGCATTTTATCATTTAGGTTAAGAGATGGATCCAGCTGCAATAGTTTTTGGCAGATTATAGATGAAGCTAGGTCCTTAGTCACTGATCTGGCATGAATATGTGACGTTTTACGCAGGTTTTATCAAGATTTTTATAAAGAGGATTGTGTATCCTCCCCCAAATGTATTTATTGCAATTTAATTAGCAGCATCTCCACTGTAAGGCAACCCGCACTCACCAATCTAAGTTGAAGGCTCCTATTACCCTTGGGGAAGTTAATGAGGCCATTAGCTCCTTGGCGAGAGGGAACGCTTCGGGCTCAACCAGATACCATTAGAATTCTGTGTAGCTTTCTCACAGCAGTTAGCACCAGTGTTGATAGATCTGTTTAATTCTTTTGATTTGTTGGATAGAGTTCCTGAGTCATGGAGGGAAACAAACATTATTATCTTCCCTAAAAAGGGAAAAGATCCCACACTTGGTGAGTCTTACCGCTCTATCTCGCTAATTAATATGGATTCAAAGATCTATACTCTCATCCTCTCTAACAGGTTGTCAGGTATCATTGCTGATCTGGTAGAGCCAAACCAGCATGGGTTTATCCCAGGGAGGGACACAACATCTCATGTCAATACTGCTATCACAGCTCTGGAGGTAGCCTCAATTGGGGGTGGGCCAATCGGTATGATATTCTTGGACGCGGAGAAGGATTTTGATAGAGTCTCCTGGCCTTTCCTCTGAGGGGTCATGGAGACCCTTGGCTTTGGACCAGTTTTCATATAAAAAGTTAGACGTATCTATTTGGGTCTCAAGGCTAGGTTTTGTAGTGAGGGAAACCAATCAGGTCTTATTCCTGTCCTTTGCAGGACCAGGCAGGGGTGCCCCCCTCTCTCTGGAGCTATTTGCCCTATATTTCAAACAATTTATTCTCCTAATTGAATGAACAGCCCCTTGAAATTCATCATTTTGAGGTAAAAATCTTAGCATTTGCGGACAACATTGCTGTCCTGACTCCCTCCCGGGTTGTTAGTCTTCAGGCACTGAGGAAGGCGGCGCAGTTATTCGGAGTAGTCGCAGAGTATAAGCTGAACCAGGAGAAGACGCAAGTGCTATCCAATGTAGTCCCTCCAGAGCAGGATAGGAGATGGGTACAGTTTCTGGTATATCTGGGTGTCATATTGGCTCTCAACACTCAGGAGATCATGGAAAACAATTACGGTAAGCTATTTCAACATTATGGGGAGGTGTTTTTCAAATGAAATCGCTTACATTTGGGGCTTATAGGCCACTATAACCTTATTAAAATGATTATTCTTTCTCGATATTTTAATTTTTTTCATTGTATCCCACTGTTCTTACCACTTGCCTTTTTTAAAAATAAAACTTTAGTCATTGTGGCAGAAGTTTATTTGCTTACAAAAACAAAAGAGGAGTACCGTCTAAGGCATTAGCTATGGACTGAGTGAGATGACTACAAAAGGAAGAGAGTCCTTCTTTTATTTAAAAACCCCTCACTCACCAACCTGGTTGGTGACATGCTTCATCATCGGGGTCCACCCTGACAGCCGAATGCCATCAGGGTGTGCTGCGACACCTGAATTACAGTGGAGCGGGTATTTTGTGTGTGAAGTGAACAAAAAAATGTTAAAAATTGTCCTGGTATCCTTGTGTGAAATTTTTTTTATTTGCAAGTTACTGGACAATATTAAAATAAAGTGTGTGGATACAGAGAGGTATGTTATGACCGTGTGTATCACTATGTGTGGTTCAGGTCTACATGTTTCAACCAGTTAAAGGGAAATACCGGGTTTTCATCAGGACCAAAAAAGGAAGATGGGTGGTCAGGACACACTAACGACCTGCCAAGCCTAAATTCCTTATGACCGTTGACAAAAAATCTGTCACAGTCAAATACTCACACTCAATGGTGGTGAGAAAAGCAAAAGACCTGCGGAGGAAAAAACATAGGGGTCACGAATATGCATGTTACAAGCCTGTAACGTCGTGCCGTGCTGATTCTCACGTGTCTGCTTGCTTACAGTGCATCCCATTCAGAACTCGTAATTGACGTATTGTGTATATGTAGGCTTGCTCATCACTAAAATTAGTGATTGTGCCTTCAGTAGATATAAATTTATAATAAAGCCTGCCGGGGCTACAGCAAGCACACTGTATCAATGACGGCGTGCTCAGTGATCGATAACCGTTAAACCAACAGTCGACAGCACTCAGCGATTATCTGTGCGTGACTCGACTTCTCACTACAAAGTTAGCGTGAATAGTAACGGCGTGAAATCAAAACCCACTAGTACATTCACATTTAACAAACACAAACACACAACACACAATAATAAACCCTCATGGTCAACAGGGCTTACTCCTGTTGTGGATCTTTAGGGCTTCACGGGGTGGAGGGAAGGAAAAAACCTCAGAACGTAACGTATTCTGTCGAGGAGAAAAAAGAGATCGTCTCATATGTGGGGCTTACCGGTTAAGGATAGACGATCAGATGGTGCTTGAGTCAGATAGAAGGGGTTTAAATAAACTTACAGTTACTGCGTGGTTAGAACGCCAGGTACCTACTCGCCTCTCCGTGCCTCCCCGCTACTGGGCTAAGGCGCCCGGCAGGGATTAGTAGCGTCGGAAACGCTTCCGGAATGGGCGTGGTTAGCACGTAAGCGTGATGACGCGTTACGGCGGTAGAGACATAGTTGAAGGACTCGAGTAGGGTTGGGTTGCCGGGCAACTCTGATATACATGTATCAGCCGGCGAAATTAATTAGCGAACTAAGCAATTGGAACGGCGGGGTATGCCAGGTAAATGTAACATGACAAGAAAATCCTTAAAGATGAGGATAATAAAAAGACTAATAGTAATTAACAGAAAAACTGCTTCCAATAGCGGGTACACGGTAAAAAAACACAACGGAAGGACGGGTCAGTCCTCTTTTGTGTAACCCCTGACGGAGCAGATAAAGGTGATGCCCTTTCACTTACTGTACCTATTGGAAAAAAAAAATTTTGGAATGGAAAAGTTGTTTATGTTGCAAGGGAGCATGCGAGTCCAGTAGGATTGATAACAATGTTCCACCTTGTGACGCAAGCGATGGGAGTACTGGTGCTGCTAACTTCGAAAAAGAGACCAAGGTCCAGTGGATTACATGACACTGGCCCACGGAATATTATCGTTCAATCCTGTGATATGAGTGGAAAGCCTGTATATCCATCTTTGTTCCTTCTCAAACAAGCGTTTCTGCAGGTTTGGACCAGGGGTGATTTGCTCGATGACTGTCCACTTCATGTCATTAGGCGTATGATTGTTTTCAAGGAAATGGTCCGTGAGCCTTGTTGCACTTTTTCTGCAGCGGATGGTGCTGCGATGTTCACAGATTCTCTGTTTGATTTTTCTTGTCGTCATTCCAGCGTATCGCTTATTACAGGTGCATTCTATTAAGTACACAACGTTGCAACTATTGCAATTGGTATGGGATTGTTGTCTCCATA
Source organism: Lissotriton helveticus (assembly GCF_964261635.1). Classification (NCBI taxonomy): domain Eukaryota; kingdom Metazoa; phylum Chordata; class Amphibia; order Caudata; family Salamandridae; genus Lissotriton; species Lissotriton helveticus. Next base: position 734,348,250 of record NC_136073.1, read on the forward strand.
TCTTGCCAGTCTCAAGGTTCAAAGTCTTGGTGTCACTTGTGAGGTGGCACACGCTGCAGTTGCCACAATGAAAGTGTCCTGTGACATCAGGTAGACCCCAACTCTTAGTTATTGAGTTTTCGTTAGTCTGTTTTTTAGGCTTGGGCCTTGTGTTCACTAAGCTGTCTTTCAAGCTAGGTGATTTTTTGTAGGAAAACAGAGGTTTTTCCCAATGGAGAATACCAGATTGGAGAATGGACCAGTGTCTATTGATGCTTTTGGATACCTGGTTAGAGATGGCATTGAAGGTGGTAACACAAGTGAGTGGTATCTCTTCCCCTTTAGCTGGTTTCTTCTCAAGGAGGGCTTCCCTTGGCTGGTTTCTTGCACGTTTTTGACATTTGGTTATGATCTTTGTTGGGTAACCACGGATCTTAAGTTTTTCTGTTAAGTCGGATGCCTGTTTTTTATAGTCACTGAGTTTGCTGCAGTTGCGCCTGAGTCTCAGGAATTGCCCATATGGGAGATTTTCCCTCAATGGACGCGGATGAAAGCTCTCAAACTTGAGGAGGTTGTTCTTGGCGGTTGGTTTATAGTGCGTTTTGGTATCCAGATGTTCAATGTTCTTTGTAATGACTACATCTAAGAACACTATTTCTTTGTCACTGAAACAGTGAGTGAACCTCAAGTTCGGATCGCATGTATTGATCCAGGTGGTGAACTCGATCAGTCGCTCGACGGGTCCCTGCCACATGGCAAGGACATCGTCGATAGAGCGCTTCCAGAATTTTAAATTGTTTCTGAAGGGATTGTCATCACCCAAGACAAATTTGAGTTCAAAGTTGTGGACATAGAGACCCGCCACGCTAGGAGCAAAAACACTGCCCATTGATGTTCCCCCCGTCTGGAGGTACAGAGACCCTTCAAATTCAAAGAAATTGCGTTTTAGTGCTAATCTAGCACATTCAATGATAAACGCTCTTGGTGTGTTGAATGTCCAATTCATGTCTCCTAGTGTTTTCTCCAGAACTGATAGTGTGTCATCTTGGGGTATGCTCGTGTAGAGACTCTCTATGTCGAAGCTCAACAGAATAGTATTTTCATCCACGGTGATTTCCTGTAGTAGACTCAGTAGGCTCTTGGTGTCCTGTAAGTAGGTCGATGTGGACTGCACGATGGTCTTTAGAAAGAAGTCACAAAATCTTGACAACGGTTCTAGTAAGGAGCCGATCCCTGACACAATTGGGCGTCCCGGTGGTGGTAGTTTCCCCTTGTGCATTTTAGGCAAGGTGTAAAAATACGGTATTTTGCCATCAGTGTCACATAAGTAGTTGGCCTCTTGGTTAGAAATCTTTCCCATCATCTCAGCAGATTCAACAAGTTCCTTGATTTCAGATTTGAGATCCATAGTAGGATCAGATTCCAGGATTTGATAGTTCTTTGTATCGCTCAACAGGCGATGGCATTCTTCGCGGTATGCACTGATGTCCATGACTACCAGACCACCCCCCTTGTCGGCGGGTTTGATTATGATATTGTCGCTGGTGCGAAGGTCATTCAGTGCAGCATTTTCCGCCCGGCTCAGATTATGATACAGAGAGGCATTGTTCATTCTTTCTACATCATTGTAGACGGCCTGTTCAAAGGTGATAATTTCAACCGGGACTGTATGTGTAGGTGGCATGAAGGATGATTTTTTCTTCAGTCCACTCTCATTTGGATTTTCATTAGTTGCGGTGGTTCCTTGCTTCTCAAAGAAAGCCTTCAGTCTCAGTTTCCTGAAAAAAGTAGCCAGTTCGCAATGCAGTTGGAATTTGTCGAGGCGTGCTGTCGGGACAAAGCCCAAACCTTTGTTTAACACATTCAATTCTGTTTGTGTTAGTTCCCACCACTTGTTGTTGTTCTTACCACTTGCCTTTTTTAAAAATAAAACTTTAGTCATTGTGGCAGAAGTTTATTTGCTCCTACTGGAAGATTACATTTTTGTAGCAGTTAAAGGAAGAGGAAGGGCTCTCACTCCCAGCCCTTAGGTTTTACTATCTGACCTCTTTCTTTTCACAACTTTGGTTAGTACTGGGGAGGGGGCAGTGGCCACTAGGTCTTATGTTTAGTGAGTTGATTATTCCTGGTAAGGGCATAGTTGATACTTTATACTTCAAACGCACACGGTTTAAGAATCTAAAAGTTTATTGTCTTATTTTGGGTTCCTTCAAGAGAATATTTTTAGATATTGCCATCTTTAATAAACTCACATATTTTGGTCATAATCCCAATTTTCCGGGGAGTATTCAGCAGGGGTTTATGTACATCTGGGCAAAAATTTATCTTTTGACATTAGGGCAACTATTGGAGGGTTCTGTCCATTCTTCATTTGGTAACAGATGGTAAAAGGTCTTTCTTCTGGCTACAGATTTTCTTTAGATATTTGCAAATGCATCATTTTCTTTTCAGCCTTAAAGAAGCTGAGCTGAGCTGCATGGATAGTCTCTGTTTGGATCTTATTAGAAATGCTCCACTTAAGAGAAATATAGGGCTGGTCTATAAACTAGTTTATGGTTCATCACATCACCAGATGGGTGACGTTTCAATAGAGTGCTTATAAGTGGAGTAATCGTCTCATCAGGGAAGTTACTTGTGCAGATCTCAGGTATAGTAATATGTTGTTCCACTCAGCTTTGAATGTCTCTCGTATTAAGGTTCACCACCTCAAATGTATTAATGACTGGTATTATACTCCTCATCGTCTTTATACTATGAAACTTCGACCGGACAATCACTGTGTTTGCTGTGGACGTAGTGGGGCAGATATTGTCCATGTTTTTGCATCATGTCCAGTATTAAATCTTTTCTGGGAGTTTTTCTTCGGCAAACTAGGGGTTATTTCTCAGTTTAGAATAACAGCTGACCCAAAGCTGATTATGCTGGGACATTCGACATTCACCATCTATCCCAGTCCGTCTATCTGGGTTATATTTTTTTGCCATTTCTCTAGCTAGACTGGTTTTGGCAAGATTTTAGCACACCAGCAGGGCTCCCGATCACATGATTTGGTGGCAGGAATTTTTAAATGTAAGTTGGTTGGAAATGGTGCTAATTGAGAATGATCCTCAGAGAAAGGATTAGACCAGATATGGGATACAGTCGGGGTTGGTATGCAGCATTGGTTGGTGCTTAGGCCCTGGCCGGCTACGCAGGATTGTAATAGCAATTCTATGTAGCCCTCCTCCACCCAATGGTATGTTTTCCTATTTTTTTCTACAATCTCTACGAGTCATAATTGAACTTTCTTTACTTTCTAAGGTCTTGTTAACCTTACCAAATATGCAAGCTCAGACTTGGAATTCTTGGAATTCTGATCTCTATGGTGTTTGTCACCCTCTCCCCCTCCTTTTCTTCTTTTTCTTTTCATTTTCTGTTTCTTTTTTCTTTGCGTACTTTGCCTGTATTTTAACCCGATTCACAAAGGTAAACTGTGACGACAGTCTAACTTTACAACTTGCTGTATTCACAAAGGGCATTTAAGAGTGGAAAAGTTAGACTTTTGCCATAGTTTAATTTAATTTTTGGTCTTAAGTCTAACTGAGGGCAACATTTAAGTTAAACTGAGACAAAAGTCTAACTTTACTACTCGTAAATGCCCATTGTGAATATCAAAAGTCGTGAAGTTAAACTTTTGTCTCAGTTTAACTTAAGTTTTGTTTTAAGTCTAACTAAGAGCAAAACTTAAGTTAAACTGAGACAAAAGTCTAACTTTACTACTCGTAATTGCCCTTTGTGAATACTGAAAGTCGTAAAATAAGACTTTCATCTCAGTTTACCTTTGTGAATCAGCCCTACGTTCGTAATCCCATTGGTAATAGCTTTATCTCAAATCATCATTCCTCTTCATTGCAGTAAAGATATTTTATTTTATTTTAGCTCACCATTCGGCTTGTTTATTGGTCTTTCCAGTTTTGTTATATATAGGAACCGGAGCACAGTGAGCTGGAATACTTTGCCCTCAATTACACAGTATGATTGCCCATTGTCACACAGTGTTGTTGGGGGCTGAAGTTGGGGTTCTTGCCCAGATGTTTTGCATCAGTAGTTTGCAATTTAACAATTAGATGTGTTTTGTCCCTTAAGTCTGTGAGAAAGCCAATGGGGGGCAAAATCACAAACATCTATTACATTGTACCTTCTGCCTTCAAAATATATTTTAACCAGTCCATTTGTTTACACACTGTTTCATACCAGGCAAATTACCTGGAAAACAAATTGCTTAACTTTTAAATGCCCAGCTTTGAGCTACTGCTATTTAATATTTTCTTTTACATTGATATAGCAAGCTAATAATTATAAAGTAACTGAGTATTCACTACTCTACGCATGTTAGATTACTCACTATCATATGCTGGCTACAATGTTGCTATTGTAAAACACAAAGGATTCTTCACAACATCACGTAAACAACTTTGGTCTGATTTATAGAGTGAAGTGGTGTGTGTACACTTTTGATATATTTCACCTGTGTCAGCCCAAATGCATCAAACTAAACCTGTTTTAAACGTGTGTCTTGTCATTGGGCTCCACTCCAACACTTCCCAGACTTGTATTCTTTAATTTTCTTGATGTACATTTTCCCTTGTTATAGCATTTTTTGTGTTCGATTGGCATAGGTTCAAAGCATCTTAACAGATGTTTGTAAGCAACTGTTAGGGAACTCACCCTCAAGTGCCGCACTTTCACAGGAGCAGATACTTGTTCACAAATCCCCTCTGTGATTGCCCAGATGGAAAATTAATAATCTGCGCTAATCACCCACACAGGTGGGAGAGAGAGAGAGATTCAGAAATCCTGCCTGTGCCTCTTCCACAATCTTAAATGGAATGATGATGGTGTTCTTAATTGATTGAGGTACAAGCAGAACCTTTATAAAAGCAATAGGTCACTGATTAAAACAGTGCCTAGGAGCATTCAACAGTTCATTTAATTCATTCACTCTTCTCTATCTCACATCGCACCTGAATCATTGAAAAAGGCTAGCCCCTCTCCCTGTAAGGAATTGATACTTAGGTCTTTTCTTTTCTTGCAACCAACTCCTTAGAAAAAGGTTATTCAAATGAGTTCATGCAGTATTATGAAATAGGACTGTTCTGTACAACCAAAATGAGCTGTTCTTAGGGCTGTTCAATCTTGAGTTCAGAGAGTCTTATGCATAAATATATACAAATATTTAGATCCTGGAAGAAGCTTTTCAATCTTGAGTTTAGAAAGTCAAATGTGAAGGTTAATACAAATATTAGAGCCCGGATGGAGCTTTTTGGAAAACAACATCCAAGAATTAGAAGTCTTACTGTCCTTCTGATGAATTTCAACAAAGTCGGTGCTCAGCCAGGGACTGTAGGGGTGGGCATGTTCTCCATGCAGGCTGTAATGCAGCCTGCATGGAGAACAGGGGAGTGCACATGACTGTTTTGGGTGGCCTGAGAGTCATTGCACACTTGAGTGGGCAAACCACTCCACCCCTGCCCTGCTGCGCTAGCAGAGCAGCACCGCCCACCCTCCTGGCCGCAAAGGAAACATAACATGATAATACTGAAAGTTATTATCATGTTATGTTTCCTCTTCCCGCATTGCTTGAAAGCAGTGGGGCGATGGAGGAGCCGTCCCTTCCTAACATTTCTCTCAATCTGACCGACCCCTTCCTTAAGACAAACCTTACCTCTTTCATATCTTTAAAATCTTCTTTTCCGGTAACAGAAGTTGTGCCTTCACCGTGTCTACCACAAAACCCAAAAACTCCAGACACTGAGTGGGTTTCAAAATTGACTTGTCCATATTTATCACAAACCCCAAATACTCTAAAAGCTCCTTCACCATGTCCATCTGAGTTACCAAATGTACATTGCATTAATTCATGATCAAAATGTCGTCCAGATAAATCTAAAGACGAACACCACGCTCTCTCTCAGAAAACCAACAACCGCTCTCATTACCTTGGTGAAACAACATGGGGCCGAGGCTAATCCAAATATAAGGCAAAAAAACTGATAAAATTGGCCCTTCCAACGGAACTGTAAAAACCTTTGGCTGTCTTCTGCAATAGAAACTGTGAAGTAAGCATCTTTTAGATCCAACTTTATCAACCTGTCTCCTCCCAACAATACATCCTTGAGACAATGGACACCTTCCATCTTGAAATGCCTGTAAGTCACAAAAACATTCAGATCCCTCAAGTTTATTACAGGACGCCATCCTTTGTTCTTCTTTTCTACTACAAACAAAGTGCAAAACCCACTTCTTCCTCACAACTGTTTTTTTGCACCGTTTTCCAGCATAGATACAATCTCGCAAGTTCCCTTTGTTCTTGCAACTGCAAGGCTTTGAATCGAACTCTATCCGATAACCTGCAATTGTGGATATAACCAATGTATCGTTTGTGATTGTTCTCCATTTTTCCAACCTGAAATCTCAATCTTCCTCCCACTCGTTTGTGGATGAAACCAATGACTTTCTTCCTACTCACCTCCTCCTGACGTGGATGATTGACCTCTTCCACGTGAGGCTCTTGCTCTGGTTGATCTTCCTCTTTGAGAATAAAATCCTCCAACACCTGGTCCCTTGGTTCCTCTAAACGAACCCTTTCCTGCATATTGTAACTTGTAGTAGGCATGGCCGAGAGGCTGCGGTCTCCTCCCGACCCTACCATATAAATTACCCTGGCCAGAAAAAAATGGTTAATATTTGTAAAAATCAGTGTGAAATAATATACTGTTTAGGGATGCTCAGAAAAGCAAGGCGAGCTAATAGTATGCTAATCGTTTATTTTTGGTTGCACTGTGGTGTTTTCTTTTTTAAATTCTATGTTAGGAAACTCGCTTTCAGTAATTCACAAATGCATGAAAATCCGAAAAATACAGCCGTTGTTTTAATGAATATTACGTATTCTTTTAAAGTATTGCATATAGATGACCATGTAGCTGTCTATAATTTTCACTGGCATGCCTGTGGTCAAACACACTTTTCAAATGATGCGTGTATTGTCTGCAGATTTTTGGGTCTAATGATAATGAGTAAATTGCCTGTTACTGTTTGTTTGAAAATCTTCAGGTGCACTGAAAAGTTAGGGCTGATTTTTATTAAAAATGTGTTTAATCCTTTATGTAAAAATGTACATGTCTAGGATAGAGGTGATTTTATGTCAAGACCTGGAGGCTAACATTATGCAATATTTCCGTTAATGCTACCACTCAGCAGCATATTAAAAGCTTCTAGACTTAAGAACCTAGAACATTCAGTTCAGTTCACACTGTATTATTCGATCTTTGTAAACAGACTATAAAAGCACAACAGTACATGTAAAATTTCCGCACTAATAAATATATATGAACTTAAAATAAGCATTAAACAAATTTGCTGTGGCCCAAATAGATCATTGAAAACATTTAAAAACAGGTTAATAAGTAGAACTACACAGTGCTACTCGAAAGTAGATCCGCCTTTCTCCTAGAACAGGCCCATGAAAATGAGGCAACACAGAAACAAACAAAAGGGTCCGGTAAGGCCTTTAGGAAATACATGGCGACCCGGCATTGCCTAAAACTTTGACGCCTCAAGATTGGGTGTATAAATATTTTTCTTTCCTCAGAGTAATTTTTACAGAATAAAAAGATGTGTAAATCCATCTGTGCAGCATAATTATTACATGGGCAGGGTGCGAGATCTGATAGTCTGTACGTGTTTTGTGGGAAACTCAAGAGTAACTGAATCATATTAAGTCAAGAGCGCAGTAAAATAAATCTATGCTGTGCATTATTTATGCGTGATAAAATAATGAAATCCTTCTCCTGGTATTGGATACCTGATTGTAAGCAATGGAAGAACGAAGGGTCCGATTATGTTCCCTTTGCACGTAATTTGTTCTATTCGTGACCTTTTTACATATATCTGGATCCTAGAAAGGTTTTACCAGCCCTAGGACTTTCAATTCAGACTCAACATAGTTTAGCCACCCAGTCCTTTTATAGTATTCTAATTTACGTCATTCCCTAATGATGGTTTGAGTCAAGTCCACGGTGGTTCTCCACCATATTGAGAGCCACAGTAGGACTGTGGCCAACCTCATGGTGTCACTCAAATTGGGAAGCCCCAATTCAAGATGTAAAATGTAATTTGGGGCTGATTGGGTTAAGGACACACACTTTTTGAAGAAAGAATCTTCCATTTGCTGTAACGAGATCACGTTAGCCATCCCCCAAACACCTGCCCCATATGTTGTTGCCGACTTTGTTTTTGCAAAATAAATATTCTTAATCACATCCAGTGGGCCTCCTCCCAGTCTGTTTGCAAACCTTCCAACAGCATTAATACTCCTTTGCATACCCTGGCCTCTTGTGCCCACCAGTTTGGAACACGAGTGGTCTTTATCGAAGAGCACTCTAAGGTAGGAAAAGGAAACTACCAACTAAATTTTCTTGCCTGCCACGCTAAAATGTGGGGCTGTTTCTCGCCCTTATACGCTCCAGCCACAATTATAAATGACTTGGATTCATTAACTTTTAAGTCAAGGGAGGCCATAAAGATGGAATATGCTTTAACTAATTTTTGTAGGGCTAACCCCGATCTAGCCACTAATACCGCATCATCGGCGTACGCCAAGATCGGGAGGGGGGTTTGGTCAAATTTGGGCACGTCCAGTGAAAGGACAGACAGGGAGGACTCAACCCCGTTCATATAGATAGAAAAAAGGAACGGGTCGAGGACACACCCCTGTCTTACTCCCTTTTCGATTTTAAAATGGCGAGTGCACTCCCCCTTCCTTCCATATTTGCACAGGCAGTGGCATTGGCATACAACTGGTGAATGAATCCAATAATCGGTGGGTCAATGCCCATGCCCTCCATCATGGACCACAGCTAAAGGCTGATGTTAGGTCCATGAAGGCCATATATAATTTCCCACTTTTGGCTTTCGAGTACTTCCCTATAATTAGGGAAAGGTTTAGGCACTGATCAACCATCCCCATTCCTCTGCCAAACCCATATTGTGCCTTCATGATTATACTGTGCGATTCTGCCCATTCCTCCAGTCTGGCCAGGAGAACCCGGTCCATTAATTTGGCAGTGATATCGAGGAGGGATATAGGACGGTAATTCTTTGGAGAGCCCCTGTCCACTTTTTTATAAATCGGCACAATGACACTTTTATTCCATGAAGGAGGTGGGCCCACTATCTGGATGCCATTAAAACATCTGCGAGTAAAGCGGCCCACAAGTCATAGTTCTGTTGAAAGAGGTCAATTGCACTCCGTCTGTTCCCGGGGCCTTGCCGGGGATACAGGATTCTAGCGCCTTTTGAACCTCAGATACAGAGAAGATTAACCCTCCGTGAGATAAAGGTACTGAGCAGCATACTGGGATGAGTGAGGAGGTTGATATCCCGAATATGCCTTCCAAATGTCTCACCCATGCCTCTTCATCTACATGGGGGCGTGGCTACGAGCGCAATGGAGAAGGACGCGCTAGGGTAGAGCTCCGTACCGAGCTCCCCTTCCCTGGGCCAATTATCCGTCAAATTTGCCCACAGACGCCCATAACTTCGAGCGGACCCTCCTGAAACAATAATCGGCACCTGGGCCGACTTTGCCTGCGAGGACCCGGCGTGGCTGACACCGGTCTTTCCTACGGCCCGCCTGCGGGGTCGGCACCTTCGGACCGGCGGGAGGAGCACGAGAGGCCGCGGCTCGGGCCTACCACTTAGGCCCCGAAAATTTAACGACAGCCCGGACAGGGGCGGAGCACCCGAAAACACAGCTGGGCAGCAGAAGACCCCTAATCCTTTTGTTCAGGGTTTTGTCGTTGTTTATTGAAGGAGACGTCACAGCCAACACGTGTTTCGTCGTTCTGGGGAATGTAACCCCCGACTTTTTCAAGGCTGTTTTAAAGAAAATGGTAATGTTGTAGCACATTACTATAGAATACGACATTTGTTCAAATTTCATAAACAACATTAGATACTTGTTAAGATAAGGCGGTGGAGCAATAATCCATTTACATCTTTATAAGCATGCTAATATTCTGTCTTATTGGTTACCACATTTGGTGCATGCTTATTGGTATTGTTAAGGATTTGTATACAGTATGTTGTTTCTTAACATCATATAAAGTATGAGCCCATTAGAAGGTATGGAGAGACCGGTGAGGGTGTAATTATCGTTATCTTGGGGGTGACATGCAAATTCTTATCGTTGTGATTATTTTAGTGAAGTTTAACGTGGGTTCATGCTTATCTAGGAACCATGCCTTTTGATACCTATTCTCCGATGCTGTAGCTCGTTCTGTGAGAGGGAATATTGAAGCAAGATATAAGCCTGAAGTCGTCCTAGTTGGAACAGCTTATTTACACATAGGCAATAATTTTTAGAAATTTTGTAACTTTACTCACGTTGATTGAGGTGATATTTCCAACCCTCAGTGGGGTTCTGGTGTGGATGTCGTTGGTATTACTCAAGCTTCGTTGATGTGAACACCAAAATAATGGTTCACTCTCTGCAAGCTGTAATTAATGTCAGACTTTAGTTGGTTGCACTTTGGACATTTCTGGTATAACAGAATCACGATGTCTGTTAGCAAATTAAGCCGCCTAGCATTCCATGTGTTTCTATTGGGTATTTCGCAGTTAAAACGTACTCTGCTTGTATATACGAGTATACATCGTATGTAAGAAAAATATCAAGCCTCGTGCTTACCCATGTATCATACTCTTAATAACGCCCTAATGTTTTTGGCGAGGGAAAGGCTTTGCTCATGTTAAAAGTGCTCCCCGTTTCTTGCCCCAAATTTGCATATTAGAGAATGACATTGACTTCGCCAGATTCTTATGTAGTGCTCCCCAAGTATCTGTCCCCGTGTTGTTCACTCTGTTATTACAAAATGACCTAATCGGGTCTGCCTCCTTTTTACTTCCGCAACTATGTCATGCACGGGAGTTCCCCCTCAGTCCCACAAACCAGCGTGTGGACCTTTGCTCGTTTGGTTAGTAGCCAATCTCTGCGTTATTGAGTCTTACCTGTTCGTCGGTTTCTTAGCGGGAATAAATTCGTCCCTTCTGCTTCGCGTAAGATGCAGCGTTTGTTTCAAACGACTGGTGCCATATATTTACAAAGGAAGCGCTGCCCGGTTACAGGCAGGCGTCACTTCCTGTTTGCTTCACTCTACAGCCTAGTCCCGGTTTGCCACTCTTGACTGCAAATCCGGCAGCCATTTTAGACTGTCTGTTTGGTGATATATAAAGACACCTATTTATGATTAATTCCATTGTTATCGTTTTTAGATATATTTGTTGTATGTATTAAATACAATTACGTTTTATAGTTATTAGTTACATATATTAGGCAATTCCCGTTTAACATATGTATCTTAACTTTGTCGTCGTGCATTAGTATTCAGTTTACTATTAATTTATTCACATTGGGAAAATGTATATCCCAACATAAGTAGTAGTGACAGTCGTATTAGTTTATTCCGTAGTTGCTCCAGTTTACATTGTGCTCATTTGTGATATATCCCGTGATACACATGTGAGGGCTTCAAATTGGTGGTGGTTTGAGAACCACCCTCCAGTGCTTCCAATCGTGCTTGTGTGTTGTGTGATTGTCACAGTTATTCTTCAAGTTTTGTATTGGGCCAGTCACTATTGATATCGAATTCTCCATCTCAAATGGGCTCAGAACAGTTTTATGTGCCATTAAGTGGCCTTATTTATGTTCAGTGATACAGATATACCATCAACTTATATTATCTTAATTAACGTACAGATTTTCGTTACAGAAATGCAATGTATGTCATTAGTACTAAATCATCTACATTACATATATTCATCATTCCATGCAACTTTCTTCTTCAGTAGTTCTTTTGTTTTCACTGGTCTACATTGTGTATGGGTGTTGTGTTCATGTGCCTAAAAAGTAATGTAGCTCCTGGTCAATGTTAAGACCCAGTTCTACACTTTTCAAAGTCATTATCCAAATAGCCTCTCTTCTTCGTAGGGCTAATTCCCTATTACCCCCTCTTGGATGGATAGGTACATGTTCAATCCCAAAGTACTGGAATGAGTGACTCGATGTTTGTGCAGGGCATACTGACATGTGAGCTGCCACTGGGTAGCGCATATCACCTTGTTTAACCGCCCTGATATGTTCGTTTATTCTGTCTCTTAGCATTCTTTTAGTGCTCCCTACATATCTTTTGCCGCATTTGCAGTCTAGGGCATAAACCACAAATTTACTGCAACAATTGATAGTCGTCTGTATTCGGTATTCCTCATTGTGTGGTCCTTTGAATCCCTTCCTCTTTTTGTAGGCCCATTTACATGCTGCGCACATTCCACATCCGTAAAAACCTGGGTCTGTTAGCCAACAGCTTTTGGTTCTCTTCTCCGGGTAACTTGGGCTCAGTATGTTCCTCAGTGTTGTGCCTTTTCTGTATGTTAGTGTTGGCCTTTCTGTTAGGTGTTTCTTTAGAATAGTGTCTCTGCTAAGTAAGTGCCAGTGTTTGTTTAGACTTCTACGTAAAACATGAGCCCAGTTATTGTAACATGTCACCATTCTAATGGTCTCTTGTTTGTTTACTTGTTTGGGCTTTTCTGTTAGTGTGTCTATTCTGGCTAGTTTGTTTATTCTACTTTCTGCTTTTTGTAGTACCTTCTGATTATAACCTCTGTTCCTGAATCTTTTGATTGTTCCTTGTTTTTGTGTTTCAAATTCTGTGTCTGTGCTGCAATTGCGGCGGGTTCTGACTAATTCCCCATAAGGGATTGCCTTCTTTTGGTGTTCTGGGTGGGCACTAGTTGCATGCAGCAGGGAATTGCAGGCTGTGCTTTTCCTATATAGTCTGCTTTGTATCGTCCTATTCTCAATGAAGAATTCCACATCCAAGAATGGTAATTTTACCTTGCTGTACTCCATAGTGAATCTGATATTTTGATCATTGTCATTTAGGTATGTGTGGAATCCTTGTAATTTCTCTGGTGTACCACACATACCTAAATGACAATGATCAAAACACAAAAACAAGGAACAATCAAAAGATTCAGGAACAGAGGTTATAATCAGAAGGTACTACAAAAAGCAGAAAGTAGAATAAACAAACTAGCCAGAATAGACACACTAACAGAAAAGCCCAAACAATTAAACAAACAAGAGACCATTAGAATGGTGACATGATACAATAACTGGGCTCATGTTTTACGTAGAAGTCTAAACAAACACTGGCACTTACTTAGCAGAGACACTATTCTAAAGAAACACCTAACAGAAAGGCCAACACTAACATACAGAAAAGGCACAACACTGAGGAACATACTGAGCCCAAGTTACCCGGAGAAGAGAACCAAAAGCTGTTGGCTAACAGACCCAGGTTTTTACGGATGTGGAATGTGCGCAGCATGTAAATGGGCCTACAAAAAGAGGAAGGGATTCAAAGGACCACACAATGAGGAATACCGAATACAGACGACTATCAATTGTTGCAGTAAATTTGTGGTTTATGCCCTAGACTGCAAATGCGGCAAAAGATATGTAGGGAGCACTAAAAGAATGCTAAGAGACAGAATAAACGAACATATCAGGGCGGTTAAACAAGGTGATATGCGCTACCCAGTGGCAGCTCACATGTCAGTATGCCCTGCACAAACATCGAGTCACTCATTCCAGTACTTTGGGATTGAACATGTACCTATCCATCCAAGAGGGGGTAATAGGGAATTAGCCCTACGAAGAAGAGAGGCTATTTGGATAATGACTTTGAAAAGTGTAGAACTGGGTCTTAACATTGACCAGGAGCTACATTACTTTTTAGGCACATGAACACAACACCCATACACAATGTAGACCAGTGAAAACAAAAGAACTACTGAAGAAGAAAGTTGCATGGAATGATGAATATATGTAATGTAGATGATTTAGTACTAATGACATACATTGCATTTCTGTAACGAAAATCTGTACGTTAATTAAGATAATATAAGTTGATGGTATATCTGTATCACTGAACATAAATAAGGCCACTTAATGGCACATAAAACTGTTCTGAGCCCATTTGAGATGGAGAATTCGATATCAATAGTGACTGGCCCAATACAAAACTTGAAGAATAACTGTGACAATCACACAACACACAAGCACGATTGGAAGCACTGGAGGGTGGTTCTCAAACCACCACCAATTTGAAGCCCTCACATGTGTATCACGGGATATATCACAAATGAGCACAATGTAAACTGGAGCAACTACGGAATAAACTAATACGACTGTCACTACTACTTATGTTGGGATATACATTTTCCCAATGTGAATAAATTAATAGTAAACTGAATACTAATGCACGACGACAAAGTTAAGATACATATGTTAAACGGGAATTGCCTAATATATGTAACTAATAACTATAAAACGTAATTGTATTTAATACATACAACAAATATATCTAAAAACGATAACAATGGAATTAATCATAAATAGGTGTCTTTATATATCACCAAACAGACAGTCTAAAATGGCTGCCGGATTTGCAGTCAAGAGTGGCAAACCGGGACTAGGCTGTAGAGTGAAGCAAACAGGAAGTGACGCCTGCCAGTAACCGGGCAGCGCTTCCTTTGTAAATATATGGCGCCAGTCGTTTGAAACAAACGCTGCATCTTACGCGAAGCAGAAGGGACGAATTTATTCCCGCTAAGAAACCGACGAACAGGTAAGACTCAATAACGCAGAGATTGGCTACTAACCAAACGAGCAAAGGTCCACACGCTGGTTTGTGGGACTGAGGGGGAACTCCCGTGCATGACATAGTTGCGGAAGTAAAATGGAGGCAGACCCGATTAGGTCATTTTGTAATAACAGAGTGAACAACACGGGGACAGATACTTGGGGAGCACTACATAAGAATCTGGCGAAGTCAATGCCATTCTCTAATATGCAAATTTGGGGCAAGAAACGGGGAGCACTTTTAACATGAGCAAAGCCTTTCCCTCGCCAAAAACATTAGGGCGTTATTAAGAGTATGATACATGGGTAAGCACGAGGCTTGATATTTATCTTACATACGATGTATACTCGTATATACAAGCAGAGTACGTTTTAACTGCGAAATACCCAATAGAAACACATGGAATGCTAGGCGGCTTAATTTGCTAACAGACATCGTGATTCTGTTATACCAGAAATGTCCAAAGTGCAACCAACTAAAGTCTGACATTAATTACAGCTTGCAGAGAGTGAACCATTATTTTGGTGTTCACATCAACGAAGCTTGAGTAATACCAACGACATCCACACCAGAACCCCACTGAGGGTTGGAAATATCACCTCAATCAACGTGAGTAAAGTTACAAAATTTCTAAAAATTATTGCCTATGTGTAAATAAGCTGTTCCAACTAGGACGACTTCAGGCTTATATCTTGCTTCAATATTCCCTCTCACAGAACGAGCTACAGCATCGGAGAATAGGTATCAAAAGGCATGGTTCCTAGATAAGCATGAACCCACGTTAAACTTCACTAAAATAATCACAACGATAAGAATTTGCATGTCACCCCCAAGATAACGATAATTACACCCTCACCGGTCTCTCCATACCTTCTAATGGGCTCATACTTTATATGATGTTAAGAAACAACATACTGTATACAAATCCTTAACAATACCAATAAGCATGCACCAAATGTGGTAACCAATAAGACAGAATATTAGCATGCTTATAAAGATGTAAATGGATTATTGCTCCACCGCCTTATCTTAACAAGTATCTAATGTTGTTTATGAAATTTGAACAAATGTCGTATTCTATAGTAATGTGCTACAACATTACCATTTTCTTTAAAACAGCCTTGAAAAAGTCGGGGGTTACATTCCCCAGAACGACGAAACACGTGTTGGCTGTGACGTCTCCTTCAATAAACAACGACAAAACCCTGAACAAAAGGATTAAGAAATTTATTTTGCTGCTGTATGAATTGAATTGTGAAAACTCTTGTACTTAACAATTAATTAGAATACTAAACGTGTGCTAAGGAGCAACAAACATTTGTGGCATCGCCTAACTAGAAGAGGGAAAGTGGTTCTCTTCTCCTTTTAGCACCGTGAATAATCATTGCCCAATTACTTGTATACAAGAAAAGTGCACATCTCCCTGTGGCGCCGTTAACCTAGTACAAATTACCACTATTCTAGCAGCCAAGCAGAAGACCCCTAGCTGCCGAGAGCCGTACCCAGAGTGCAGCTACCCACCTGCCAGGGACCTGACCGGAGGGTGGAACAGACGCAGTCCCGCACCCGTCCCGACGCTACGCGGCTGGGGGCCCGGAAGTGAGTCGCCATTGCTTGGCCGAGGAGAGGCCACGTGAGGTGGAGCGGAGACCCCGATCTGGCGACCGGAGGCCCCACGCGTCTTGCGGCGATCCCTCCAGCGGCCCCCAGAGAGGACAGTGCTATCTCCAACGAGCGGAGGGGACGTGGAGGCGTGAGCTCCAGAGTTGCCAAATAGGCCCCTACCTACAACATCCGTCCAACGGAGAGCGGCCTCCCCTGGGGGGGGACCTTTGGGCGGCTGGGGGCTCGGATTGCGGAGCGAGCCTGCCTGGCCCCCCCACGCCCGGACACCCTGGATGGACCTGACTGAGCGCTTGGGACGGACCCCGAGCCCACGCAGAGAGGCTGCCAGGTAGCGGCCGGCGCCGCTCGCGCCCAGCGGGCCCCCCTCCCCCTCGGACTTTGCGGCTGCAGTCCAACCGAGCAGATTGGCCGCTGGGCGGCTGCGGCTGACGGGGCGGCTGCGGCTGACGGGCCGGCTGGTCCCCTGCGCAGGGGGCCCACAACACCGCGTGTGGCAATATCTCTCTGTGACCCAGGCCCACATAGAGAGCAAGACGGTGAGGACTACCCTGGGGAGAAGAGGGGCAGGGTCCGGACTGGCGACCCACGACGAGTGCACAACAGAAGGGGGCTGATGATTCGGACTGATGAAGACCTGGTAAGAAAAGCTACCTGACACACGGGCCTGCTGCGGGGACACCCCTCTCCAGCGCCATCTGGACCACAGGCTGGGCGGCTCCGCACATGTCTGGCGGAGTGAGGACGCGTACTGGGACAGGGGGAGCCCCGACGAAAGGAAGAACAGGCAAGTCGCAGAGCAAGATGGCCGCCGATCAGGTAGCAGCGAGGCTGGATAGCGTGCTTGCGGCTATGGAGCGCATGGAACAATCGCTACAGCAGACTAGAACCTCTTTGGAGTCAAAAATAGACAGTGTCGCGATAGACCTTACCCACCTGCGAGACGACCACAGGAAGCTAACAGACCGGACCAAGACATTGGAAGGAGTGGTGAAAGAACTTGAACCCAAAGTCACTCAGACGGACAAACTGGTGCAGGACCTCCTTAATAGAGTGGACTTCTTGGAAGACAGGGCTGAGGATGTGGAGGGGAGGGCGAGACGCAATAACATTAGACTCGTAGGGGTTCCGGAAAATTGGGAAGGGAACCGGCCAGCACAACGAGTGGAGGACTGGCTCAGGGACCTACTACCCAAGAATACGCTTTCTCCGCACTTCGTAGTGGAGAGGGCGCACAGGGATCCAACGAGGCCCCGAACCACAGGCATGAACCCTAGGCCACTCCTTTTCAGGATCCTCAATTACAGAGACAGAGACACGGTGCTGCGGGAAACCCGACGGCTTGGGGAAATCCGAATAGACAATGCCAATGTAATGTTTTTCCCGGACTACACTGTCCAAGTGCAGCGTCAACGGCATGATTTCCTCGAGGTCAAGCGGAGGCTCAGAGACGCAGGCTTGAAGTATTCCCTCCTCTTTCCTGCCAAGTTGAGAGTGGTGGCGCGGGACAAATCCTACTTTTTCAACACCCCTGAGGAGGTCTGTGAATGGCTGGACAGCGGCATAGAGACGACGCCACGGCAGGCACCGGGGAACAGGACGAGGCCGAGAACACGAGGACCGCGACGCCGCCGTGAGAACAGAGGTCAGCAGAATAGGCGCCCGGAGGAAGCGTCGCGCCACTCCCCGCCAGCGGATCAAATGCTCGAGGAACAACGAGATGCGCTCCGCAGAATCTCACAATTAAGCAATTCGCAAGGATCGGAGGTTGCACTGGACCCTGGCCAGCAGGCGATCCCTAGCGATGATGAGGCCATTTATGGGATACCGGACTCCCAGGTATCTGTGGAACTTCCAGAGGTCTGGCCGCAGACGGCGGACATGCTCCACTGATGGTGCTTCAACACAGTCTGCATATCCTGTTGTACTAACAGGGATGGAGTAGTGATTGCAGGGACAGTTGGATGAGCTGCACACTGGTCGTCTGCCGTGATGGCTCCCAGGGCCGGGGCGATGGCTGGCTTATTCTTCACACAGTGAGTACTTTCCCCAGACTCATGGCCCTTGCGGAGGCAGGGGGGTGGAGGAACAGTGTTGCCATGGTTGCCCCTACTCACCTCCCCTGGTTGATGTCACCACCTTCCCCAGCCTTGCTAACTGGTCGGGGGATGCAATAACCCCCATGGCCGCATGACCTCTACGCACGGAATTAACGGGGGGTCGGCCGATATAAGTTCACCCGCTACATAGACCGGATGGAGGGGTGGGTCCCCTCATGGAACTGTCACCGCCAGGATTTGGTGCATAGACTATGACTACATGTATACTAGTGCATTAGGCCCAGGGAAGGGCTCTGACTTTCCTTGTCATATATCTGATTGAACCGTCCGGACCGTGATTGGCACACGATCCCCCCCAGACCTGAAAAGTTGTCCCTCTCCTTTGAGGATATGGACAGTGGCCCGTTTCGCCTCTGCCCTTTTGGTATTTTAGGGGAGTTTCCCCATTGTTGGTTTTTGCTGTTAATTGTTTTTTTTCCCCTTTACAGATGTCTTCCAGATCTTTATGAGTGTGGCGAGGGGGGTGTTCATGGGAGAGTCAATGTTGGGAGCAGGGTGGATGAGCGCTGGGCACATGTTTCCGAGGGCGGGGGAGGGGAGCATACTATGGACTGATGGCGACGAACAAACTATGCACTTGGAATATTAGAGGTATGCACACTCCAGCGCGCCATTATCAGATATATTCGTACTTGAAAAGGCACCAGGTGCAGATTGCGCTCCTGCAGGAAACACACTTGAACAAGGCGGAGGTGGTCGCACTGCGGCGCAGGTGGAGGGGGCAACTATATGCTACTGAGTACTCCTCGTTCGCCCGGGGAGCGCTGATATGGGTGAAGCCTGGTACCCCCTTTGCAATGACTGATGTCCAAACTGACCCGGAGGGCAGATATGTGTTGGTGAGGGGCCGAATGGATGGGCAACCTGTAGTACTGGCGTCCATATACTCTCCGAACACGGAGCAGGGGGGCTTCTTGGCACGCGTCTCAGAGAGACTGGCGCCTTGGCACGGAGTCCCCTGGATACTGGGGGGGGACTACAACGCGGTGCTGGATCCCACATTAGACCGCTCGGCCCCGCCTAGACACGAGGCCGCGTCCCTGGGGGCCACAAGGGCACTCACACAATGGGCGACACAATGGGACCTAAGGGATGCTTGGCGAGCACATAACCCCAGCACTAAAATATACTCCTACTACTCAGGGGCACACTCGCTACATGTCCGCCTAGACAGATATATGTGTCCTCGGGATTGTTGCCACACATCACAGATTCGCAATACCTGGGCAGGACGCATTCTGACCATAACCCACATACGCTGCACATTGCTTGGGACCGCCCACACCCGCCCATCCCCACATGGCGCTTACAGCCGGCTCTACTGCTAGACGCCCCCTTCCGAGATTCCCTGCAAGCCTGCGTGGCAGGTTACTTTGCTGACAACTCGGGCACGGCGTCCTCCCCGCAGATCGAGTGGGACGCCTTCAAGGTTGTGGTGAGGGGCCACTGTCTGGGCGCACAGGGAGGCATACAGACACAGATAGAGGCTGACTTGCGATGCTTGGCGAGCACATAACCCCAGCACTAAAATATACTCCTACTACTCAGGGGCACACTCGCTACATGTCCGCCTAGACAGATATATGTGTCCTCGGGATTGTTGCCACACATCACAGATTCGCAATACCTGGGCAGGACGCATTCTGACCATAACCCACATACGCTGCACATTGCTTGGGACCGCCCACACCCGCCCATCCCCACATGGCGCTTACAGCCGGCTCTACTGCTAGACGCCCCCTTCCGAGATTCCCTGCAAGCCTGCGTGGCAGGTTACTTTGCTGACAACTCGGGCACGGCGTCCTCCCCGCAGATCGAGTGGGACGCCTTCAAGGTTGTGGTGAGGGGCCACTGTCTGGGCGCACAGGGAGGCATACAGACACAGATAGAGGCTGACTTGCGCTGAGTAGAGACTGACTTGCTCCGCTGGGAACAGGAGGCGGTAGGGGGAACGGACGACAGGCTTGGTGAGGCCCGTGCGGAACACATGGCGCTACTAGAACGATTGCGTAACGTTAACTATGCAGCACACTCGGCGCAAACGCACCAATTCAGCGACAAACCCGGGAGGCTGCTGGCCTGGCTGGTCAGACAGGAGAGTCGCGCTGAGCCAGTGTCCGCCATCCGGACAGCAGTGGGAGAGGTCGTGTACACTCAAAGTGCTATACATGAGGCCTTTGTACAGCACTACCAGGCCCTGTACAAGTCCCAGCTGAGAGTCTCGTCAGCAAACATAGCGACCTACCTGGAGGACATCCCACTACCGTCCCTCATGGACACACAGAGGGGGGACTTAGGGGCGCCTTTCACACAGGAAGAGATGCGCGAGGCTATCTTCGCCCTCTCCAATGGCAAGTCACCGGGCCCAGATGGCCTACCTGCCGAATTTTTTAAAGCCTGCTCAGATACACTGATCCCGGAACTGCTCAAAATGTATAATGCTGCGATAGAAGACTCGTCGCTTCCAGACACGCTAAATGAGGCCAACCTGGTTTCGCTGTTGAAGCCTGGCAGAGACGGAACGAACGTGGGCTCCTACAGGCCTTTGGCTATGCTGAACACTGATTACAAAATCTTCACCTCTTTGCTGGCCCGGCGCCTAGCTATGGAGGTCCCGGCCCTGGTACATGCTGACCAAAATGGCTTTGTGCCGGCGAGGAGCACTTCGCGCAATATCCGTCGCCTCTTCCGCATACAAGATGCCGCCGTGTCACACTGGCCGAGATCGGGCTGTTTGGTTCTCGACCTCGAGAAAGCCTTCGATTCGGTGGAGTGGCCCTATCTGGGAGCAGTACTGAACAGATTTGGCCTGGGGGAAGCGTTCGAGGAGATGGTTGACCTGATCTATAAGAGGCCCAGTGTCAGAGTGAGAACGGGAGGGCTGCTCTCGGGGGCAGTGCGGGTGCGCAGGGGCACCAGACAGGGCTGCCCACTGTCGCCCCTACTCTTCTTGCTGGCTATAGAACCCCTGGCTGCGCTGCTGCGTGCACGGGGGGCGAACTGGGGGATCCCACTGGTTGATGGTACGCACATAGTTTCGCTATACGCGGACGACTTGCTTCTATACGTAAGAGACCTCACTGCAGTGCCGGACGAACTGTCGGATATCTTCCGGACGTTTGAAACAGTGTCAGGGCTTAAAGTCAATTGGGCGAAGTCCGGAGTGTATTCATTTGGCCGAGACACACAGGAGTGCGACGTGCACCTGGGTGGAGTCAGGCTAACCTGGTATCCTACCACCTTTAAATACCTTGGAATGCACATATATAGAGACGCGGAGAACATACTGGAGGGGAACCTAGGGCGAGCCGTGTCCTCATTACGAGCCCAGATGGCTTTCTGTAAGACACTGCCGCTAAATGTACCGAGCAGGATTGCTTTAACTAAAATGATAGCATTGCCTAGACTGCTCTATCACTTTGCTAACACCCCACTCTACGTCCCCACAAGGTTTTTTCGGGACCTTGAATCGATGATCCGTAACCTGATATGGAACGCGGGACGCCCCCGGGTGGCCCTGACGAAGCTCTACTCCCCAGTAACGGAGGGTGGATTAGCGGTTCCGAACATGGAGCTGTATTATTTGGCGGCACAGCTGCAATGGGTGACACACTGGCTGAGCGCTGCACACTTAGACGACACTGCCACTTCAACATACATATGGACACACACACAGATATGCACGCTGTTCCACCCCCTGACCAAGGGACCGCGCCCACTGCCTCTACATGTAGCTGTGGCCCGCAAGTGTTTCCTCCGCAGTTTGAAACTGACCTGGGACACCAAGCCATATGCGCCTGCGGTTCCTCTGTTGGGCACACCCAGAAGGGGTGGAGCAGTGACGACGCGCACGTTAGAGAGCTGGAAGGAGGCGGGCGTGGAAACAATGGGCGACCTTTACACAGACGGGGCTTTGCTCTCATTTGAGGAACTGGCAGAGGGCACGGGTCTACCGGCGGGACAATTTCTGACACATGCGTCTATTCTGAGGACGTTCACGGATTCATGGGGGGATATTCGGGAGGAGCCACAGTTGCACCATGCAATGCAGTATCTGCACGTGATGGGAAAAGGTACACACATCATTCACTGACTGGCACAGGCCCTCCTCCTGCACACGCAAAGATCCACGCAGCCTTTACGGGACAAATGGGCTGCCCACCGTGGCAGGGAATGGACGGATAAAGAATGGACCATGATCCTAGCTTGCCCAGTGAACATCCCGCGCAGCGCCCGCTTCCGAACCATCCAATTTTATATCATGCACCAGGCGTACGTATCCCCAGACAGGATTAACACATATTTCATGATTGACACCGCTGCCTGTCCCAGATGCGACCTGACAGGCGCGGACATTCTGCACATGCTCTGGAGTTGCCCCTCTCTGGCCACATACTGGGAGGAGGTGACATCTCTCTTAACGCACAGCGCTGGCCCGGGGCTACCACACACTTGGGAGGCCTGCATACTAGGTCTGTATAGGAGAAATAAACTGAACAAGACTCACGCCAGGTTCTGGGATCTAGGCCTCATCACAGCCAAGCGGTTAATCACTAAACACTGGAAAAAACGGGAGCCGCCTATCCCTAAATACTGGTGTGCTTCCTTCACCAACTGGGCTAGAGCAGAAAGCGTGGCTTTACATCGGGAGGAGGTTGCGGGCTTGAGGCAGATTCCGATTGCGCAGCTCTGGGATGGTTTCGTGGGTTCCCTCCACAAAGAAGGCGCGAACAGGGGATTCATATAGGGCCCGACACGAGCGAGAGGACACAGAAGAAATAGAGAAGGGTACGCTAGGCGTGCGACCAGAGCTTTCCCACCCCCAACGGTAAAAAGCACGTTCGGAGCGCTGGCCGAGTGGCATACTTAGAATGACAGAGGTTGCCGCCTCCTCGGATGCCCAGGGGGCTGTCACCTGCGCCCATAACCTGTCCGGTACACTAACCTGAGGGCAGGATAGCTGCCTACCTGCAACTGTACTGACACCACAAGGGCCCACTAACGTGTCTTCCTGGCCGCCATTCACAGCGACACTCTCTTACACACACTCTCCCTCCCCCCCCCCACTCCCGTATACCCACCCCCTGTTTAAACTGTACTGGATGCTTGTGCTCCATATATTGATCATGGGCCCGGGGACATATACGCACTCCAAATCAGCTGTTAGGACCATTGTGGGTCGCGTCTCTTCAGCTGACTGATAGGCTATACAACTACCCGTAAGAAACACCACACAATGAAGGGATGCAACGAGAGGCTCCGCTGTCCCTTAGTGGGCGGAGTATCTCGTGGCACGGGTCGACCACATACGAGTGCGAAATACGCCCACACTATTGATAAACAACAGAGGTCAGCACGCACCACTTATAGGTTTCGGAAGAGAGACCGCTGACATGTTCCTTGGTGATACTGCAGCATTAATGGGGCACGCCGATGAGCAATGTCCAATGTACAGAGTTTTTTTTTTTTTTTTTTTTTTTTTTTATTATAAACCTTTATTTGAGTATGCAGTAAAATACAAGGATGGGCCTACAACCACACGGGCCAGCCGCTAAAGAGGAGAAAATACACAATATACACTGCCGTAGCGGTAACGATCAATCGTCAATGCAATACTCCATATAATATACAGAACAAAAACAGATTTTGTTTTATAAAAAAGAACAGACACACAAAAAGGCGATAGTGTATTACTGAAGGTCAGCCCAAAGGACGGGAGGGGACAGCAACAAAAATGGAATCAAAGCTATAAGCTCCAAAGAGCCCGGATGGGGGGGGGGGACGGGGCACGAAGGAGAAAAAGAAGGGGGGGGGGGAGCCGGAAAACCAGCACAACCCCTATATGCAAGGTTCCAAGAACGCTCGCCTAAGGAGACCGGGAAAGCTCAATGTTATCTACAAGGGGAGGAGTACAGATGGCACCACGATATTCATTCCATTGACCCCACACCCTAGTCCATGCCCTGGGTCTGCCCCTAGCCACGTAGACAGTCTTCTCACGGAACATAGACCAATCCATGTTGTCTTCCCATTTCGATAGTTCAGGGGGCTTGGAGGCCCCCCAAAGTTGAGCAATATCTCGCTTCGCAACCATATAACCCAGGGTGGCCCACCTAGTCTGGGCCACCGAGCAGTCAGTGGGCTCCCAGACATTCAAAAGACAACGACGAGGTTCCGGACACAAGGACACCCCTGTCACCACAGCCATAACCTCAAGCACAGCCGTCCAGTAAGCAACCACCATCGGGCATTCCCAAAGAGTATGTAGGAAAGTCGCACTCAAACCACATCCACGCTTACACAACCCATCGGAAGAAAAACCCATCACAAGCAAACGAGGTCCCGTAACATACACCCGATGAAGGATCTTCAATTGGACCAAACGGAGACGAGCCGGGATAGCCACCTCTTTAGGAGAGGAGAGGGCCGACTGCCAATCCTCGTCATCAAGCTCCAAACCATCACGAACCCACGCCTCCCGAAGTCGGATCAACAGATCAGTCCGATTATTAATCAGTTTCTTATAAATCAGGGAGATAGTGCTGTCAGGAAGATGTCCGTCAAGGACACGGTCTTCAAGGGGGGAAGAATCAGGCGGAATCTCACCAGGAGCAAATACAGCGGTCAAGGCGTGCTTAACCTGTAGGTAGCGAAAGAATTCCCGACCACTCAAGCCATATTCAGCCTGGAGGGCCTGAAATGGTCGCACAGAGCCCTTGGAATACACATCTCCCACTTTAGAAATTCCAATCATGTCCCAGCGATCGAAACCCTTGGTAGACCAAAGACCGCCCAGACGTTCGGAAGCATAAAGCGGCGTGGCTAACGTCAAGCGATCCTCCCAGCCCAGGCTCCGAGTCGCGGCCCGCCACACCGCCAAAGCAATCGACGTAGGACCCACAAGATGGCGCCCAGCAGGGCGAGAGTAAAGCACTCTGTTAAAGTCACCTCCCGGAAGCTGAAGTCTATCCATCTCAAACGCCGGATTACTACCCGGCGAGAACATGATGTGGTTTATAGCGGACAAGTGTGAGGCCCAATAATACCTCTTAATATCGGGGAGTGCAATGCCACCGTCATACCAAGGAATGGAAAGCTTAGCAAGAGCAATACGCGGGCGTCCATCCCAGACAAGTTGTCTCTGAAGGGTCTCAATCTCCCGAAAATAGGACTGAGGGACAGGATCATAATAATTCTGGAGAGCGTAAAGAAACCTCGGTAACGACATCATCTTAAACAGGGCTGCCCGACCAAGGGGAGACAAGGGAAGCCTGCGCCAACGAGCAACGTCCAAACGCAGTCGAAGCAACGGAGGAAGGAGATTACGATCAAAGCGAAGAGACGAGTCCAGAGTAACGAAAACTCCCAAGTATTTGAAACCATCCCGGGCCACCTGAAGAGGGAGCCTGCTCGGTAATGGAGGCAAGACACCAGACAAAACATACACACAGGACTTGGTCCAATTGATTACGAGGCCCGAGTTAGCACCAAAGGACACAAGAACGTCAAATAAAACAGATAAAGACTTACGAGGGGAGGTAAGATACAAGAGGATATCGTCCGCATAGAGCGAGACTCGGTCCTCGAAGTCCGGGGTCCAACGGATCCCCTTAAGGGACGGTTCCCAGCGGAGCCAGGCCGCCAACGGTTCAAGGGCGAGCGCAAACAGTAGCGGGGACAAGGGGCAACCCTGGCGGGTGCCCCTGCCCAGAGGGAAGGGAGCAGACACCCTACCATTCACAACAACCTGCGCCAAAGGTTCCGCATACAATAACTTAATCCAACTAATAAACTCGCACCCGAAACCGAATTTCTCAAGAGTCGCCCATAAATAAGGCCACTCCACAGTATCAAAGGCCATGGAGGCATCCAAGGACGCCAAAATGGCCGGTTCAGTCAGTAGCCCCGCCCTCGCTATCACGCCGTGAAGACGACGTAGATTCAAAGCAGTGTTGCGATGCGGGATAAAACCAGATTGATCCGGATGAACTAAGTCCCCAAGAACCGATAGGAGTCGGGTCGCCAAAAGTTTCGCCAGAACCTTGGGTTCAACATTCAACAGGGAGATGGGTCTATATGAGGAACAGAGGTCGCGAGGTTTACCGTCTTTAGGGATGACGACTATCGTCGCCAAACGCTGATCATAGGGAAGGAGGTTACGCTCACGAGATTCCAAAAACATATCGCGGAGATATGGCGCCATTTTATCGGGTCGCAACTTGTACAACTCAATAGGCAAACCATTGGGACCCAACGCCTTGCCCGAACGGAGCGAACGAATGGCAGCAGCTATTTCATCAACCGTAAAGGGGGAGTCCAAAGCGATACGGTCCAAATCAGAGACACAGGGCAATGCAATATCACGCAAGAGGAGGCGAGAGTCAGCCACATCCCTCACAGACACAGGAGCATACACAACACGGAAATGTTCCGCAAAACGATCTACAATGGCGATCGGATCAATCACATTCTCACCACTCGCAGACTGAATCACAGGCACCACACGATTAGCTCTTTCTTTCTTGTCTAACCACGCCAGGAGTTTACCCGCCTTATCACCAACATCATACAATCTGCCTTGTTGCTCACGAAACATCACTTTTGCAGCGTCAGTAACTAGGGATTTATATGCAAACTGTTTTAGACCCAGGGCATGAAGTTTCTCAGGCGTGACACCAGATCCCAACTCGTCCTCCAAGGCAGAAATTTCCCCCTCGAGGTCCACTACCTCCCTCTTCCCGGCTTTCTTAGCTTCAACAATCAAAGAAAGGGCCTGTCCACGAATCACAGTTTTGAAGGCTTCCCACAGGGACACCGCCGAGGGGACCGACCCCTCGTTTTCCAGGAAATAAGCATCTATGGACTTGAGCAAGAGGGCACGAGTCTCAGGGGAGGAGAGATACCATGGGTTAATGGGAGCCACTCGGCCCACTGCCTCTATCCCAACCTCAAAACGAAGCCAGAGCGGCGAGTGGTCAGAGATGCCCCTTGGCAAATGTATAATCTCACGGACCGCCGACGACTGGGCAGCGGGCATCAGGAAATAATCTAGTCGAGATAGGCTACCATGGGCACCAGAGTGAAAAGTGTATTGAAGCTGAGTAGGATGTAACAATCGCCAGCAATCCACAAGGCCAAAAGTATCCAAAAACCCACCCAACCAACGCTGGGCATGCGGGGTATCCCTGGGGGGATGGCGATCGTGAAGGCCAGAAAGCACTGAATTAAAGTCACCGGCAAGAAAGAGTACACTATCAGGAAGGTCCAACAAGACACGGCCTAAATCAGTGAAAGTAGCAGTTTGCAAGCCTGGGGGGACATAAACATTAAAGAGGGACAGGGTGCGGCCCTCATATCTACCCACCAGAACAATATATCTCCCACGATCATCCCGAATCACCTCATCTATCGCCAGAGGGAGGGAGTTACGAACAAGGATACCCACACCCCTGGATCCTGAAGTAAACCCCGAGTGTGCCACAAGGCTGTAGCCCCATCTATTCATTGCATTACATACATTCCCAATCAAATGGGTCTCTTGCAGGAAAACAATGTCCGGTGACAAACGTCTTATATATTTCAACACCACACTGCGCTTGATGCGATCTCCCAGGCCATTAACGTTCCAGGAAACAAATTTCAACCCCCTACCCCCCATCCCACCCACCCGAGCCAGGACCCCCCATCCAAGAGCTAGACATCAGAGACATCAGTAAAGACAGAAGCAATTCGCCTTGAAAACAACACACAAAAAAATAAGAACTACCCATCCCCCCTCCCCCAAGCTGAAAGGAAACACCCCCCACCCTGCACCCCTGCAAAAAGCTAAAGAGCCACCCCAACCTGCAGTGTGCCTGTCGCCCCATAACCCCTAGTCTACACAAAGACCCCGGAGGAGGAAAGGTCTCCGTTCCACCCGCCCCCAGACTACAGTAAGAGCAAGAATCAACACACAAAAAATAAATAATCACATTGCAGAGGTACGCCGGCCACCACTCCTGGGAACGTATTCAAAACGAGACACCAGAGTCAAACAATCAGATCTCCACACCACCTTCGGCACCACCAGGGCGAGCGGCAGACTCAGTCTCAGGAGGACGGTCAGGCAAGGAGTCCAGCCAGTCATTAACAGCATCCGGTCTATCAAAGAACAGAGTACGCTCATTATACTCGACACGAAGTCTGGTGGGGAAAAGCATAGCATAGCGTAGACCCCGATCTCGAAGACGTTTCTTAGCACCACGAAACTCCATCCGTTGTCTTTGAACCTGTTGGGAGAAGTCCGGGTAGAAGTTCACTGTGGCATTCTCGAAGGCCACCGGGCCCTTC
This sequence comes from Lissotriton helveticus, assembly GCF_964261635.1. Classification (NCBI taxonomy): domain Eukaryota; kingdom Metazoa; phylum Chordata; class Amphibia; order Caudata; family Salamandridae; genus Lissotriton; species Lissotriton helveticus. The sequence goes on from NC_136073.1 coordinate 734,377,045, forward strand.
ACCCGTGAGGCCTGCAGGATAGCGTCCCGATCCCTATAATGAAACAGTTTAGCCACAATAGGCCTTGGCGGAGCACCCGGCTTAACTTTGCCCCCCGGGACACGATGTGCGCGTTCAATCGTGAAAAATTTGGTAAGCCCGGAGGGGGCAAGATGGTTCAAAATCAGACCCTCAACCAGGAGATCAACAGAGTGGGGTTCAGGGTTTTCCGGTACACCAACCAGGCGAACACTGCAGCGACGTGCCCTGTTTTCAAAATCCTCCAGGCGTCGGGTCATGAAGTCGTTCACCCTACGAAGATTCCCAACCTCTGTCTGGAGCTCCGAGACGTCTTTCGTGAGGCTAGACGATTTAATATCCAATGACTGCACCCTCTCATTCGTCTTGCCGAGATCAGCACGAATCAGATTCACCTCAATGGCCACGGTGTCAAGTTTGTGGGCCAAGGCCTCGTACTGAAGGCCGGTGGATTCCCTCACTCCCGAGATGGCGCCCATGATATCCTGTAGGGAAGGCTCCGCTGACTCTTCCAGAATTCGTTCAGACGCCGTACTGTGGCCAGGTAGGGCAGCTCCGGGGGACCCCTTAGATTGTGTATAACGGTCCATGACGTTCGTCTGAACCGGCGCTCCGCGCAGAGGTGTTTTCGTCTTGCGCGTTTCTCTGTCCCCTCTGCCCGCCATTTTGAAGATGCGTCACGGGACAAGCCACCAGGGTCGACGGGCCAAACACCCAAAACTCAGGATCAAAAGTACACCAAAAAGAAGGGCTCAACTCGGGAGGAGGCCACCAAACCAGCAAATAGACAAGAGGAAAGCCCCGTGTCCGAACTGTCTCCAAGTCTCAGCCAAGCGCGATACGCACACTCATGGCACAGGTCGAGACAGAATCGAAACCGAAACTCAGGAGGGGGGTCTCACAAGGCCAGATCTCCTGCCGTTGTTGTTCAATTCCAGGACGGCCACAGAACTGCACCTCGTCCCGGGCGCACCTCAAGGGCGGAGCCCAAAAGTTCAGACCACCGTAGCTCAGGAGTACGAGATCCAAAGCAAATTCCGAAAAGTGCCAGGGTAATCAGCCAAACGTCCTCTACTTGAATTCTTACAAGAAATCAGGATCTAGTCAGGATAAATCGCCGGGAGCGGCGAGGGTCCGGAGAGCGCTGTGCTCAAGCGGCCATCACGGATGCCCGCCAAGCTCCTCCCCCAATGTACAGAGTTGAAATGTTTTATTATGTTTAATAAAATAAGACGTCCTTTGAAAGCATGTTGTACATGGAGGCGCCTGTAGCGCGAAGGTCAGTGTCAACGGACTACGGCTTTAGATAAACGATGTGTGATTGCATATGTGATACTTGCGCCTCTTGGTACCTTATAGCCACACACAAGTTGCAGCCGGCCCCACGGGTTGTAGGCTATGCTATATGTACTGCAATGAGAAATATTAATAAACGTCTTACAAAAAAAAAAAAAAAAATGCCTCTTCATCTACATGCACATCGAGTGCAAGGTCATTAGTATCTTTAAAATGAGGGGCATTCGCAATTTCTCAGAAATCTTTGTTGCTGCCAGAGATAACTGCGTGCTGAAGATCTTCCCAGGCCTGTGCCCTAAGATCTTTCTCTCTCTCCCTCCTGGCTACTTTGTAATCGTTCCGCAGTAGGCGAATCTTGAGATAATCTCTAGGAAAGGTTTTTAGGGCACTTACAAGGGTTGTTTTGGCTTTTGAACAGACCGAGTCAAACCACCACTTATTGGCAAATCCATTTGAGGACCTAACCCGCGTAAGTGCTGTTTTTATTTTTACTAGAAGATCAGTGATCCTGATAACCAAGTCTGTGGGCAGTAACTTTTCGCCCAAACATACTATTATATTATCCTTTACCACTGCTAGAATTTCAGGGGCCAGATTCAGTTTTTGTAACTGAAGCCATTTCAATTGGTAACCGTTTTTCCTGGAGAGGTGTACATCCTTTACAACCTGATTATGTTCTTTGGGTTTAGATAAAATATTTAAATGGGTCAATAGTAAGGCATGGTCACTATGGGGTGAGAATTGTATGTTCATGAGGGCCACTCTGAAGTAAATGTCCGGACACTAACACAAAGTCAATAGTGGACTCTTTGGTGCCTCTTCAAAAGGTGGTAGTCCCCTGCCCTCTCTCTTTCATCATATCCGATATCCAATATATATAAATTCCACTGTAATAACAAAGTGTTCAGGGTCTCCCCATACTTATTATGTGAGAAATGTGAGAGGGGATTGCCATAAACGTCTTCTATTCCGCATACCCCAGTCCCATTGAGTTTGAAAAGGTGATTGTTAAAATCCCCCACCCAGATTATGCTCATATTATCCCCTTTTTTCCCTTTGTGCAATTTTACAATCTACATTGCTAAAGCATCTACTACTTCCCTTGAGTTCTTCCCAAACTCATTATTATAAAAGTTAATTAGTATACAAGTGGCCTGGTTCCTAGTCCCAAGCTCAAAGATTTGGAATTGAGTATATGAGGGGCTAACTTGCCTAACTTGGAGTGTGGTTGTATTTGAAATTGAGGCAAGTAGGACCCCCTTCGCCCTTCCAGAAACCGAGGGTATCACTGGAGAGTGGAAAGTGCGAAACCCAGCAAAGAAGGGAGGATCACCAGGTTTCCAGCAACAGTACTATTGCCATAGATTGTCACTAGTTTAGCTAATTTAAGTCATGCATCTTGGCGGCTACACCTGCCATATTCCAGGATACCAGGTTCGCCCTGATTCCCTCATTATTACTCATCGTAAGTGATAGAGTCGGCCCATGTCCCTTAACACTTTGGGTTAGAGTACGACTTCAGTAGCAGCCTCAGAAGGTGATATAATGAGGGGAACACCTGTGAGCCAGGGTCTACGGGAGCTGTGGCAATTGGCCTGATAGGCCTGGTAGGTGATTGGGAAGGTGGACGCCTCCAAGTTTGACAGAGCGGCAAATCTGTTCTGTAATCTAATCTCAGGATTTAGAATAGGGCACTCCTTCAGATTGTTACATGGGTTCTAATTTCTAACCGTCTAGCCCTCCCATCAAAAACACCCTGGTCAATGTAAAAAAAACTCCAAAGGTAAAGGTGTAATCTAGATGTTCCTTAGGACAGGACTATGAAGACTAGCTAAAAGGGAAGCACTTGCATGCACGTTGTTAAAATGAATTACCACACAGTCACCACCAAGCGATCTCCTTTGACCCCCCACCCAACCTACTCTCCTAGCCATAATGATTTTGTGAGCCAGCTGTCTCCTCCCCCTCAGACACTTTAACCTTACATAATAACCAATGGAGACTTTTGTCCATTAATTGTCTTGTGGATTCGCTCTGGTTGTCATGAAGGGGGGGACATTTGCCAGAACTAAGACCAGTGGAGCAGCAGAAGGTGGAAGATGGAGAGTTTGTTGCGGGAACATTCAAAACATTCCAAATAGCATAAAACCCCCCAGCAACCAGTGCACATCCTTCTTTTATTGCTGCTGCTCACTGAGATAAGGACATTTAATTGATTACCTAAATTATTTTGTTTGGTGATGATTGAGATGTACCTTTTTGGGAGCGTACTGTTTTGTGAAAGGCTGGGGTTGTTTGGATATCTGCTTGCGTGATTCATTCTGTGTGGAATTTTGGCAGTTTTGCCAACTTTTTAATTCTATGGCATGCCTTCTCGCTTGCCTCTTTGTGTCTTTGTTGTTTGTCTGGCATTGCGCTTGTGTTACTAGGCGGGAATAGTCAAATTTGAGTTCCCTTTGACCGTCGCTTGTAGGTTTCGACTTCGCAAGCCATAACTGTCATTTTAAACGGTGAGGCTCACGGAGACGTTACCATGGGGATGCGCTGGCATGCTCACTTTTATCCAAAGCGAAATCCTCTGTGACATGCCAGCCTCCGTGTGAGAAGTTGGCCTGATGTGCAGTGTTCACTATTCTAGTGATCACTATATATCAGTCCAAACAACCCTTATTGATGATTGGTTGTAAGTCAACCTTATAGACCAGCTATCCTAGTAGCATGGATACGAGCAGTCTAAGGCTAAGACTCTAGAGGGCGTGTTAAGCCAGCTGTTTTACCATCACATTACCCCTTGAACACCCAGTGAAAGGACACCACACAAGTGTTATGAAAATAAACAGTGTATTTATTAGAATCACAACAACCCTGTACTCTTTATGAGGACAGGGTGCTAGGCACACAACAAAACTCTTACGAAAATACTTAAGTTAGCACGGTATACATAAATGCCCGAGGGGCACGAAAAACCATATACTTTAAAAGTGGAATGCGAAATTACTAGCAGGTAAGTACAGTACTAATAGGCTTTGGAATCGCTAGGACTTGACTAGGGAATCGTTAGATTACTTCTAGGAGACCTAGGGGACTCGGGTGCAGAGTGTGCACTCTCACGCGAGATGCGGGACAAAGTCTATGGAAGCTAGTAACGCTAAAGTTAGTGTTCACGGGCGAACCCGACCTGGTAGGGAGAAAACGACAGTGGATCCTGACCCTTGGATAGTGAGGCTATGCTGGGGCACCGAAATGCCGAAGTTACCTAGCCCAGTGGCTGCAGCTGCATAGGTCTCAAAAGACGTCGGGAATCCTCGTTGCCGGACCAGGAGCCTGGAAGAAAGATGCTGGCAGGCGACCAGTGAAGATTGTTCGAAGTGATCCAAGCCTGGATCTGGAAGATGGATGACACCTGAAAGCAGAGGGGACCAAGTTCGTGACTACTAGCCAGTAGTCAGTGGGCACCAGGAGGGCACCGGATGGTAGTCACCTCGACTAGGTGAGTGGGCGACGCTGGCTCGGCAGATCTCACGGACCAGGAGGCGTTGTCGGCGACCAGGATGGAGAGGCGAGCTGTCCCACGATGGATGAAGCTGTCGGCGTCGAAGAACCCAGGATTGGGCAACAAAGCCTTGGCTAATTCAAGCCCACGCGGTGGACTCAAAATGGCGTCTTGAGTGGACCAGGAGGGTCCAGGGTGCTCCTCTTCTGGAAGGGAGCAAGGGCCAGTCTGGAGCAACCAGACCAGCAGCAGTGATGTCGTCGGGCGTCGTTCAGAAGGCCACAAGCCAGCGGGCTAGTAGCCAAACAACGCGGTGAGCAGCAAAAAGCAGAAGGGCCCCACGCCGATCGTGGAGATGCTGGGGGGCTGATCTTCGGTGCTGGAGCTGCTCAGGGTCGGGGCTTCTCGGACCCCAAAGCACTCACCAGGAAATTACTCGGCGGGCTTGCTGTGCAAAAGTCGTGCAGTCTTGGCAATAGTCGGTCCCTTGAGGTCTCGTCGCACTCACGGTTCTCAGCTTGGCTGTAGAGGTGAGTAGAGGTCGGAGGTGCCAGGGAAGCCGGGTCTTGTCGAGCTGGGCAGTCGGATTCCGGAGGAAGGACTTACAGCAGACCGCAGTGTTCTTGCGATGGTGCCTGCGGATGCAGGGTGACTACTCCTTAGTCACAAGGGAGAATCTTGAAGAAGGAAATCTTGAAGTCCTTTCGCAGAAAGTCGTATCTTGATTCCAAAGATGATCTAATTTGGAAGGGGGCCTGCTCCTACCTTTATCTGGGAAAAGGGGGCTGGCACGCGACTAAGTCCTGCCCTATGGGTGGGACCAGGAGGGGGGTGGTTACACCCCTCTCCTTTGGCGGGCTTTCCCCAGGCCAGGGGCTGGAGTGCCCCTGGAACTGGTTTCAGCCGGCCTATGCACAGTGAGCACCGGGGTGCCACTTGCAGTCACCTTCCTCTAAAGCCCTGCCTACCTAGAATACACAAAATCCTGTCTGGGACGGTGCTGGCACCGCCCCTGGCAGGAAACCCTTTGTCCTTGCCTCCTGGGCTGGGAGGACTCCCAGCAGCAGGAGGGCAGACTTGTGTCTCGGTGGCAGCATCCATTTTGTGGAGCTAAGGCTCTGTCTAACTTTAACCGGGGTTACAGGTTACATACATGTCGTGTCCCTCTAGAAGGGTGGAATGCTAACCCCGTCGCCAGAATTGGCGAGGGGTTAGTATTCCAATTCGTATGACACCTTACTCGACATGTTTTGATAAAGCGATACCAGAGTTGGCATATTACCGCGAGGATTATAATGCACTTAAGAGTATATGGTATGCGATATCATGGAAACGGCTAAGGGATGGATCCCGAGAGCCGCAGACAGGCTCAGCTCCTGCCAGAGCACTATCTCACACGATTCCAAGCACTCTGCCTTCAGGATTGTTAAGGCCTGCCATAGGAGTGACTGATAGGAGATCTGTGTGTCCATTTTTAGGGTTAGATATAGGTATACTATATCTAAAGCAAAGGGTGATTACACCACCTTGCCCCAGCTGTCGTGCAGCCAGTTGTGTCAGATCTGGATGGCCAGCCAGGGGTGGCATAATACATGCTGCAGCCCCTGGTAGGCCCTGGGCACACCTATGCCCTGGGTACCTAAGGTACACTGTACAGGGACTGATAAGGTGACTCAGTATCCAATTAGATATGTACCTAGGGTACATGGAATCCATTTTACAGAGAGAGCAGTAGGCCTGGGGTCCTGAATAGCAGGGCCCCAGGTCAACTAAGTCAGAAAACCAGCAAAACACCAGGCAAAAAGTTGGGGGCAACCATAGTCGGGGATCTACCTTCCTACATAACCCCCCCCCAAACGAAAGGAGATAAGGCTATCCTTACCAGGTAAGCCTATATTGCCTGAGTGGCCATATAAGGAAGTACCAGCACTGGCATGGTTACCCCCTATCTCATGGTCCACTAAGCAATACCTCACCCTAAGGGTGTCTGAGGGTCTCCACCATAGGGAATCTCTTCCTGTGGTGTGTTTTGGCAAAGGAAAAGGCTGGTGCTGAAATGGAGTACTGAAGTGAGGCTCCACTAATTTTGGGCTCAGCTTCCTCCAATCATTTTCCACCATAGAGGCCTTTCTTTCCAAGACTGAGTTGTTTTGGGCTCTCAGGGTCAACCTCTGGCTACCTACAGCTGGAGGTTGGGTCCCTCTGTTTGGCTTACTGGAGGGACAGGTCAGGTTTGGGGCCCTTAGGTCCCAGGTCTGGCTGTGCCCAACAGTGTCCATCTGTGGGAGGTCCCTAACTAAATTTAAGGGGGATCCCTCAGGAGTTTGTTTTATTTTCACTTGGCTAGGACTGCTAGCTTCAGTGCCCTTAATCTGTTGATGGGGAAGTTCTTTTGGACAGGGGGCCCTTTGGGGTCTACCACTGGCCTCCCTGACCTCTACAGCCCTGGGCTGACTGAGGCAGGGTAGAGAGGGGCAGGTTACCTGCTCCAGACTGGGTCCCACCTTGGAAGGGTCCACTGACATCAGGGGCTCTGCCAGGCTAGGCCTGACTACCTCTGGGGCAGTTCCTTCATAAGGGTTCAGATCAGTTCCCTGAGGAGGCTGATCCTTTCCTAAAGTCTGGTGGGAGGGAGATTTCTCTTCCTCCTCAATGCTCTCTGTCTGAGTGGAGTGATCCATAGTTTCAGGCTTCACAACACTATCATCTGTCTGAGTTTGAGCTGTGGCCATCACAACTCTCCCAACCTTTTCAGGAGGGGGCTCAGTTTGGGTGTGGGCTGTGACCATCACAGCCTTTACAACCTGTTCTGGGAAGGAAGTTGTCTGAGATTGGGCTGTGACTGGCACAGCCCTCCTGACCTGTTCAGGGAGGACATCTTGGACTGGGGCTGTGGCTACCACTGCCCCACTAACCTTACCATGGATGTTTACCATTTTAGAATGGGTTTCTTGCTCTACTTCAGCCCAGGCTGAGAGCTCTAAATCATTCCCCAGTAGGCAATCTACAGGCAAGTTTGGTGACACTGCCACTCTCTTGTGGCCAGTGACACCTCCCCAGCTGAGATTGACCACTGCCATGGGATGATCTCTCTGTACTCCATCAATATTGGTCACCTGGTATGTGGCACCAGGTAAAAGTTGCCTTGAGGGGACTAGACTCTCAGTCACCATAGTGATGCTAGCCCCTGTATCTCTATAGGCCTCAACTTTTATACCATTGATGAGGGGCTCCTGTCTGTACTTGCCCAAAGTGTTGGGACAAGTTGTGAAGTTGGCAAACCCCATTCCAGTCTCACAGACAAGAGTATCTAAGTTTGGGGACCTGGTTAGGCCAGAGTCCCCAGGAACTCCCAAAGTAAATGCACCCAAATTCTTGGGGGCACTCCCACCACCTGGGGGATTACTACTAGTAGTAACAGGAGGTTTGGGAATGTTACTTGGGGGTATGTTCTCCTTATTGTTATTCTTTGGGCAACTGCTGTCAGTTTTCAAATGACCCACCTGTTTACAGGGATAACAATAAGGTTTTTTCTGGTTATTAGAAGGATTCTGGGACCCACCCCCCTCAGAGGATTTTTGGGGCCCTGATGTGGTTTGATCTGGAGATTTATTCCCACCCTTCTCTTGAGGCTTGGTTGATTCCTTTTTCTGGTCACCACCTTGGTTCTTGGGCCTAATCCTAGTTCTGACCAATTTGTCTGCCCTCTTACCCAATTCTTGTGGAGAGGTCAGATCAGAGTCTACCAGGTGCTGGTGTAATAACTGGTTCTGACAATTATTTAAGACTTGCTCTCTCATAATAGGATTATACAATCCTGTGAAGTCAGTAACCTTGCTACCCAGTAGCCAGCCTTCCAAAGCCTTAGTGGCACAATCAACAAAGTCAGACCAGTCCTGAGACTGGGTTTTCTGGGTGTCTCTGAACAGCAACCTGTACTGCTCAGTGGTTAAGCCAAACCCATCAACCAGTGCATTTTTCAGGACCTGGTAATTGTTAGCATCCTCAACTCTAGTAGTGAGGAGCTTATCTCTACCTTTGCCATCAAAGGAGAGCCACAGTATAGCTGCCCACTGACTTTGGGGAATGCCCTGCACAGTGCAGGCCCTCTCCAAAGCAGCCATCCATTTCTGGATGTCATCCCCTTGTTTAAAGGGGGGCACTATCTTTGTCAGGTGTTTAGTATCTAAACCCTTCTCTTTTTCTCTTGGGAGATTGCTGCCACCAGTGGGAGCTAACCCACTCATCTGCTGCTCTCTAGCAAAGGCAAGCTTCTCTTTGGCCAGGGCAAGTTCTTCCCTTTCAATCCTCAGTTTAGCTTGTCTCATCCTTGCTTCATGCTCTCTTCTCTGAGGGGAAGTCAATCTCCTCTGTGGAGAGTTCCTTCTCCTCTGAGAAGAGGCATTAGAGTGCAGATATCTAATGGAGTCCCTAGAAAGAGATCTATCTCTCCTAACTCCAAGGTTAGGCCTCATCAGGGTCAGTACTGGGGGTCCCCCAGATCCTTCCCCAAGTAGGTCTAAGTTGGCCCTAGTGAGTCTGCTGACTAACTCAGGACCCTTGTTTGCCTCACCCTCAGAGAGTTCCTCTAGATCCTCCTCCTCAAGTCCATTTTCAGTGTTAGGGAGGTCTGGATCACCAAGGTGCCCTTCTAAGGCTGGCATATTCCCATCTCCCTGAGATGCTTTCCTAGCATCATAAGTCTCTAAGAGACCCAACAGAAAGGGAGTGGTGGGGTTAGACCCCTGTTTCAATTTCCTGGAGGTACACAAGTGTCTCAACTCCTGGAAATTGAGAGCTGCATATCTTGAGCTGACCTGTGGAGGGTCAATAACCACAAGGGGAGTCTCTGAAGACTCTCCATGGGTAGACATGCTTTTCTAGTGAGGTGTAAGTGGTGCACTTACCTACACTATATGTTTACCTACTGATCCCTTGCTAGAGCTGTAGTTTAGGGTGTGCTAGGCCCTAGGAGCTACAACAGCTGGTTCAGTAGAACTCAGAGTATTCTAAGCTAAGTTATATGTACCTTTAGTACTTATGTGATCTTTCACAAGATATTCTTAGGATATGTGTGGTAAAACAACAGCAAGCTCAAATCCCAACCGCTGCTCACCAATGTGAGAAGTTGGCCTGATGTGCAGTGTTCACTATTCTAGTGATCACTATATATCAGTCCAAACAACCCTTATTGATGATTGGTTGTAAGTCAACCTTATAGACCAGCTATCCTAGTAGCATGGATACGAGCAGTCTAAGGCTAAGACTCTAGAGGGCGTGTTAAGCCAGCTGTTTTACCATCCCATTACCCCTTGAACACCCAGTGAAAGGACACCACACAAGTGTTATGAAAATAAACAGTGTATTTATTAGAATCACAACAACCCTGTACTCTTTATGAGGACAGGGTGCTAGGCACACAACAAAACTTTACGAAAATACTTAAGTTAGCACGGTATACATAAATGCCCGAGGGGCACGAAAAACCATATACTTTAAAAGTGGAATGCGAAATTACTAGCAGGTAAGTACAGTACTAATAGGCTTTGGAATCGCTAGGACTTGACTAGGGAATCGTTAGATTACTTCTAGGAGACCTAGGGGACTCGGGTGCAGAGTGTGCACTCTCACGCGGGATGCGGGACAAAGTCTATGGAAGCTAGTAACGCTAAAGTTAGTGTTCACGGGCGAACCCGACCTGGTAGGGAGAAAACGACAGTGGATCCTGACCCTTGGATAGTGAGGCTATGCTGGGGCACCGAAATGCCGAAGTTACCTAGCCCAGGGGCTGCAGCTGCATAGGTCTCAAAAGACGTCGGGAATCCTCGTTGCCGGACCAGGAGCCTGGAAGAAAGATGCTGGCAGGCGACCAGTGAAGATTGTTCGAAGTGATCCAAGCCTGGATCTGGAAGATGGATGACACCTGAAAGCAGAGGGGACCAAGTTCGTGACTACTAGCCAGTAGTCAGTGGGCACCAGGAGGGCACCGGATGGTAGTCACCTCGACTAGGTGAGTGGGCGACGCTGGCTCGGCAGATCTCACGGACCAGGAGGCGTTGTCGGCGACCAGGATGGAGAGGCGAGCTGTCCCACGATGGATGAAGCTGTCGGCGTCGAAGAACCCAGGATTGGGCAACAAAGCCTTGGCTAATTCAAGCCCACGCGGTGGACTCAAAATGGCGTCTTGAGTGGACCAGGAGGGTCCAGGGTGCTCCTCTTCTGGAAGGGAGCAAGGGCCAGTCTGGAGCAACCAGACCAGCAGCAGTGATGTCGTCGGGCGTCGTTCAGAAGGCCACAAGCCAGCGGGCTAGTAGCCAAACAACGCGGTGAGCAGCAAAAAGCAGAAGGGCCCCACGCCGATCGTGGAGATGCTGGGGGGCTGATCTTCGGTGCTGGAGCTGCTCAGGGTCGGGGCTTCTCGGACCCTAAAGCACTCACCAGGAAATTACTCGGCGGGCTTGCTGTGCAGAAGTCGTGCAGTCTTGGCAATAGTCGGTCCCTTGAGGTCTCGTCGCACTCACAGTTCTCAGCTTGGCTGTAGAGGTGAGTAGAGGTCGGAGGTGCCAAGGAAGCCGGGTCTTGTCGAGCTGGGAGGTCGGATTCCGGAGGAAGGACTTACAGCAGACCGCAGTGTTCTTGCGATGGTGCCTGCGGATGCAGGGTGACTACTCCTTAGTCACAAGGGAGAATCTTGAAGAAGGAAATCTTGAAGTCCTTTCGCAGAAAGTCGTATCTTGATTCCAAAGATGATCTAATTTGGAAGGGGGCCTGCTCCTACCTTTATCTGGGAAAAGGGGGCTGGCACGCGACTAAGTCCTGCCCTATGGGTGGGACCAGGAGGGGGGTGGTTACACCCCTCTCCTTTGGCGGGCTTTCCCCAGGCCAGGGGCTGGAGTGCCCCTGGAACTGGTTTCAGCCGGCCTATGCACAGTGAGCACCGGGGTGCCACTTGCAGTCACCTTCCTCTAAAGCCCTGCCTACCTAGAATACACAAAATCCTGTCTGGGACGGTGCTGGCACCGCCCCTGGCAGGAAACCCTTTGTCCTTGCCTCCTGGGCTGGGAGGACTCCCAGCAGCAGGAGGGCAGACTTGTGTCTCGGTGGCAGCATCCATTTTGTGGAGCTAAGGCTCTGTCTAACTTTAACCGGGGTTACAGGTTACATACATGTCGTGTCCCTCTAGAAGGGTGGAATGCTAACCCCGTCGCCAGAATTGGCGAGGGGTTAGTATTCCAATTCGTATGACACCTTACTCGACATGTTTTGATAAAGCGATACCAGAGTTGGCATATAACAGCGAGGATTATAATGCACTTAAGAGTATATGGTATGCGATATCATGGAAACGGCTAAGGGATGGATCCCGAGAGCCGCAGACAGGCTCAGCTCCTGCCAGAGCACTATCTCACACGATTCCAAGCACTCTGCCTTCAGGATTGTTAAGGCCTGCCATAGGAGTGACTGATAGGAGATCTGTGTGTCCATTTTTAGGGTTAGATATAGGTATACTATATCTAAAGCAAAGGGTGATTACACCACCTTGCCCCAGCTGTCGTGCAGCCAGTTGTGTCAGATCTGGATGGCCAGCCAGGGGTGGCATAATACATGCTGCAGCCCCTGGTAGGCCCTGGGCACACCTATGCCCTGGGTACCTAAGGTACACTGTACAGGGACTGATAAGGTGACTCAGTATCCAATTAGATATGTACCTAGGGTACATGGAATCCATTTTACAGAGAGAGCAGTAGGCCTGGGGTCCTGAATAGCAGGGCCCCAGGTCAACTAAGTCAGAAAACCAGCAAAACACCAGGCAAAAAGTTGGGGGCAACCATAGTCAGGGATCTACCTTCCTACACTCCGGCTCGAGACACTTTCGTGAATCCTGATTTCTGCGCGGGACTTTGTGACCGTGTGAAGAGTACAGACTCGTGCATTGGACGCCTTTTGCTAGCGAGCGAACGCACAAGCCTTGTGCACGTTCTACGCCTGTGAGCAATTTTTAATGCTCTGGTTAAATTTTATGACTTTGGAATGGTGTTTATTTTCAGTGTACTTTATGTTTTTGTTTCGACAGTTTCATATTCATTTTTGGGAGATTGAAATGTTTATTTTTCATGTTCTTTCCGTTTTTATTCTTGACGCAGCAGATTAATATGATGCCTTTGTCCAACTACAGTTGCCACACTTTCCAGAAAAAATCGATGGTTATTTGTTCATGTGTAAAGCATCCATGATTGCACCTTACTTGATGTGGTGGTTCTTGTAGTACAAAAAACGTTATTACGCGGAGGAATAATTTAAAACCGGTTGGGGAGAGTTCATCTGAGGAAATCATTTTTTGTCAAAAAGTTCTAAATAGATTGGTGAATATGGGCTCATGAAAACCTAAATAGCCTTCTGAATTTCAGATGTGGTGAGAAACAGATGGTTATGTCCGGCAAAGAAAGATATTGGTGCTATACACATTAAAGAAATGACAATATTTGTAATTTCAAAATTATTTCTATTCATGTGTTTTGCAAATAAACAAGATTCCAAGACATAGAGTATTTTAAATTGTGTAGTTCAAATGTATTAAGAAAGCTTCTATAAATGACGAGCAATGGAAGTACTATTTGCGGTAATACGGCAAAACATAAGAATAGGCCAGAACATTTAGTCAAACATGTAGATTACAACTACAGTTTCAATGCCTAAGTATCTTCTCATGAGTAAAATCATAGCATTAGTCAGCAAACGTGGCCAAGCACTAACTCTAGAAATGTCCATTAAGTTCATTCTTAACTTGTTAATACCTCTTTTACTATTCTGATCCCCCACCAAAACAAGCCTTTCTAAACCCTTCCCTCTGACTCTGCCCCAGTCTCCCTTTTACCCATCCCAAGCCTCCTACTACTGCTGTGAGCTCCAAAACATCCCTCCACTATCCTTCTCCATCCAGATAACATAATACCATATCCACCACTCAAATTACTTTCCTTTTTCTCTATACTAATTCACCACTAATCCTTTATGGGTTCTGGAGAAGCGTGCTACTTGCTGAAAAAGTGCTCCGACACTTGGTCAGGAGTAATAAGCGCTAAATAAATGCAACTACAATAAAATACAATATATTTGTCACACTGCAGCAGTGAATGCTTTGTGGATCTTCAGTTCTTATAGCACACATCCCGCCATTTTGTTTGCAATGAGAATTTGTGTCCTAAACTAAGCACATGTGACTCAACGCTGAATGGTGCCTCCGCATATATGCTGTTGTCATTGTGATATTGAATACCAATGTGTGCCAAAACTGTTCTCTCGTGGCATCATTTTCCATGACTGGTCTATAAGTTTGTCAGCAATAAATCGTCATAAATCATCCAGGTACCGGGCAGGGGAGAAGGAGGAGACAATGGTGTGCGGTAAACAGCTGTCTGTCTCGTGTCAAGTAAAAGAAAAAAGTGACAGGGGTGCACTCTCAATACATCTTAGTCTTAAGTAACTATACTATATAAAACAAAGGGTGCTCACTACTGAATTATGTTGGATAACATAACATGTGAACAAACAAGAATAGTAGATGAGGATCTACAAGTGGTGAGCACTGTTCCTTGAGGAAATGTTCCAATTTCCAAAAAATAACTAAACTATAAACAGTTTTTAGTTGAACATTAAGATTTTTTAGTTTTTTTAGTTTCCATGGTAGAAAGTATATACATTTACCAAATAAACATAAGAAATACGATCCTATTCACCTATTTAACAACTAATTAGTTATCACATATGGTACTGTATTGAATGATAATCATACAAGCACAAACATGTTATACTACACAATCACATTTAAATATGATAACAAGCATATATGTAAGCATTATGTTACAAAGAGTGGTTGTAATTTTGTAGCTGCGTTGCCCAATGCATTTCGGGACCCTCAGGTACCCTTCTTCAGGGGCAGAATCAATCCTAAAATGTACAAAAAAGCTGTTCAGAATAATGTAAACAAAACATATTACACGCCATAATGTAACAATCTGACAGTCAAAGGGGGATGTAATGTTCTAAACTGGTCTCATCCATGACCTGCGGTGAACTTGAATAACAACCTATGAATATGATGATTACCGTGAGACATGACCGGGGGTAAACAAGAAATGCCAACCTGAGCTTCTCATTGTAATCGTGGAATATATGACTGTGCTAGTGTCCAAAAGTTAACTAACACATTGATAAATGCAAGCTAATCATTGATGCACCTCTATAATGCTTGCATGGATTTAAAGAAAGGATATTGCTATCAGCCTAAAATCTTTAAATACACACACCTAAATAGCTTATAGAACCCATGTATGTAAAATGCGAACTTATTTGCTAGTAGACTGTATGTTGTGAACAGTCTGAGCGAAATATAAACAATAAATGCTAAGAAATAAGAGAAAATACATGTAAGCCAGATAAATGGTAGACTGTGTGGGCGCTATGATGTGTGAACACATTTAAAAAAGTGAAATACCTCGAGGAAAACAGTTGGAATGAATCCAAAAACGATGCTAACTGCTGCGACTCAAACAATGTAGCCAGAGATGCTGGGGCGATGTATGATTAAAATGCTGTGTAAGAAAAAGAAAAAGACAGCCGTCCTTACTCTGTGCACTACAATCCTCAATGCCTTGTAACAATGGTAGGAAGAACACGCATACCTCGTGAGTGGTTAGATGTGCCTGCGGTATAGATTCTGCTTCAGTGGGGACCGTTACGGGCGGGGGTCACCATACTGCCATAAACTCAAGCTATGAAAAATACAAAACACACACGCTAGAAGTGTGCTAAGTCGTGGAAGTGAATAATGGCTATACTGTAAACAACACGTGAACGTGCACATACCTCGGAGTTCAGAAAGACTGAACCGGGATGCAATGTTGACGATTTAAATTACACAGCGGATCGATTATCCACTGGGTAAGTGAATGACTGGAAACAAGTGTTGCCTTCAATCAGGTACATTCCAAAATAGATCTATAACGTAAAAAAGAAACAAACGGCTGTCACTAACATTATGTTACCGATAAACGAAAAAATTATGCTTACAAGTTGAGTGTGTCGGACAAAATTAGCATTGTACCTGCTGTCAACACGACTCCTCTCTCCAACACTGACTGACTGCGTGGCTGGTCGATTACCACGGAAGGATACCATACAACATAAAAAAAGAGTTCTCAGATGGTGCAAAAGCCTCAGGAGTTATGGGAAATGTAGTGCGTGGTTGAACTACTCCAAAAATAAAATAAACATATGGGTGTGAGAACTGGTGAAATATAGCATCATCTCCGAAATAACTGTTATATGCTGTGTGAAATGGTAACTATTATATATATGTGCGAGGGTCATCTCGAGGAAAGAATGGTTCGTTCCGGTTGGTGCTTAGGTACATGGCTGACTTAGCAAGTCAGGCACCCTTATCTATATAATCGACTCCTATGTATGTTGACACCAAACCTGAATAAACGTATGCTGCACATAACTACAGGAAAAAAGTCATAATGTCAATAGATACAGAAGTTAACTTATTGGACATATACTACCCATGCTAATGATACATGCACATAACTGCCGGAAAAAAATCATAATGTCAATAGATACTCTAGTTAACTAATTGCACATATACTTCCCATACTAATGGTGCATAACTGTACATGTAGAATATATATTGTCATAAAAAACATAGAATGCAATGATAAACCGGACTGTCTTAACCCAGAACAGAGAGACAGATCAGATAGACATAGGTGTATAGCGAGAGATATAACAAAGCCTGGGGCTATGAGGTAACATGGCAGACTAGTGCATAAAAGTGAGAGTAGTGCATAGTAGTACAATAATTTATCAAATTAACAGTAGTCTGTTATGCTATTCTAGTGCCTGGGCCTGAGGTGGAGAAGGATGTGTGTACTACTCTCCTGTATGCTTGTCGCTGTGTGATCATAAAAAACAGCTAAGATCTACACGATCATTAAGACCATGCGGAATGATGGAACATAAATGGTCAATCCAATAAATTTCTCGTTGCAGTAACCTGGAGGAGTTGTCCTGGCCTTCTTTTTTCTGCACTACTTCTATGATTTGTGCTCTGAGTTGTGCAATAGTATGTCTAGCTTCTTGCCAATGTTTAGCTATGGGGGTGGTTTTGTTGACAGATCGTATATTACTCTTGTGTTCAGTCAGCCGAATTTTGAATTTGCGCGCCGTTTTCCCAATGTATAGTTTGCCACATGGGCACTTGAGACAATATACAAGGTTGGTGGTGTTACAGTCTGCCGAGTGTCGTAACATAATTTTCCGCCCAGTCATTGGATGAATCACATGGGCACTTGAGACAATATACAAGGTTGGTGGTGTTACAGTCTGCCGAGTGTCGTAACATAATTTTCCGCCCAGTCATTGGATGAATCAACGTATTGCCCACTATCATGTTGTTACAATGTATGCAGTTGAGGCACATCATAGTCCCTTTATATGGACCACTTGAATCTTTTTTTGTAGGTGATCTGATAATGTCCATCAGATTACGGCCCCTGGTGAATGCAAAAATGGGTTTCTCAACAAATATTCCTTTGAAATCACTTTCATTGGATAGTGTTTCCCATCTCTTAAGAATGATCTTTTTGATTTGTGCTGATGCTGTGGAGAATTTGGAGACAAAAGTAAATGCTTCATTGGGTGTACATACATAAAAGATACTTCGCATTTTTTGAATAAATTGGAAACTATTCGAGACTACTATCAAAACCATTGGATCTTATGTACCATTGATGTCACCGCACTGTACACATCCATCAACCACCAACAAGGCCTGGAAGCAGTAGAGTGGGCTCTACTACAAATGGACTTAGACCAAGATAAGAGCATTTTCATTCTGAAGTTGTTACACTTTTGCTTACATAACAGCTACTTTCACTGGCAAGGTAATTTTTATGGTCAAATGACAGGAACAGGCATGGGTTTTTCAGGTGCCCAGTCCTACGCGAACATCTTTATGGCCCAAATTGAGCATGAATATATTCTTACGAACCACCAGTGGAACCAAGGGCTTGTAACATATGGTCGTTATATTGATGACATATTTTTGATATGGTCGAGAACAGTAGCAGAACTTGAGGAACTCATTGTTGGGCTCAACAATAGAAATCCCAGGATAAAATTCACGTACAACATTAGTGACTATTCAGCCAACTACCTAGATGTACGCATCACGAAAGACCCTAACAGTCAACAACTTATCACGGACATCTTCACGAAAGCGACAGATAGGAACAGCACTTTAATGTACAATAGCTTTCACCCGAAAAGTTTAATCACTAATTTACCATACTCCCACTTTCTAAGAATCAAGAGAATTTGTGGAACCCAAGATATTTTTGAACAACGACTAACAGAACATCGAAGAAAATTTGAAGAAAGAGGCTATCCTCAGACTGTTGTAGATCAAAGTATTGACAGACTCTCCATTCACAGTAGAAAGTCCCTTTTAATCCAGACCACTAAGCCACCCAATGAAGCATTTACTTTTGTCTCCAAATTCTCCACAGCATCAGCACAAATCAAAAAGATCATTCTTAAGAGATGGGAAACACTATCCAATGAAAGTGATTTCAAAGGAATATTTGTTGAGAAACCCATTTTTGCATTCACCAGGGGCCGTAATCTGATGGACATTATCAGATCACCTACAAAAAAAGATTCAAGTGGTCCATATAAAGGGACTATGAAGTGCCTCAACTGCATACATTGTAACAACATGATAGTGGGCAATACGTTGATTCATCCAATGACTGGGCGGAAAATTATGTTACGACACTCGGCAGACTGTAACACCACCAACCTTGTATATTGTCTCAAGTGCCCATGTGGCAAACTATACATTGGGAAAACGGCGCGCAAATTCAAAATTCGGCTGACTGAACACAAGAGTAATATACGATCTGTCAACAAAACCACCCCCATAGCTAAACATTGGCAAGAAGCTAGACATACTATTGCACAACTCAGAGCACAAATCATAGAAGTAGTGCAGAAAAAAGAAGGCCAGGACAACTCCTCCAGGTTACTGCAATGAGAAATTTATTGGATTGACCATTTATGTTCCATCATTCCGCATGGTCTTAATGATCGTGTAGATCTTAGCTGTTTTTTATGATCACACAGCGACAAGCATACAGGAGAGTAGTACACACATCCTTCTCCACCTCAGGCCCAGGCACTAGAATAGCATAACAGACTACTGTTAATTTGATAAATTATTGTACTACTATGCACTACTCTCACTTTTATGCACTAGTCTGCCATGTTACCTCATAGCCCCAGGCTTTGTTATATCTCTCGCTATACACCTATGTCTATCTGATCTGTCTCTCTGTTCTGGGTTAAGACAGTCCGGTTTATCATTGCATTCTATGTTTTTTATGACAATATATATTCTACATGTACAGTTATGCACCATTAGTATGGGAAGTATATGTGCAATTAGTTAACTAGAGTATCTATTGACATTATGATTTTTTTCCGGCAGTTATGTGCATGCTCAGTCATGTATCATTAGCATGGGTAGTATATGTCCAATAAGTTAACTTCTGTATCTATTGACATTATGACTTTTTTCCTGTAGTTATGTGCAGCATACGTTTATTCAGGTTTGGTGTCAACATACATAGGAGTCGATTATATAGATAAGGGTGCCTGACTTGCTAAGTCAGCCATGTACCTAAGCACCAACCGGAACGAACCATTCTTTCCTCGAGATGACCCTCGCACATATATATAATAGTTACCATTTCACACAGCATATAACAGTTATTTCGGAGATGATGCTATATTTCACCAGTTCTCACACCCATATGTTTATTTTATTTTTGGAGTAGTTCAACCACGCACTACATTTCCCATAACGCCTGAGGCTTTTGCACCATCTGAGAACTCTTTTTTTATGTTGTATGGTATCCTTCCGTGGTAATCGACCAGCCACGCAGTCAGTCAGTGTTGGAGAGAGGAGTCGTGTTGACAGCAGGTACAATGCTAATTTTGTCCGACACACTCAACTTGTAAGCATCATTTTTTCGTTTATCGGTAACATAATGTTAGTGACAGCCGTTTGTTTCTTTTTTACGTTATAGATCTATTTTGGAATGTATCTGATTGAAGGCAACACTTGTTTCCAGTCATTCACTTACCCAGTGGATAATCGATCCGCTGTGTAATTTAAATCGTCAACATTGCATCCCGGTTCAGTCTTTCTGAACTCCGAGGTATGTGCACGTTCACGTGTTGTTTACAGTATAGCCATTATTCACTTCCACGACGTAGCACACTTCTAGCGTGTGTGTTTTGTATTTTTCATAGCTTGAGTTTATGGCAGTATGGTGACCCCCGCCCGTAACGGTCCCCACTGAAGCAGAATCTATACCGCAGGCACATCTAACCACTCACGAGGTATGCGTGTTCTTCCTACCATTGTTACAAGGCATTGAGGATTGTAGTGCACAGAGTAAGGACGGCTGTCTTTTTCTTTTTCTTACACAGCATTTTAATCATACATCGCCCCAGCATCTCTGGCTACATTGTTTGAGTCGCAGCAGTTAGCATCGTTTTTGGATTCATTCCAGCTGTTTTCCTCGAGGTATTTCACTTTTTTACATGTGTTCACACATCATAGCGCCCACACAGTCTACCATTTATCTGGCTTACATGTATTTTCTCTTATTTCTTAGCATTTATTGTTTATATTTCGCTCAGACTGTTCACAACATACAGTCTACGAGCAAATAAGTTCGCATTTTACATACATGGGTTCTATAAGCTATTTAGGTGTGTGTATTTAAAGATTTTAGGCTGATAGCAATATCCTTTCTTTAAATCCATGCACGCATTATAGAGGTGCATCAATGATTAGCTTGCATTTATCAATGTGTTAGTTAACTTTTGGACACTAGCACAGTCATATATTCCACGATTACAATGAGAAGCTCAGGTTGGCATTTCTTGTTTACCCCCGGTCATGTCTCACGGTAATCATCATATTCATAGGTTGTTATTCGAGTTCACCGCAGGTCATGGATGAGACCAGTTTAGAACATTACGTCCCCCTTTGACTGTCAGATTGTTACATTATGGCGTGTAATATGTTTTGTTTACATTATTCTGAACAGCTTTTTTGTACATTTTAGGATTGATTCTTCCCCTGAAGAAGGGTACCTGAGGGTCCCGAAATGCATTGGGCAACGCAGCTACAAAATTACAACCACTCTTTGTAACATAATGCTTACATATATGCTTGTTATCATATTTAAATGTGATTGTGTAGTATAACATGTTTGTGCTTGTATGATTATCATTCAATACAGTACCATATGTGATAACTAATTAGTTGTTAAATAGGTGAATAGGATCGTATTTCTTATGTTTATTTGGTAAATGTATATACTTTCTACCATGGAAACTAAAAAAACTAAAAAATCTTAATGTTCAACTAAAAACTGTTTATGGTTTAGTTATTTTTTGGAAATTGGAACATTTCCTCAAGGAACAGTGCTCACCACTTGTAGGTCCTCATCTACTATTCTTGTCTGTCTCGTGTCAAGGACAGGCTCTCACAGAATCGCAGTGTGTGCTATTTTGGAGGCTACTCAGCTCCTCGCCGACTGCCTGTGTGATCTTGAATGATCTAGTTTACCTGTCTGTTAGATTACTGGCCTCTGGGTACAATGAACTTCACCCACAAAAAAGAAACAACTGGTGTCTTTTGGCTTCCCTCTGCTACCTTTCAGAACCTCTCTTCTGACCCTCACCCTGCGATGGCCTTTCCAAGACAAAGGCTCAGTTGAGCCAATCTGACCGTGCAACATGTTGTTTTTTTTTTGTTTTTTTTTGGGGAGTTTTATATAGCGCGAACTAGAACCAAACCGAATCAGTTATCAGAGCGCTTTACATAGCACCAGTTACGTTACATGAGGACACACTTTCATTTTTTATTTTTTTTAGGCCCGGGGAGATTAAGTGATTTGCCCAGAATCACAGGGGGTTTTTGGCGTCGTTACCGAGACTCAAACCCAGATCCCCAGGTCCGAGGTCGAGCGCCTTAGCCGTTGTATGTTGTCCTCCACCTGCACCAAATGCATGGGAACACATGTTCACAATGGGTGCCATTCTCCTTCCAGACACTAATCCTCCCACTGTACTGAATGTCTGCAATGTTTGACATCTTTTGAAAGAGTCTGAAGCTTATTAAGCAGTGATTTAAATATTGTGGGTTGACAGTATAAAAAAGATAAATAAATAATTTCTCTTGTTTTGCCGTTAATGTCAACTTAGACTACCTCGGAGTGTACCACCCATAGTAAGTAGTGGACACAGAAATAATGGTTCTCCAGTATTAGGGGTGTCTTTCATAGATTCACATGCTTGAATATTCCCCGTCGACGAAGTGGGAGTCCCACGGTACATAAAATAGTAGTAAAATATATATATATATATATATATATATATATATATATATATATATATATATTGCAACACATTCAACTATAGAGTCGAAGGAATGGCAAGCACACTGGAATCCGATTTAAGTAATTTTAATGCAAACCCCCCTTCACCCCTGACAGACGCGTTTCGCTATTCCAGCTTTGTAAAAAAAAAAAATATATATATATATATATATACATATAGAAAATTATATAATTATACATATACATAAAATGTAATACATAAAAAATATATGTAACATAAAGTTAAAAGTACCATAGAACTGAAAACTGGCCCATAGAAGCCTTAAAGGGAGAAATCACTTTAGTAACATATCATAGTCATTATAATGGTCCACATTCCAGCCAATCAGGCAACAGCACCCTCTAGAACCTTCTCCTCAGAAGCTCAAGCCCTCAGATTTTCTACGGCACGTCGTGTGAAGGGAGTCTCCATGAGCTCTGCTCAGTTTCTTCAACTCTTTTGCTTACTTCATCTCTGAAGATGTCTACAACTAAAAAAATCTTTATTTAGACCTTGTTCATCCTGTGGAAAGCTTCGTCTTTTTCATGAAGATCCTCTCAGTAAGTGTATTTACTGTCTTTATCCGGACCATGAAGTTAAGAACTGCAAGTTTGTATGACCTTCTCCTCAAAGACACTGAAGGATAGAGAGGCCCGTCTCCTTCTGTGGCTACAGAAGTTGAAGAATTCCGAAGATCCTGTTTCTGACATGGAAAGCTTGTCTTCTTTCCATTCTAAGGCCTCTCTCAAGCATGGGTCAGAGACTGAGATGCCATCTCCTTTTCTGAAGAGAAAGAAGCTCGTCGACGCTTCTAAATCTGTCTCCCCACGGGATTTGCAAGTTTCCACGCCTATGGGACCTGGTTCTCTGGCGTCGCAATTCCAAGCTGTGCCCTCGTCATCTAAATCGGGCGCCAGCGTCGACGACTACGAGATCCGTCGACACTGTGCCAACATTAACAATTTACCCAAGGAGTGTCCAAATTCAGGTTATTCAATATTGTACAGCATACAGTTCTGCTTTATTTTAGAAGAAAAAAAGGGCTCTAAGCAGGCTTGCTTCATCACTTGATCAAAAAAGTCTTTTTATTTTCATTTCTTCATCATGTTCACTTCAATCGATGAAAACATTCTCATTAACGATTTTTCAAATGATACAATTTTTCAACTGCCAACGTTGACGACGACATGTTCGATGTCTACGAAGACTATGACGACGACGTTCCCAGAGGTGAGGCCTATTTCATCTATTCTAAAGATTTCGTCGACGGCCTTAAACCAGCCTCGTCGACGCTTGTGCTGAAGCATTCATCGTCGAAGACCCGTCGACACATCCTTCGTTGACGACCTCCTCTTCATCGACGACCACATCCTCGTCGACGGCCAAGACCTTGTCGACGGCCAAGACATCGTGGACGGCTAAGACATCGTCGACGGCTGCACCCTCGTCGACGGTTACGTTGACGGCAAGATCCTCGTTAACGGTGCCGTCTACGTCGACGATTCCTCCTGTGTCGACGACATCATCTTCGTCAACGACTCCGTCGACGGCACGGAAATCTACGTCGACTAAGGAGAAGATATTACCTCCGTCGACAACTCCATTGCCATCTGCTGCCATCTCGTCGACGGGACCATCGACTACGCAACATTCACTCGCTACAGCAACTACTTTCATGGTGGTTACAGCTTCAGTGGTGAAACGGCCTGTTCCTTTGAGTCCTATGACTGAAACTCTGCCAACAAAATTATTTGAGTCCGCAGAAGACGATTCTGATGACGGTTCCTATGTGAATGAAGTTTTTTGTCCTGCAAAAAGTTCATCTGAACTTAATATAAAGTGCCAGGAAGAAGATGAGGAGTATGATGAGGAAGGATGTGCTCTCTTTCCTGTCCAGGGTGCTCGCTTTGAGGCACCACATGAACAACGTATGACTCAAATACCGTCTTCTCTGGTGAACAACTTGCAGAAAATGTTAGACGATTATAATCGCAGGTTCCCTCCATCTGCGCCTACCTCACCAACTCCTCAACCAGCGGCGCCAACACCCGTACATGCGGAGATGCTGCAGTCGCCAGCCCATCCGTAGCCAGATACTGATGAAGACGCGGATGTCAATCAAGACACTGATCAAGATGATGTCCTCGCGGATTGGTATGATTATAGAGCTCAAACGCCATCTACGCCAACGACATCGCCTTTGCCTTCCCCTCCTTCTTGTCCAGACGTGGTAATACAGCTGGGATGGAGTTTGGTCGTGCCATAAGTTTAAGGCCTTCCTGCCAAATAAAATCAATGATTGGGATGATATGAGTCTGTTTAAGAGACTGACCTTTGAAGTCGTAGAGGAAGCAATCCGTTTGCTGCATCTCTAAGGTTAAATGGAAGCGCTTGGCAGCACGCACCATTAAGTTATGAAAGCTTCCAATGTACATTGGAGGCTTTCATAACTTAAGGGTGCGTGCTGCTAAGCGCTTCCATTTAACCTTAGAGAAGGCTTTTATTCCCGCTTCTTTTTAATCAAGAAGAAATCGGAAGAATGGTGCCCCATTCTGGACTTACGAGCCCTCAACAAATTCATCAAATCACAAACTCTCCGAATGTTGACCCTCCTGGAAATTTTGCAATACCTCAATCCCGGAGAGTTCCTCTCCACTATCGACCTCCAAGATGCATATTTCCATGTGCCAATACATCACAAACACAGGAAATATCTTCGCTTCACTGTCGGATCGAAGCACTTCCATTTCAAGGTGTTGCCTTTCGGCCTTCGGTCAGCGCCGAGAGTCTTCACAAAGATCATGGCTCCAGTCGCGGCTTTCCTTCGCCTGCAAGGCATTCAATTTTACCCTTATCTAGGCGATTGTTTAATAAAAGCTCAGACACGTCAAAAAGCAAGACAGCATACTCACACCTGTCTGTCACTTTTTCACACCTTAGGCCTTTCCGTGAATCAGGAAAAGTCTCATCTTCGCCCACCACAACAGAGAATCTTTCTAGGAGCCTTAGCAGATTTTCGTCTGGCACAGGTATTAGTGTCCCAGGAGCGACAACTTCGCATACTCAAGATGGTCGTTTTTCTCAAATCAAAAAAGTCAGTTTCTGTCCGGATTTTGAAATCTTTTCTGGGCATGGCCTCCTCTTGCATACATCTGATCCCCCACTGCAGACTTCACATGAGAGTCATACAGGAGGAAGTGGACAAACAATGGAGACAGGTTTCGGGGTCGTTCAACGATAAACTCTACCTGACCCCCCGCATTCAACAGCTTTGGAATGGTGGGCTCACCTTCCGAATATCGCCGCGGGGCGGCCCTTCCAGGAAACACCTCCTTCACTTACCCTCACAACGGATGCTTCCTTAGAGGGTTGGGGGGCACACCTCGACGGCATGTCAGTCAAGGGCAAGTGGACGACAGATGAACGCAGATGGCATATAAATCGTCTAGAACTCTTGGCCATCTTCCTTGCCCTGAAGTCTTTCCGGATACTGATACAAGGCCAATCACTGCTGGTGCGGACAGACAACACCACCAGCATGCACTACCTCAACAAGCAGGGAGGTACGAGGTCTCTCCTGCTTTCCAAACAGGCGCAAGAAATCTGGACTTGGGCAATTCAACATCAAGTTCACCTGACAGCAGTCCACGTGCCGGTCGTCTCCAACACCCTCGCCGACTATCTCAGGAGATCTCTGGCAGACAACCACGAATGGGAACTCCACCAACCTCAAGGCTCCTCGCTCAGCCCAACACTCTTCAACGTCTACATGAGCCCCCTCGCAGCCATCGCACGCCAGCACAACCTCAACATCATCTCCTACGCCGATGACACCCAGCTGATCCTCTCCCTCACCAACGACCCCGCCACCGCCAGAGCCAACCTACATGAAGGGATGACAGACGTTGCCAAGTGGATGATGAACAGTCGCCTGAAACTAAACTCGGACAAGACGGAAGTCCTCATCCTGGGATCTTCACCCTCCGCCTGGGACGACTCCTGGTGGCCCCCCGCCCTGGGCAGCGCACCCAAACCCACAGACCACGCACGCAACCTGGGCTTCATCCTGGACTCCTCCCTCTCCATGACCAGACAAGTCAACGCCGTCTCCTCGTCGTGCTTCAACATCCTGCGCATGCTACGTAAGATCTTCCGATGGATCCCCACCGAGACCAGGAAGACGGTCACCCAGGCCCTCGTCACCAGCCGTCTGGACTACGGCAACTCCCTCTACGCCGGAACCTCCGCCAAACTCCAGAAGAGACTCCAGCGGATCCAGAACACCTCAGCACGACTCATCCTGGACATCCCCCGCCGCAGCCACATCTCCGGACACCTGAGAGACCTGCACTGGCTCCCGGTCAACAAGAGAATCACCCTCCGGCTCCTCACCCACGCACACAAAGCCCTACACAACCAAGGCCCAGGATACCTCAACAGCCGCCTCAACTTCTACGCTCCCAAACGCCAGCTTCGATCGACCAGCCACGCCCTCGCCGCCGTCCCCCGCATCCAAAGAGCCACCACAGGAGGAAGGTCCTTCTCCTACCTGGCCGCCAAGACTTGGAACTCCCTTCCGACCCACCTCCGCCTGACCCAAGACCACCTCGCCTTCAGGAAGCAGCTCAAGACCTGGCTGTTCGAGCAGTAACGGACCCCCTCCCCCCAGCGCCTTGAGACCCTCCGGGTGAGTAGTGCACTATATAAATGCTTTGATTGATTGATTGATTGACCAACCCATCCTGGAATACATCTTTCGCCAGTGGGGTCAACCACAGGTGGATCTGTTTGCGACCTCAACCAACCGCAAATGCCTACGCTTTGCAAGTCGGCATCCCCACAGAGTCGAGCGGGAATGCGTTTTCAATCAACTGGTCGATCGAATTCGTCTACGCTTTTCCCCCGCTCCCTCTCATTCCGCACCTGCTGCACAGGATGAAGCTTCAACCATGCCATGTCATTCTGATTGCGCCCAGGTGGCCACGTCGGCCGTGGTTCTCGGACCTCCTCCTATTGTCCATGTGCGACCCGATACCTCTTCATCCTCTGCCTCACCTGCTCACCATGAACCAAGGCCGCATTTGCCATCCGGGTCCGGCATATCTCCAACTACATGCCTGGAACCTGAACACAATGAATTTGCAAGTCTGAATATTACTCCGGAGTGCAGGGATGTGCTGGCTCATGCACGCGCTCCCTCCACCATTAAAACGTATCAACTGAAATGGAAACGGTTTTGTGTCTGGTGCCACAAAGAAGCTGTTGATCCAATGCACGCTAAGCCGGAGCAAATCCTGCCTTTTTTCTTATCTCTAGCGAAATCAGGACTTTCTCATTCCACTCTTAAAGTCTTTTTGGCAGCGATGTCCCACTTTCGTCATGATGGCACCACATCTTTGTATTCCTCTCGGATCATGCGACAGTTTTTTAAAGGCCTCTTTCGACTGTATCCGCCTATTCGTCCTCCGCCTCCGTGGCGCTTGAATCTGGTTTTATCTCAGCTTCCATTACCTCCTTTTGAGCCAATCCATTCAGCAGATTTGAAATTTCTCACGTGGAAGGTTGCTCTTCTGCTCGCACTGACGTCATCAAGGCGAGTAAGTGATATCCAAGCATTTACAATCCAACCTCCAGTTCTTCAATTCTCCAAGGACACTGTTACTTTGCGTACAAATCCAAAATGTATTCCCAAGGTGCCCTCGGATTTCCAATCTGAATGAGCCAGTAGTTCTCAGAACTTTCTTCCCAAACCCTCAGTCTCCGGCTGAGCGTTCTTTACATTCCTTGGACTTAAACCGCTGCCTGAAATTTTACATCCAGCGCACCGCTCCTTTTCGTAAATCAGACCAGCTCTTTGTGGCCTATGGCCGAATATGCAAAGGACAGCCAGTCACCAAACAATCCATTACTAGATGGATTTCTTCTGCCATCTCCTTTTGCCATTGCCTAGCCGGAAAACCTCTTTCTACTCCGGTACGAGCACATTCGACTAGGGCTGTGGCATCATCTACCGCCCTCTTTGCTGGAGTGCCTCTACGCCTGATCTGCAGAGCGGCAACGTGGTTGAGCAGACACACGTTTACGAGGCACTATTGTCTGGAGTCAGCGGACGCCGCAGATGCTGCTGTGGGCCAAGCTGTGCGACAAAATCTTTTTAACTAAGGTGAGCCTCTGTTGCTTCCCACCTCCTGTCATAAAAGGTTATAAATTAAGTTTCACTGTATGCTATTTTAATAATACTATAGTGTTACTTCTCTGGTTTTGCACTGCCTTTTATGACTCATGTAGTATTTTACTGCTTTCTACTCTTATTCAAGCATGTGAATCTATGAAAGACACCCCTAATACTGGAGAAGAACATTAGTTACTTACCTGTAAACTGTGGTTCTCCAGTATTGGTGTCTTTCATAGATTCACATACGACCCACCCTTCCTCCCCTCAGAGGCTCTCTTCTCCTCATGCACTCATGGTCACTTAGGTGCTACGAAAATCTGAGGGCTTGAGCTTCTGAGGAGAAGGTTCTAGAGGGTGCTGTTGCCTGATTGGCTGGAATGTGGACCATTATAATGACTATGATATGTTACTAAAGTGATTTCTCCCTTTAAGGCTTCTATGGGCCTGTTTTCAGTTCTATGGTACTTTTAACTTTATGTTATATATATTTTATATGTATTACATTTTATATATATGTATAATTATATAATTTTCTATATGCATATATATATATATAAA
The DNA here is from genome assembly GCF_964261635.1 of Lissotriton helveticus. Classification (NCBI taxonomy): domain Eukaryota; kingdom Metazoa; phylum Chordata; class Amphibia; order Caudata; family Salamandridae; genus Lissotriton; species Lissotriton helveticus. Next base: position 734,406,102 of record NC_136073.1, read on the forward strand.
TATATATATATATTTTACTACTATTTTATGTACCGTGGGACTCCCACTTCGACGACGGGGAATATTCAAGCATGTGAATCTATGAAAGACACCAATACTTGTCGAACCACAGTTTACAGGTAAGTAACTAATGTTCTTATGGGTAGTGACAATGGTAGTTGTTTATGTTTTTTTATTATTTGACATTGTTTTGTTTCACAGGTGTTTTATGTAGATTCATATGTTGGTAATAGACCAGGTACCATTGTATATATGTGTTTGTACTAATGAAAACATATGTGTTTAAACAATAAATGTGAGAGGGTAATTAAGTGTGCTCTACTCAAAAATAAAAAACGCAATATTAATTCCTCCCTACCACTTTTTTGTCTATATAGATATTGTCCAATACCCAGGTTAGAGGAGGGTTATTTGGGTATACCATGTATATATATATATATATATACCTGGCCTGCATAGAAGGGCACTTCTATGGGCACTGACATGAACAAGGTCATAGGTTACCTGCTAGGGACAGGAGATACACCGTTGAGCATAGGTAGTCTACTTCAAGATGACCTTTGTTTATAGCCCAAGCACACACATCACAAGGGCATACCCCATGGTCGTCCTTTCACCACATGAACATAAATATAGCCCAGGTTACTGGAAACCAGGGCAGCCAGCCTCTTAGCATTTTCTCCTGGCCTTCAGAAGTTACAGTTCACTTGGTCAAAATGATACCAAAAACGGAAACAAATATCAAAACCCAAAAAAATATCAGGTGAATTAGCATGACCCTGTGCTCCCAGCCAAATAAATCTGAAGCTTCCTTCTCTGCACATAACAAACACATAAGGGCAGTAATAATTGGGGACGCTTTTGGTTGTCTATGATGATGAGTACCAAGTTCTAGAATTTTTTGTCAGAGGGGGTCCTTATGCCTAACATTGTTTGACAGGGGGGTCTCGGCATCAAAAAGTTTGAAGACCTCTGCTGTAGAGAGAGTCATATGGAAGATGCTGAGGGCATCCATGATTGGGGAAATGAAGACCCACAAAGTAGAACTGGTAAAACATTAAAGGGTCATAAGCACAAGTTTGGGAATTATTCAGGAGGGAGCCTTTTTTCACATTTTATGGGACTGCCCACATATTCAGGACTACTGGGCAAAAATCGGCAGCCAACTTGAGAGGGCGGGAGGTAAATCCCTCAAGCTATCCCTCACCTATGCCTACTTAACATCTGGGGGGCATCCAATCTCACACAGGCTGAACAGACGTGGGCCTCTATGGGCTTCGTTGTAGCAAAGCAAAATATTGCCCGACACAAGGGGGTGACGACGGTTCCAGGTATGGTTGACTGGGAAAAGGACATAGACACACCCAAGGTGGCTGAGAAGTCAGTATTTAAAGGTCGAGGTTGCCCTGCAAAATGGGACCAGAAGTGGGGGAAATGGAATAGATGCAGAGAGGATATCTTCATCTCCCCAACATTGGAACTCCGGAGGGACAGACGGGCACTGATAGCCCAATTGACGGTGGAGGTGTTGACTTCTCCCCCTTAGGGGTGATGTTTTATATCTCTCCATCCCACGCCCCCAGTTGCAACCTGTCCACATCTGATGTGATATTTGGTCTCTCCTCACTGCCTAGCAACGTATAACTAGTACTTCTTAGCGGGGACCCCAGTTTTGCCAAAAGGTGAATGGCACTATAACAAATCTATGCATGTATCAGAGTTTTTTTTTCTTGTTGTGACTCTATTCTGTATGTACCGGTCTTTGATTGGTCTGAAAATACAATAAAAAGTTTAATAAAAAAAAAAGTTTGTGAATTGCGACGAGTCATCCGGTAGTGCAGAGAAGGAACTCAGTTGCTCCTTGGATTTTGATTCAGATGAAGAGATTTTTTCTGATGTGGGTTTTGCAAAGGAAGAAAAATTAGGTAAAGGTGATTGATCTATTTTGGATCCTTTTGGGCATTCTATGTTTGACCCTCTCCTGATTAGGCATCCTTTGTCACCCGACTGGTCCCCCTCTGATCATGTCACACAGTATATCGAATATTGGATCAGAAGGGGAGTACCAAAGGAGGTCCGGATCAGATTGAGATCTGAATGCCCGAGACCCTCTGTCGACAAAAAGGTGGTTGCGACTCCAGAATCGGACACAAAGATGATAGCGTTTATTGCTAAAGGAGAACGCAACTCTAGGAAGGGTCTGGATAAAGGGTTGAGATCTTGCCAAGATAGGCTTTTGAATGATGTTTAAGTAAGTTTTTTGACTTGGCAGAGGAGGCCTATGTCCATAAGAAAAATGTTGACGTAAAGGAGATTCGCCAATGGATTCAAAGGGTTATATGTTTTCTGGGCCATGAAAAAACTGCTTTATCTATTTAGAGAAGGGAAGGCGTTTTATTAAACATTGGCCGAATTGGCAGGGAATGAAGACGGGCCTATGGCTAAAGGCCTTTTATTTGGGGATGCTTTTATTAAAGATCTCTTCAGTTATGTTGATGCTTTTAGTTCCCTGCAAAAATCCCAGAAAGAAATGTAAAAATTGTTTCAGGAGCGTGTTTTTGGTTCGGCAAACGAGGAGTCAGTTCCCCGGCTGTGGTCAGGGTATCACTAGAGGCTCCTTTTCTCGAGGATTCCGAGGTTTTCAAGGTCAACAAACCAATCATAGAGGTGGATTCTTCCCGCAGAGGAATAAATCTTGTGGAAGATACATTCATGGGGAAGGAAAGGCAGAAGCTCAGCTGGTAAGTCAAGGCCTTTCTGTTATCCCCCTAAAGTTGGACGGCAGACTTGCGCAATTTCATCAAAATTGGTTGGTGGGGGAGGAGCTTCGCGTGCATCCGAGATGGCCGCGTGAGCACAGGGCCCCCGAGACCCTCGCCGCCTCCCGCATCTATCCTGAATAATATCCTGATTCCGAAGATGGGTTATTGAAGGCACAGCCCAGCTGATGTACTAGCTGCTTTCAGGAATTGATTTGGACTTCGGGTTCCTGAGCTACACCATCCTGCACTTTTGAGGCCTACCCCGTGGAGCTGCCTGGGCCTTGAGTCGCCGCTGTACCCGGGCTGTAATTCAACAACACCGGCTAAAGGTTCACGGTCCGAATTAACTTTCGGTTTCGTTTTTTGCTGCCTGGCGTTCCTCCTCACCGAGACAGACACTGGGTGCAGCTGGCTCCCGTGCTCATTACCTGGGCCTGGGGCCGGCGAGTGCTTGGCTGTGGAATTACTTTGGCTTTTATCTGCTTTTGGTTATCCCGTGGGTGAACTCTGAGGAGCCATTTGGACCAGATCTCAGGCGCCCCTCAGGAGCACCCAGCCCGCCATGACAGGCAGGCCCGAGGGTGAAAAACGGAAAGTCAAGACCACCTTCCGAGGAGGTGCAACCCAAACGAATGTTATGGACCGTTACACTCATCCTAAAGGATCCCCCGGTGGTACACCGAAGGTCCGGAAGGAGGCAACTGATGACCCTAATGTGTCGGCGGATCTAACGTTACAAGACGTCAGGAGCGCCATTGCTGGCATCAAGACATCTATTGGCCAGCAATACGAGGCCCTGGTCCTGAAGCTAGCCACGGTGGCCATAGACGTTAATCTTATCAGAACGGATTTGGCGAAGACAAATGAAAAGGTAAAATCTCTAGATTTGAAGACCTCCCGCCTCACGACGGACATGTCCGACATGCAAACGGAGGTGCGCAACTTGAGATCCGCCAATGATTTCTTTGCTCATCGACTGGAGGATTTTGAGGGCCTTGCAAGGAGCAATAACGTGCGTATTATTGGGGTCCCGGAGAACTCTAGATCACTGCCCACTGATCTTCGTGTCGAAGACCTCATCCTCAATCACCTCACCCCCAAGGGATTGAGTAAATTCTTTGCGGTGGAACGCGCACACAGAGTGCCGGGAGGACAAGCGAAGCCAGGTTTCCACCCACGGGCGATCATCGCCAGAATTTTTAATTTCAGAGACCGGGACGCCATTTTGCAGGCTGCGCGGACGGGTGGTCCTACGCAGTTCGAAAACACCACAGTGAACTTTTATCCAGATTTTTCCCAGTCCGTCCAGAAGCAAAGAATGGGATTTCAAGGGGTGAAGAGGCGTCTCAGGGATATGGACTTGAAGTATGCGATGCTGTTCCCGGCCCGGCTGCGTGTGGAATATGAGGATCTGACACTCTTTTTTGATCGCCCGGAGGGAGTGAGTGACTGGCTAGATACATTGCCTACCCGTCGCGATCGCAGGGAACAAACAGGTAGTGCTGAAGGGGGGCTATTGGAACAAGAATGATCAATGGCGCCCAAGTCCCGGACAATGAACACAATGGACAGGTGTGGCTTGCTGACTTCTGTGATCGTCTGCCTTTAAGTGCATCCCCTGGAGGCGGCGGGGAATGAGGGACCCTTTCCTCCTCTGGGTTTCTTTGTGTAGATTAGTTTTTTGCTAGGGCGACAGGCACACTGCAAGTTGGGGTGGCTTTTGAGGCTATGCAGGGGTGCAGGGTGGGGGGAGTTGCGCTGGGGTATTGTTGGGGGGAGGGGAGTAAGTATGTTGGGAGTGTTTCATTTTTGTTCTTCTTCAAGGCAACGAACTGTTACGACTTTGGACTTTGGTGTGATGCTCGTTATGAGGTGGGAGATCATCGTGGGTTCGGATGGGGGTAGGGGGTTGAAACTGCTGTGCTGGAATGTGAATGGGTTGGGAGACCGGATTAAGAGGGGGGTGGTCTTGCAGATGTTGCGACGCCTTTCCCCTGATGTTGTGCTACTGCAAGAGACTCATTTGATTGGAAATGCTTGCTACGCTCTGAACAGGCGGGGATATCGTCTCGCTGCTCACTCTGGGTTCACCTCTAGTTCTAGAGGGGTGGGTATCTTGGTCAGGACTTCTCTTTTCATGGAAATCGATGACATAGTTCTGGACGCTAGGGGGCGATATGTTGCACTCACAGGCAGGTGGGAGGGGAAAACTATCTAACTGATATCGGTGTACGTCCCAACTGGCTTACAAACCACTACATTTGCAGACTTGGGACGAGTTGTTTTGGGTCTCCCAGATGGTGCCCTGATACTGGGTGGTGATTTTAATTCAGTTGTCTCCGGGAGGGAGGATCGCAATCCCCCCAGAGAACTCACGAGTGCACAATCTTGGTTGGGTGAATTTTTAGACGCGTTGGGTCTCGTGGATTGTTGGAGGTTGATGCATCCAGAACAAGCGCAGTACACTTTCCACTCAGGCGTACATGGTAGTCTTTCTAGATTGGATTATATCCTGATTCCGGCTGCCCAGTCTTCGTCAATTGGGGAGATTAGACATCTAGCTCGAGGTATATCGGACCACTCCCCTCTATGATTTCAGATAAATATGAATATAGGCGCTGAAGGGAGAGTGGCCCCGATTAATCTGTGGTATCTTCACAACCCCAAAACCCGTACTGAACTGATTAAGTCATTGGATCTGAACTTCGCAGAAAATGTGGGGTCTGTGTCTTCGCCTGTCTCGCTGTGGGAAGCGTTTAAGACGGTCATCCGGGGAAAAGCATTGTCGTTAATTGGGTGTGCTAAGAAAAGTAGAAATGAGGCAGTTGTCCGTCTTGAGACTGAAATTACTGAGTTGGAGAGTGCCTTGCAGCGGAATGTTACTCGAGACACGCTTCACATCCTCAGTCTCAAGCAACTCGAATATAAGAATTTGGTTACCGACGCAGCTAAGATGATGAGTAGGGAACAGCAGGGACGATTGTATGATGTGGGAGATAAGGCAGGGACATTGATTGCTTGGTTGGATAGAAGGGAGAGAGCAAGCCGTGTGATTCCAGTGATTGAGAGATCTGATGGTGTGCGAGTTACCGACCCGGTTGACATTGTTGAATGCTTTGCTGCTTTTTTCCGAGAAGTTTATTCTCTGGTATCTGACAGGCCCGAGGAGGATTCTCATTTGTTGCTAATGGATATCGCGCTGCCTTGTTTGTCTGAGTCCGATAGGGACTGGTTGGATGCTGCACCCTCAATTGACGAGGTAGCTCACGCAGTGCGCTCTATTCGCTCCGGAAATGCTCTGGGCCCTAATGGTCTTGCCATTGAACTGTATAACCTGCGCCCTGACACGCTAGCGCCATATCTCCGAGATATGTTTTTTGCGGCGCGGGAAGCTGGCTCCCTTCCTCGTGATCAGCGCCTTGCGACCATTGTGGTGATCCATAAGGAGGGGAAGCCACGGGACCGCTGTGCGTCCTATAGGCCTATCTCACTCCTAAATGCTGAGCCTAAGATTCTTGCCAAGTTGCTCGCAAACCGCCTGATAAAAGTAATCAGTGAACTGATCCATCCGGATCAGTCGGGCTTCATCCCAAATCGTAACACAGTCTTGAATTTGCGGCGCTTGCATGGTGTTCTCGCGAGGGCGACGTCACTGCGTGAACCGGCCATCTTGGCGTCCCTCGATGCCACGATGGCCTTTGATACAATCGAATTGCCGTACCTTTGGGCTGCACTTGCAAAGTTTGGTTTTGGCGCTGGGTTTGTTAGTTGGGTAAAACTTCTGTATGAGACACCACTGGCACAGGTTGTGGTAAACGGCCGGGTCTCCGGGCCCTTTGTTCTTGGGAGAGATACGCGGCAGGGTTGCCCTCTGTCTCCGCTTCTCTTTGCCCTCGCTTTGGAACCTCTCGCTGCCTGGCTACGGTGGCAGCCCTCGATGAGAGGTATACACTGGACTCCGATCTTTGAGGACCGCATATCGCTATATGCGGACTATATTTTGCTGTACCTCATGTCGCCTCAAAAATCGCTAAATGTATTGTTAACTCGTTCCGGGAAAATTCTGGCCTCGTCATTAAATGGACCAAGTCTCATATATACGTGCTCGCTGGTGGCGTCCCCCTCCTGCCGCATGGATGTCCTATCCAGGTGTCGCAGTCTGGTTTTAAATATCTGTGAGTTTTTATATCATTGGACCCCGCGGTCCGCTACGAGCGTAATCTACTTCCCCCGCTTTAACGTTTACGATCGGACGTGGTGAGTTGGCGTAAATTACCGTTGTCTTCACCAGGGCGAGCGGCTCTTTTTAAAATGATGTCCTTACCGAGGTTTTTATATGCACTCCAGAATACATTTGATGTGATTCCGTCGAGGTACTTCCGAGAGATAGAATCCTTACAGAGGCAATTGATATGGGGCGGGCATTCGCGTATCGCTCTTCCAAAGTTAACGCTTCCCTGGTATGACGGCGGTATAGCACTTCCGGATATCAAGCGGTATTATTGGGCTTCCCAGCTTGCTGCAATTAACCACGGGATGTATGCCCCGGCGTTGAATCCAGCGTTTGAAATGGATAGATGGCTGTTACCGGGGGGGAGACTACAACAGGGCGCTCTATTCAGGATCCTCTCGCTTACAGCTTTCAGGTCCCACGGGGATAGCTGTACGAGTGTGGCATAGTGCGACTGCGGCTATGGGCTGGAGGGATCGATTGACCCGCGCGACTCCGCTTTACGCTTCTGCGAGACTGGGTTACCTGTGGCGAACGAAAGGATTTGAGAGGTGGGATATGATTGGCATCAGTAAAGTGCGTGATCTCTGGGTTAAGGGCAGGATAAAGACTTTCGCAGAACTACAGGCGGAATATGAGCTAGGCGATAGGGAATTCTTTCGCTATGCTCAAGTTCGCCACGCCTTGAATTCGGTTTTCCCCGTGGGTAGCGCGATCCGGAATCCTCCCCCCTCGAAGATCGAATATTAGATGGTCATGTGCCGGATAGCACTATGATCTACAAAAAAAATGATCAATGATCGCTCAAGCTTGCTCGAGCACCTTAGGGCAACCTGGATTGCGGATGGTTTTGAATTAGACGACAAGGACTGGCAATCTGCGATCTCCTCTCCCAAGGAGGTCGCAATCCCGGCTCGTCTTCGCCTGGTCCAGCTTAAAATCCTTCATCGGATTTATGTTACCGACCCCCGCCTGATCCGTATGGGCTATTCGACGGATGGCTTGTGTAGGCGTGGTTGTGGTCTGCTTGGTACCTTTCTCCACATAATTTGGGAATTTCCGGAGATGGTGCTTTTCTGGAACCGTATACATGAGGTGATGAATGAAGTAACAGGTGTTGTGATGTTGCCAGAGGCCCGACGATGTCTGCTGAATGTATGGGGGCCAAATGACTATGATGTGTCACAGCTACGATGGCCTACCCTTGGTAATATGATTGCTAAGAGAGACATTGCATAGCTTTGGTGGTCCCAAAGGCCCCCCACAGTGACGGCCTGGAAAGAGAACATGGACTGGTGCATGTTTAGAGAGAAGACTGTATATGTGGCGAGAGGCAGACCAAGAAAATGGGGGAAAATTTGGAATCAATGGAACTCGTACCGGGGAGATATATGTACGCCCCCTCTCACGGAGATCTCTAGTCCCCCCCTGTCTCCCTGACCCGAAATTCCTGATGTAGTATTGCGTATTCTGTTCTTGATTTTGTGTTTCCTGCTTCCAGCCCCCTCATCTGTGTACAACAACTCCTGTGTCATACTATTGTGTATCTCCCGTCCTCCTTGAGCACTCACCCGATTGCTGTACTACTGTTATATTGCCTTGTCTGTTTTTTTCTATGTTTCTTTATTATAATAAAAAGTAAAAAAAATAAAAATTGGTTGGTGATTACAAGGGTTCCTTGGGTGTTGGAGACTGTTTGGGGTTTTCGAATAGAGTTTGTTGGAAATCCAGTGCAATCTTGTTTGCTAAGCAGGGTAATCTTTCAAAGGGATATAGAGAAGTTAATAGATTTAGAGATTCAAGAGTTGATTGGAAAAGGGGCAGTGGCGAGAGAGTTGGACTTAGCAGAAGGTTGTGTGAGCGATATTTTTCTGGTCGCCAAAAAAGTCAAGGTAATGTGCCCTGTGATAAATTTGAGAGACCTGAACGATTGGGTGGTGTACCATCACTTCAAAATGGAAGGGATGCATTTGTTGAAGGATGTGTTGCAGAAGGGAGACTGGATGACTCATTTGGATTTGAAGGATGCGTATCTGACAAGTCCTAATTGGTAGGAACATCAGAAGTTTTTAAGATTCCAGTGGAAGGAGAGCTTGTGGAAGTTTGCGTGTCTACCTTTCGGTCTATCCTCCGCACCATTGTGTTTTACAAAGGTTCTTCACCCTGTGGCAGCCTATTTGAGGCAGAGGGGCGTTCGTCTGATTATTTATCTAGACAACATCTTGATTATGGATCAGAACAAGTCAGATTTGATTTACAACACAAATCTGGCTGTGAGACTGCTAGAATTTTTGGGTTTGGACATTTTGGTTAGAAGGTTGTTGAGAAGCATTAGAATTGCTAAACTCCCTGGGACTAAGTATTCTGTTGTTTGGGATGTTTCGATAGTGTTGTTATTTATGGTCTCATGGAATGATAATTGGGATTTAAGTCTTACAGACTTATCGATTAAAATTACCATGTTGCTGTGTCTGGTTTCTTTCCACAGGGTTTCTGATGTTAAGGCACTGGAGGTGTCTTTTAGATCGTATACTCCGGAGGGGATTTGTTTCCAAATTAGACAGGACTAAGACTAATTTGTATACAATTTTTTATCCTTATTTCGATGATGGAAGTTGCCCCGGTATTGGAACTTTCATAGATTCCCATGCTTTTGTATCATTCCCCGTCGTCGGAATGGGAGTCTCGGTAACAAAATAACATAGCAGTAGGTACAAAAGAGAAAGAAAAAGGCCTAGGCCTCATTCCCTTTTGTAGCATATCCGCCTCTTTTTGTAAAAGAGACCAAACTTAGGCATAAGCCAGTCAGAAGAGCCTCACCCCATAGAACCCTCCTGAAGGAACCTCAGAGCCTTAGATGTTCTACCACACGTTGTGCTTAGGGAGTCTCCTTTGAGCTCTGCTCAAACTCTTCTCTTCAGAAGTTTTCTTCAGGATTTCTCTTTCAGGATTGTTAGCTGTTCCTTCCAGGATGTCTGAAAAGGAAAAAAAGAAGGCCCTTTTTAAGCCATGTTCCACCTGTGGCAAGAAAAGGCTTTTGAGGAGGATAAGCATAAGGATTGCATCTACTGGCTCTATCCTGACCATAAGGCTGCGGACTGCAAGATCTGCCGCACCTTTTCAACCAAGACTCTCCGGGATCGTGAGGGTAGGCTTCTGACCTGGCTCCAGAAGTTGAAGTCCAGAAAGGACACAGTCTCCAGTGACAGTGAGGACTCTTCATCTGCATCATCTTCTAGAAGGTCAGTCAAAAGGGGTAGGGTTTCCCCTTCTCCTTCTGTGGAGCGTTCTTCTAAGGCCTCAAAAAAGACCCCCAGAGAGTCTGAGAGCCAAGGTCCCGGCGAATCTCCTCACCATGGTGAAAAGGAGAGGATAGGACCATCTACGCCTTCTGTGGGGATGAAGACTGATCAAGCCTTCAAAAAGCCCTCTTCCCAGTCTTCTGGAAAATCTGACAGAAGTACCAAGGCGTCGACGATGAAGGCGGCGTTGATGAAGGCCTCGTCGAAGGAATTGAAGCCTGCTCTTAAAATGGTACCGTCGACGGGCTCATCGACGGTACACTCGACGTCGACGGGATCGTCGACGAAGAAGGACTCGTCGACAGCAGTGATACCAGTGTCAACGAAGGCGCCGCCGACGGCAGCGACGTCGACGGGGATGTCGACGACGACAAAAACGTCGACGGGGATGTCGACGACAACGTTGACGAGGATGTCGACGACGGCAGTGGGGTTCGTCGACGGTGGTGACGACGACGGTGTCATCGTCGAGGGCTTCGACGACGACAACATTGACGGCGACGACGGCAGGAGCGTCGACGATCTCGTCATCGACGACGCCCATCTCGTCGTTGAGTATTCTTTCGTCGACGACGTTTATTCCGTCGACGCCGCCGACGACAGCAATATTGATAACTCCATTGTTACCGCCCGATATCACTGATTGACAACACATTAAAGGTCCTGGGGAGGGTAATTTTTAATAGGATTAGGAGCTGGGCAGAAGCCAATAACGTCTTACACTGCTGCCAACTGGGTTTTAGAAGCCATGTGGGCACTGTTGAACAATGTTTGAACTTGAATTTGATAATGGCCAAGTACAATATTGTAAAAAAATCTCCGCTGTATCTTGGATTCATGGATTTAAGTTCAGCATTTGATTTTGTTAACCGTTCTAGTCTGTGGTCACTTTTGCTTAGTTATGGTTTGGATGATTCTTTGGTGTATTTTCTTTCTTATTTACATAGGGACTTAAAGGCCAGAGTACGCATCAATAATGAGGGTGAAGTCTCAGACGATATTTTAATTGGCAGGGGTGTTAGCCAGGGCTGCGTACTCGCCCCACTGCTTTTTATTTTATACATTAATGGGTTGAGTAGCAGTCTGAGTAAGGTAACTAAGGATGTTCCAATCATAAATGGCAACCCCATTACTGCTCTGCTGTATGCGGACGACGCAGTGCTAATAGGGCGTACTCCCAATGCACTGCGCATTTTAATTTCCGGGTTTGTCGATTTTATGTCAGATTTGGGCCTCAATACTAACTTTAAAAAATCATTTATTATGAATTGCGGACCCAAAAAATATAATATCACCTCAATCAAGTCAGGTGAAAACATCCTAAAATGCACAAGCACTTTTCCCTATTTAGGACTGCTATTCGCTAAAACAGGTTCATGGCAGCCGCATGTCGCTCACGGAAGAAATAAAATTGGCAAATCTATCAATTCAATTCTATCTCTTCGGCAACCTAAACAGGCTGATGTTATTATTTCTTTGTTAAACATCTACCGTACCCAATGTCAACCCACGGGAACTTATGGAGCTGAAGTGTGGGGCTATTCCAATAGTACGCCCATCCAGATAGAGGAAAACAGATTTTGCAGGAAGGTTCTGGGGGGCCCTCCGTGCGCCTCCACATTCATTTGTCATAATGAGCTAAAGTTATTGTATGTTGAGGATTTTATCCGATCAAGGCCTGCCCTTTTTTGGCTAAAAATATGGCTAAACCCAGCAGCACATCTAACCCGCAGCATAATATCTGACTGCCTACAAAGTGAAAGATCACACCTTGTACCATGGTTGAAAGCTGTTGAGAACAGCCTATTTAGCGTGGGCATGGGTCTTTTGTATAGTTCCCCAAACACTATTGTCCATGCACATAAGAATATAGTTAAACGGGCCTTGTACGCCTTATATGGGGAGGAACGGATAAGATTGGAATATCTTAAAACCTCAGTCATTAAATACACTTCCTATGTCGAACCTGGAAATGAAACTTTAATCTCACCACAGAGATATCTGTTAATAACATTAGGAAGATGGAACAGGAGTCTCCTGTTCCGATTTCGGGATGGAAGTGTGGTAAACCTATTAAGCTTCCCCTTAGGCTATAATAAAAACGTGGAACAGTTGGCTTGTCCTTGTTCCGAGGGAGGTAAACAAGGTTTGATACATTACTTCTTTTTCTGCGGTTTTTATAAAATGTATACTCTGCAATATCTAATGCCTTATTGCCGCAAATATGACCTAAAGAACTTTAAACAGGCAATGAGAACCTTCCAAATGTTGCCCTCGGATGAGGTGATATTTACTGTAAGCTGTTTCCTTAAAGCTAGTGTGTGATCAAGGAGGAGCATGGAATATGCTTGACGAACATTAGTATTTTGCGTTTTCCACACTTTTGGCTCTTTGTATATTATAGTACGTTTTATTTGTACATAGACACTTGGATGCTTGGTTTGATGTAAATGATTTCTTTCGTGATAACTATAAATTATAAGTAAAATATTCATATACTGTGAATTTTTGTAGCACTGTAATTTGTCCTTTTTCTGCTTTACGCAGGGCCGCTCCAACATTACTTGAAAAGGATATTTTAATGTAAAAATAAGATGAATGTTTTTATCAATTTTATTGTGCTTTAACCTGTATGTACTTTTATGGATGTATTAATTCCGAATAAAGATCATTTGACATTGACATTGACATTGACAACTCCATTGTCTACGGGATCGTCGACGATTTTGTCGTCGGAAAAGAGGATTACCACCTCTATGACAAGGATCACACCGGACATGACATCTCCTAGGAGAGCTACCCCGTTGCCTCCAGCTCTGCTTTTAGAGGAGGATGACGATGAGTCAGAAGATGATGAACAGGACTCGTATGGCTATGCGAATAGTCCTTCCCAGCTTCTGGTTAAATGTCAGGAGACAGATTCTGACGGAGAGTACTGCCAGAAATGTGGTTATCACCATCATCGTTCTTCCCAGCCACAACAGTACTCGAAACAGGACATGGTATCTGTTCCTTCATCATTATTGCAGGACCTTCACAATATGCTGCAAGACTATAAATCAAGATGTTCACAACCTGCTGCTGCTACCGTTCCAACTATGCAGGACTTGCCTGCCCCTGCGGCTCCGCCAATGGCTGGTCCTGAAATGCCATCTCAGGTACCATCTCGGCCACAGACTCCGGATCCACAAGAGCCTTCGGTTCCATTGGACACCCATGATGATTCATCGGAGGACAATGAACATTTTGATGAAAGGCCTGGTCAAGGGGTGGAATGGGATGAGTATGTCATTCCTGACCCAGCATCTCCATGTACGGATACGGTAAACTCCCCACCAGCGGATATAGAGGGGTTTCACAAGCTAATGGAGAGAGCGGCTGGCAGATTCAAACTATCTATGCCTTCTACTTCCACTGAGTATTTTTTATATGATTTTAAAGAACATTATAGGAAGGTAACGAGATCCATCCCTATTGTTCAACATCTTTGGGATGAAGGCCTTAAGGCGAAGAAAAATCCAGCGACTGTGGTTCCTGTACTACCGCGCCTCGACAAAAAATACAAAGCGCCTGTGTCGGTGTCTTTGACGGGGCACCCGCGACCGGACTCGGTAATCTCACAAGCGGCACAGAGGAAGTCTCGCAACCCCTCGGCTCCTTTGACGACTCCTCCGGATAAAGAGGGCAGGAGGCTGGATAGCGCCGAAAAAAGATTTTCTTCAATGGCGAGTCTGTTGGTGAGAGCAGCTAATGCCTTGGCGATATTGGGCAGGTACGATCGCCAACTTTGGTGTGATATCTTGCCACACTTAGATCAACTTCCTCCAGAGTCCAAGACAGAGGCAAAAAAGATCTTACAAGAAGGGGAAACTACGTCAATGGAAGTCATACACTGTGCCATGGATATTGCCACAACAGCGTTTCGTTCCTTGGCTGGAGCTGCAGTTCTTCGTCGCCAGGGGTGGCTTAAGGCGACCTGGTTCAGGCCGGAATGCAAAATAAGATCTTGGATTTGCCCTTTGATGGAGAAGCACTATTTGGTAAGCTGATTGATGACACCCTCCAAAAAATTAAGAAAGATACTGAGACTGCTAAGTCTCTGGGTACGCTTCAGTACCGCAAAGCTCCTTTTAGGTGTTCCAGGGGCAAGAGCACTTCCCACAGAGGCTCTTATCAACAGCAGAGGTACTCATCATATGGCTCAGGTTCACAGCAGTACCGTCAACCGTACCAGCAAAGGCAAGGTCAGTCTTCAAGTTACTCAAGGCCTAACAACAGAGGGAAGAAGGCTCGCCAACGGTGTGATGCGTCCAAAAGACAATAGCGGCCTCCTGGCTCTTCCTACTGTACCCACCTCTGCAAAATCATCAGTAGGAGACAGGGTTTCACAATACCTTCGAAATTGGTCCAAGATAACATCAGACCAATGGGTGCTCAGCATCATTCGAAAGGGCCATACTCTGGAATTCACACAAATCCCACCATCCAAGCCCCTGCTGCCATTCCATCAAAACATCTGCGTCTTCTGCGGCTCGAGGTTCATCAGATGCTCCTGAAAGGAGCGATAGAGCCGGTTCTCTCCGCCCAAAGAGGAGAAGGATTCTATTCCAGGTTCTTCCTGATAAGGAAGACGCTATAGAAATGGAATCCGATTTTGAGGGGGCGGAACTAGCAGGCGCTGGAAATGGCCGCGTAGTTCCCGAGCTCCGCCGGCGCCACCTAAAATCCTGATCGTTCCTGCACCAACCTCACTTGTTCCGTACCCCCGACACCCCCACGATTGGCGGAGCCGCCAGGGATCAGTGGGATCCGTCTGGAGGGAGAACCCGCCGGCCCAAACGGCAGCAACTGGCTCGTTCTCCGGAGCGCTGAGCGGGCCCGCGGACCGCGGCCTCCGGTAAAACCGATACCCGCACTGCGTGCGGAGACGTGCGGCAGAGGACAGCAAGCACACCCACCGTGGGCACCTCTCCTGCGCCAAGCGGCCGCGGACTCGGCGAGGGGAGGTGAGCGACACGAAGGGCCAACGGGGGCCTTAGCTCACTACCGCCGCGGAATCAAGAACGAGACGGTGAGCCTGACCAGCGAGTTAGGAGGGAGCCCGGCGGCGCCATTACACCGCGACCGGAGCTGAGCGCCAGGGAGGCTGCAGCCACACCGCATGGTGAGGGGAACGCACTCGGCGACAAGACAGCGACACGGCGGGTCCCTGGGCCTATCCTCCCCCTTCATTACGTCCACTCCGGAGGGTCGCCAGATCGGGGCTCTTCTGCACCTGGGGTCCTGGCGACTGTGTAGGCGGCGGCACCTGCAGCGACCCGCCCCACTGCCCAACCTGCCCCTTGCCTGCACCGGCTGTACTGCCAGGGGGTCAGCCCACGTAGTCCCCGCACAGGGAGGAAGACAGTGTCAACATTGTGTGGGGCACCCCACATTCTAGGTTGGACAGACGCGCTCCTTCCCCACGCCATCAAGAGGGCGAGAGGGTGTGGTGGCAGCGGCCCGACCCCAGCCCTGATTTCTCTCGTTTGGGAACCTGAGAGCCTCACTGGTACAGAGACAATTGATTGTGCTACAGCGGCCTATTTGTGGACAGCGCTTCGTCTATGGTGGAACACAGTCACCACAGGACGCTACCAAGCATGGGGAACGGAGACAGGACCCAGAGTAAGCTCCCCTTCTCACAGAGGCGATTACCAGTGCAGAGTCCCCTGGCACAGCGCGACGAGGAGACGCATACAGGGGAGGCGCAGGAAGAAAACTCGGACATAAAAACAATGCTCCGCTCCATGGAGCAAAACATCCAGACAAATATAGCGGCGCTGGGATCCAAGATGGACGCCATGTCCTACAGAATGGACCGCATGGCGGAACGCCTAGACAAACACGCGGAAAGGCACGATATGGCTGAACGGCGAATCACAGAGGTAGAGGAGGCCCAAACGGACCTGGACACGGCGAGACGGCGGGCGGAAACACTCATCAGAACATTACAGGACAAAACGGAGGATTTGGAAGCGCGGTCCCGTCGCTGCAATCTCCGCATTATTGGCCTGCCGGAGACCACTCAGACGGGGAAAATGGAATTATTCATAGAACGATTGCTCATTACGCTATTGGGCGACGGAGTGTTCTCGGCGATGTTTGTCGTGGAACGCGCGCACCGCACGCTTGGCCCACAGCCCAAACCGGGTTTCCCCCCCCCCCCCGCCCAGTCATAGCGAAGCTGTTAAACTACAGGGACAGAGACACGGCACTCAGGCTGGCACAAACCAAGGAGAACCTACAATTCGAGGGGTCGGCGATTTCCATATTCCCGGACTTTACAGCGAGGGTGCAGGAGGCACGCAAGCATTTCGCCCCTCACAAGAAACGCCTTAGAGATATGGGCCTCGATTATGCAATGTTGTATCCGGCCAAATTGCGTGTGAATAGGCAGGGCCATTCACATATCTTCACGGACCCAGCAGAGTTGCAGAAAGCCTTGAAAACATGGGCCAGGGAGAAGACGGACATACAGGCCGAGAACCAGAAGGAAGCGGATTCGAGCCCCTTAGATGAACAGGAGTGATCTGGGGGTACGACGCTTGGAGCACAGTGAACTAATGATGAAGACCCTGTTATCCTAGAGTTTGGAGGGACGTTATTTCGGATGAGAGACCCACTGGGACGATGTGACAGATAAGTGGGGCCGGGGTTTTGGAACAGGGACGGACTACTCGGTGTATTGAACTCTGTTCACATAGACTCGGTATGCCCCAGACATGTTAGTAGCTGGCGGCGTGTAGGGGTTGCCTATGGGGTGGCGGGTTGGAAGGGACAAGTACGGAGAACCGGGGAGAATAACCATACTGATGTTCAGGTTGGTGCATTGCTGCAGTGCTGGTGGTGCAGGGCGGGGGGAGGGGGGCTGGGCACCAGAGTTGAGAGTTGGGCGCTTAGGACGAGTTAGCTTGCTACCTCTGCCTCCGAGCATAATGCACACGGGGCTGTTGAACTTGTTGCTGGGGAGGGTTGGGTGGGATGGGGACCTGCAAGGCCAAATTGGGGTGGGTCTGCTGTGGGTGGCGGGTGGAATGTTGGGGACTGTATTTGGGTACAAGTTGTTGTTTTGTTTGACTGCGGGTGTTCAAAAAACTGAATTTTGGGCGGGTTCCACTATGTACGATGCTGCCACTGACACGCCACACCGCCTGCTTAATCTCGCCCCGTCGGGGCGCCTGAGACTTTTGCATAATTGCCTCCACACTCACACTGTCCGACATGGCTGTGGCTGACGTCACTACACCACAGATAGGCACTGCACCGACTCACCTACGGGCACTGTCATGGAATGTCAGGGGCCTCAATGACTTTAGAAAGCTGCGTAAGGTCCTTAGTTATCTGCGTAGGCATCACATAGATCTCGCTCTCATACAGGAGACACATCTACCCCTTAACAGCAAAATGCTGACACACAAAGGAATAGGGGGCTGTAGTGTGGCAGCGGGATTCACCGCGCACTTTTGGGAGACACTCACGTGGGTCAACCCGCGCTCCAAACTCACATTGACGTCTCTAGAGACAGACCCTGAGGGACGATACGTACTCTGTAGATGCAGGGGCAAGGGGCATGATTTATTGATTGTGAATGTGTATGGCCCTAACTACGACTCCCCTGATTTTTACACGGAGTTAGCCCGGAAGTGCAAGTCGTATGACTACTCGAGTGTGCTCTGGGGAGTGGATTTCAATTTGGTACTCGACCCAAACCTGGATAGGTCTGCGGGACCCCCCAGGAGCCCGTCGGCGGCTGCCACGGTACTTTGGACTGAACTAGTGCACTTGGATCTATTGGATGTGTGGCGCAGTCGGCATCACTCCAGAGGGGGGTACACTCACTACTCCGCTTATCACGCACTCCACACCAGAATAGATTACTGGCTTGCATCACAACATCTATCCAATAGTGTGAGGGACTGTCTGATACTGCCGCGCACTCTATCTGATCACTCTCCTCTCCTCCTGATACTGGAGACGCCGGTGCACAGGATTCCCCCCTTTACGTGGCGCTTCCCCCGTATTCTCTTCTGGACGAGGTTTTCAGAGGAGAGATCGCAAATGAAATTGACAACTTTTTTGAGACCAATATGGGCTCTGTGGAGAGCTTCCAAACGCTATGGGAGGCATTTACGGTCTACGTTCACTGGATAGCCATGGCCAAACACTCCAGTGTCCTGAAATCCATTAGGCAGCGGCTTCAACATCTTGAAAACCAGCTATCAGAACTGGAAGATAGACAGCGGGTGGAGCCTGAGGGGGACGCCTTGGAACAAATTAAACTTCTGCTGACGGAATATAATGCAGAGGCAGACAGGGAGGTGCAGCATATGGGTAAATACACCACAGCCCGCACTTATGGCGAAGGTGAAAGATCTGGCTCCCTCCTGGCCAAACTAGTCCGAAGTGAAAGACGTCAACTAATAGTGGGCGAGCTGGTGTCGAGTACGGGAGAGGTCCTTACGGATGAAGAGCAGATTATTGGGAATTCAGGCAGTACTATTCCACTCTCTATAGATCTAAGTCAACAGGAATGGAAGGGGCGATTGACGACTACCTAAGCTATATCAAAATGCCACAGCTGTCCAACTCGCAGAGAGAATTCCTTATGATGCCCATTCAAAAGGATGAAATAGTGGAGGCGCTAGATAGCATGAGGTCCGGTAGCGCCCCAGGTGCTGATGGACTGACTGTTGGCTTCTACAAGGCCTTTAAAGAACAGTTGGTCCCCTTCCTCTCCGCACTATTTGACGACATATGCATGGAAGGCAGCATGCCCCCAACCATGCGAGAGGCGCTCATTAAAACACTCCTTAAGCCAGGGAAGCCCTCCACTGAGTGCAGCTCATACAGACCCCTGTCCCTGATAAATGTCGACGCGAAGCTGTATGCCAAGGTACTTGCGACGCGACTTGCACTACTCGCCCCGGAACTGGTGGCCCCAGAACAGGCCGGTTTTATCCCTTCTAGAAACCTCACGTACAACATACGCACAGTCCTGGGGACGATGCAGCATGTGAAGCCAGAGAATAAGGCGTTGGCAGTATTTCTCGATATGGAGAAGGCGTTCGACTCCGTAGAGTGGCCCTTCATGTCGAGAGTGCTCATTGAACTGGGCCTGGGCGAACCCTTCCTGCAAATGATAGGCGCCTTGTATTATAAACCGTCGGCCAGACTAAGAATAGGTGATAGAGTCACGGAAGCATTTGAAATAGGCAGAGGCACTAGACAAGGCTGCCCCCTCTCCCCATTACTATACGCCCTAGTGGCGGAACCCCTAGCGTGTGCGCTCCGGGAATACCATAGTCATGAGGGCATTAATTTCCCTACTTACAAGATTTGTATCTCCACGTACGCTGACGATACGCTTTTGTACGTCAGAGACCCGGAGCTCAACCTCTCCCCCGTACTCAGGGAGGTGGTGCAGTTCGGAGCCTTATCTGGTCTAAAGGTGAACTGGACCAAATCGGTGGCATTCCCACTGACTCCGGTGACGAGTAAATTTGTTATGGATTACCCATTACAGTGGTCAGAAGACCCGGTTAGGTACTTGGGCATACAGCTTCATCCGGATCCGGACATCTTAGTGAGGGAAAATTATGGAGTCGCATACACTAAGTTAACTGAAGATGTAGACAGATGGTGTAAATTGCCGTTGTCCCTGTCGGGCCGCATCGCGCTAATGAAAATGATAGTGCTCCCGAGGTTTTTGTTTCTTTTTAACAATCTCCCGGTGATCCTCTCTAAGGCCTTCTTCAGAACAATGACTCAGACCCTCACACGGTTGGCATGGGGAGGTAAGCAACCAAGGGTCCAGTGGCAAGTTCTAATGCACCCGTATGAACAAGGCGGTCTAGGGGCCCCGGACATTGAAAGGTACTATAGGGTTGCGCAAGCGACGCATTTGCATACATGGATACACGGGATCGTAATATCCCGCACGTGATCCTAGAGACTCTATTCACAGACCCCCTCCCTCCACCGGCTACAGTATTTGAGCCGGCCACGCGCCGGGTAGGATCTCTGGATTCGATCACAGCGATGAACCACGCATGGCACTCTTTGGCCAAGAGACATGACTACGCACTACTGTATTCCCCCCTTGTTCCGATAGACTGGGCCGTGTGGCTGACGCCGCTACGGGAGAAGGGGGTCACGCGCGCCCTTAAACAATTAGGTATACTTAAGTTGGGGGACTTGTTCAAGGATGGGAAGGTAGTTTCCTGGGGACAGGTCGCTCCTTCCCAGACCCCAGTGTCGCTACTGCACCGTTTTCAGCTACATAGGGTCCGCGCAGCGCTTCAGGACCTGCTGGGGCCGACAATGGTGGAACCTCCCGAACTGCCAGAGCTGACGTACGTTATAAAAACGCCATCGTCCAGCAACTTGATTTCGCGGTTATACAAGGTTGGACAGTGTCACGGGGAACAGCCACCCTCGAAAGCCCGACTGGCATGGCAGCGGGACTTACAGACGGAGATAAGTGACTCAATGTGGAAATATTGCTGCCAAAATACTAAAAAAGTGTCGCTTAATGCTCGGCACAGACTTATTCATTTTAAATTTCTACAACGAGTATATTACACTCCAGAACGTCTGCACAGATACGGGCTCCGACAGACGTCGGAATGTGAACGCTGCCATGCAACAGTGGCGGACTTCCTACATCTGGCATGGTCCTGCCCGGGAATTAATAAATTCTGGGAAGACGTTTTTCTAGAACTAGGTCTAATACTCGAGATTGAGCTCCCAGTAGACCCTGCGTTGGCGTTGTTGGGACACACCAGGATTCTCCCTCCGGCGCCACGTCGCCTGGCAGATATGGGGTTACTTATGGCTCGACGAGCGGTGGCGCAGTGTTGGATGCGAGGTCCGCTCCCAACCAAAAGCAGATGGGCCAGGGATATGCTGTACAGTTGCACCCAATCACAGCTCTATAGTGAACTCCTACCCCCTGTTAGTAGACTAAAAAAATTTTGGGACCTGTATCTGACTTACAACTCCAATAAAGACACCGCGGATGCAGATCAGGAGGAGACAGAGGAGCGGCGGGAAGGGGAGGAGGGCCCCGAGGATTAGACACACAATACCTGGTAGCCCAAGCGGGAACGTAGGCAGGACACCTGGGACTCTGGGAAGCTGGAGGGACACAGGACATTTAGAAACGCTTTCACTGGGATACACAAAGAGTGGGAGGGCCTGGCGGGTGAGGGACTCTGGTGGGTGGGGAGGATGCAGATATAGCATGGTTGTGGGCGGGGTGGCATATAGTACTGAGGCGGCAGTGACACAATAGTGGCAGGCACATAGGCAGTCAGGGGGGGAGGGGGGAGGTTGGGCGGGATTGTTGCGAGAGCAGTGTTAGACCTGGATTACGTTGGCAGACACACACACTTCACGATAATATCCCCACTTCATTGAAGCCACCAAATCCACACTTATCCAGAAATGAGAGGACGGGGTAGGGGGCGTCGGCATATCCTAAACATCAACTGAGTTGTGCTATCTAAGACTCGCGTCACCGGACCCTTGGGTTGACGGGGCGTTGATTTTATAAGTTGGTTTTGATCTATGTACTGACACAGCCCTAGTTTGCTGCCGGCCCCAGGGTTGTAGGCGGAAAGCTGTGTGTGTGAATTGAAGACGAATAAAAGTTTATAACCAAAAAAAAAAAAAAAAAAATGGCGCCCAATTTTAGATCTTAGGGAGCTCAACATCTATCTCATCTACCTATCCTTCCGGATGGTCTCTCTTCAAGACATTCTACGTCTTGTCAATCCAGGGGATTTCATGGCCACGCTCGATCTCGAAGATGCGTACTTTCACATACCAATTCACCCGGCACACAGAAGGTTTCTACGATTCACAGTAGCCAGGAGCCACTTTCAATTCAGGGTTTTACCCTTTGGACTTCGCTCAGCTCCGAGAATTTTCACGAAGGGGCTGGCACCAGTAGCTGCATTTCTACGGAAGAATCATTTGCAGGTCTTCCCTTACCTGGACGATTGGTTGCTGAAGGCTCCGTCCAGGGAGGCTGCGAGGGAAGCGGTCAACGTGTGCACAAACCTCTTCCAGAATTTGGGTCTCACTCTGAACAGGGAAAAATCATCTCTGGTTCCGTCAAGGACAGCACGCTTCCTGGGAGCCATCTTGGACTCAAATCTCATGAAGGCATTCCCAACCTGTGAGAGACAAGAAAAACTGCAAACCATGGTGTGACGAGGGGGACCCGGAAGACCTGGTACAACGAGACTTGAATGTGCACGAAACCCTGTTGCTTTCACCCTTTGTCACACAGCACCCGGAACACTGGAAGGAAGACGTTCACGGACCCGTGACTTACCTCCGTGAAGACCACTGTTTCTTTAACTGGGCGGAATTGGAAGCGAGCCCCGCCCACGAGTCCGACGTAAATCCCAGCCGTGAACACACACAGGTGTGTACATCACCCGGAGGAGTAGGCGGTTTGGTAGACGTGGAGGAGAGCGACGGAGTGGAGAGAAGTACGGGAGCTGCGGAGCTGAGGAGAACCGGAGGAGAAACAGGAGCGGAGAGCAGTGACGGCAGAGGAGCCTGGACTATCGAGGAGGAGGAGGCGGCTGGAGGCGGGCCGGGAGCGGGAGACGACGGCTGCGGCAGCAAGCCAGGAGGCCAACGCGAAGGCGCTTCGCCCAGCCACACTTCAAGGGAAGTGTGGCTTGCACAGGTACGATCTCGCTTTTCGGGTTGGGTTGGACGGAGGTGGAACAAACCGCCCTGAAAACGCACATGGCATCCTTTGCACTATTCCCCAACCCTATCTGCACTGTACCGACACCTAGACCTTTGGTGGTGTGTTTTGCACGTGTGATCCTCACTCCCCTCCCTACTCACTGTACATTTATACACGAGGACTAAATCTGCCCCATATTTCTATTTTCTGAGCTGAAAGGCGTCAGAGCAGAGGACCGGACTACCAGTCCCAGAAGCCCGCGGGAAAGAAGAGGAACCGGACCGGAAAGACGCAGGGAGCGGCGTTCCGCCACCGAGGCTGCAGCTGAACTACCCCTTCCCTACTATCGGAAACAGATACATCGGAGACGTATACTAAAAATAAAGCCTGCATTAGCCACAGTACCTGTCTCTGTGAGTCTATTCCCATCGCAAAGCCCACACATGGCGCTCGACTTGCGAAGAAGAAGGTGTCTTTCAGTACGCCGTTACAAATCCCTTCTGGGGGTAATCTCTTCATGCATTCCTCTGATTCCACACTGCAGATTGAGGATGCGTACTCTTCAAGAGCAACTGGACATCCAGTGGAGACAGGTTCACGGGTCGTTCGACGACAAGGTGACCATCACCTCGGCAATGAAAAAAGCTGCTGTGTGGTGGACACAGCAGGAGAACTTGTCCCAAGGTATATCCTTCGTAAGCGATCCATTTCCTCAGGCTGTGACGATGGATGCGTCATTGGACGGTTTGGGAGCAGTACTGCAGGACCTGCATGTCAGTGGGTATTGGTCTCCTCAGACTCGTGGGCTCCACATCAATCTCTTGGAGCTCAGGGCAATCAAACTGGCTCCCTCATCTAAGAGGTTCAAAAGTTCTCATACGGACAGACAACACCACGGCCATGCATTACGTGAACAAAGAAGGGGGAACCAGGTCTCTTCCGTTGTCTCAGGAAGCTCAAGAAATCTGGGAATGGGCAATCCAACATGGGATTTCACTACCTGCGGAGCACCTGCCAGGAGCTTTAATTGAAAATGCCGACAGACTAAGCAGGTCATCCTCAGTCAGTCACGAGTGGGAACTGAACCAACAAGTTCTGGACGAGGTCTTCCGACAGTGGGACAAGCCTGCGATAGATCTATTTGCCACACCGACCAACAAGAAATGCCGGTCTTATGCAAGCAGGCTTCACCACCGAGAGTCATTGGGGAATGCGCTTTCGATAGCCTCATCAGGGACATTTGTCTACGCCTTTCCCCCATTCCACTGATCCCGAGGCTTATCAGGAAGATCAAGGTGGAACCATGCAGGATGATATTGATAGCCCCTGCTTGGGCGAGACAGTTCTGGTTCACGGAACTCCACCTGTTGTCGCTAGTTCCTCCACTTCCCTTGGGGACGATTCCAGATCTCCTCACAATGTCCGAAGGGCAAGTTTGGCATCCGGATCCAGCGTCGTTGCACCTGACAGCATGGCTCCTGAGCAGCGAGAGTTTATGAACCTTCCCATCTCAAATGAAATAAAGGAAGTTCTCTCCCAGGCTAGAGCCCTTTCCACTAACAAGACTTACCTCAAATGGAAAAGATTTTGCATTTGGTGCAAGACAGAGGATGTTGACCCCTTCTCTTCACAACCTCATCAAGTTCTGCCTTATCTTTTGTCCCTGGCTAAGTCTGGGCTGGCCCATTCATCCATAAAAGTTCATTTGGCAGCGATTTCCAGATACAGACGTTCAGCGTCTGGACCTTCTCTTTGGTCTTCCAGGATAATAAAACAGTTTCTTAAAGGTTTATTTTGTGTCTACCCCCCGGTGAGGCCTCCGCCTCCTACGTGGCAATTGAATTTGGTCCTTACACAGCTCATGAAGGGACCCTTTGAACCAATACATCGTTCAGATATGAAATTCCTTTCATGGAAGTTGGCTCTCCTTCTTACCCTCACATCAGCAAGACGAGTTGGGGAATTGCAGGCGCTCACGACCCAAGAGCCTTTTCTCCAATTCAAAAGAAACACTGTGATTTTACAGACTAATCCAAAGTTCATACCCAAGGTGCCCTCGGACTTCCACTTAAATGAACCTGTTATTCTGAAAGCTTTCTTTCTGCACCCTACTTCACCAGCGGAGAGGTCGCTACATTCTCTGGATGTACAAAGGTGCTTAAAATTTTACCTGGATCGCACCAAAGGATTCCGTAAATCCTCCCAATTATTTATTGCTTTTGGTAGTCCTCAGAAGGGCCGCCCTCTTTCCAAACAATGGGTTGCAAGGTGGATTACGAGTGCCATTCTGGCTGACTGCTTGCTACTCTGATACAAAAACATGAGAATCTATGAAAGTTCCAATACTGGGGCAAGAAAACAAGTTACTTACCTGTAACTGTGGTTCCCCAGTATTGGTAACTTTCATAGATTCCCATGCGCCCACCCACCTCCCCGAGGAAAGCTCAGTCTTCAGCAGATATGGTGACTGTTACACAACGGCTACGAAAATCTGAGGCTCTGAGGTTCCTTCAGGAGGGTTCTATGGGGTGAGGCTCTTCTGATTGGCTGATGCCTAAGTTTTCTCTCTTTTACAAAAAGAGGCGGATATGCTACAAAAGGGAATGAGGCCTAGGCCTTTTTCTTTCTCTTTTGTACCTACTTCTATGTTATTTTGTTACCGAGACTCCTATTCCAACGACGGGGAATGATACAAAAGCATGGGAATCTATGAAAGTTACCAATACTGGGGTACCACAGTTACAGGTAAGTAACTTGTTTTCTTTTGTGTGGTTCGCTGTGTTAAGGAATATGAAAAAAGAACATTACTTGCTGGATTCTCTGGTGTTGATCAGTTGTTGATCTCTGTCAGAGATCCACATAAAGCAGTCTCTTCTCCCACTTTAGCTAGATGGGTGAAGGAAATTTGTTGAAGTGTGGAGTGGATGTGAGTATGCTTGGAGCACATTCTGTGAGAGGTGCTGCTGCTTCTAAAGCTTGCATGGTTGGGGGTAGTCTGCAGGACATTTTACGCTGTGCTAATTGGTCTTCTGATACGGTGTTCAGACGTTTTTATTTTAAGCCAATTGATAATGCAGCTACCTGTTTGATTAGTAAGCTTTAAACTTGCATAATATTAGCCTCCGGGTCCAGACATAAAATGTAGATTTTCCACAGGCTTGATGGGCTGAAAATCTGGATTTTATTAAAGACATGGATGCTAATATTATCCCACCCACAAGGTTTTTTTAACCCGACCATGATGTTGTTTTATCTTTTCAAAGCTGGTCAAGTCTAAGAGGTCACGGATTTCTTTGAGGAATGTTCTTTTTCTCTGGAATTTTTGGGAAAGAAGAAGTTTTTGCATCAGTTGAAGGAAATGTTATTGGTTTAACAATTTCTTATACTTCTGTGTTCGCAGTTCAAAAAGAAGGAAGTGGACTGGTTGCTAGGGGCTTTTATGCTATTTGGAATGTTTTGAATGCTCAAAGTTTTAAGTCTAGAAGCTTTGAATATGCTGCCGAGTGGTGGCAATAAAGGAAATATTGCATAATATTAGCCTCTGAGTTTTTAATAAAATCCAGATTTTCAGCCCATCAAGGCTGTGGAAAATCTACATTGTCTCCAGAGCATTTCTTAATCTCAGGAACTATAGTTCACAACTGAATCGAAATGTGGATTTCCATGCTATACCTTTATATTTTGATTGCACAGTCACCTCATTGCCATTGAGCTGGTTATCCCTGTTTCATTAAAACAGGATTATGTGCACAAATTGGGATCACAACTTGTCCTCTCATACCACTCTGTATCTCTCACCATTTTGTTGGGTATAACCCTGTGAATTTAATTCTGGAAAAAGAGTGTACTTTTAGAGTTTTGAAACCCTGAAGGTAGAAAACATCCACATTATCCCGGATTCTTCAAATGGAAATTAAAATTGGAGGTAATAATGTATCTAGGAACTAATGCACTCAATTTTATAACTGCTTGCCAGGTGCGTGTTGCCTCCCAATCAACCATTAAATAAACCTTAAGTGTGCTAGAAGATGGATACTAGAATTCAGAGAACAATAATTACTTTGCTGTATGACCCAAGTGTGCGGGATTGTTCTACCATGCTGACTTTGCATGTACAGAAATCTTGACAATAAGTACAGAAACAAGGCTATGCCTGAAATCCTGTTGATGACCAGTAATCTCACACAACTGTCACTCTTAAAAATAGGAATGCCCCCAGTAGATCAGAGACTCAGGGAGAGGTGGCAAAAGTATCTGGACAAGTGAATACTCATCAAAGCCTAGTGATATGGTTGTGAGCAGACCGGCCTAGTTGCACTCCTCCCGCAGCACCGGTAGAGGCACACAGTGAGGGAAGCTGTCCCAGCTCCAGGAGGAGCCCCGCATTACCCGCCTGAGTAACGGACGGTACTCCATTGCCCAGGAGCCCGTGCAGGACCAACCCACCACAGAGGCACGCCCACCCGCCCACCGGCGCTCAAGACACCTCGCCGGACCCGCTAGCGCGGGTCCCGCAGCGCCGGTAGAGGCACACAGTGAGGGAAGCTGTCCCAGCTCCAGGAGGAGCCCCGCATTACCCGCCTGAGTAATGCACGGGACTCCATTGCCCAGGAGCCCGTGCAGGACCAACCCACCACAGAGGCACGCCCACCCGCCCACCGGCGCTCAAGACACCTCGCCGGACCCGCTAGCGCGGGTCCCGCAGCACCGGTAGAGGCACACAGTGAGGGAAGCTGTCCCAGCTCCAGGAGGAGCCCCGCATTACCCGCCTGAGTAACGCACGGGACTCCATTGCCCAGGAGCCCGTGCAGGACCAACCCACCACAGAGGCACGCCCACCGGCGCTCAAGACACCTCGCTGGACCCGCTGGCGCGGGTCCCGCAGCACCGGTAGAGGCACACAGTGAGGGAAGCTGTCCCAGCTCCAGGAGGAGCCCCGCATTACCCGCCTGAGTAACGCACAGGACTCCATTGCCCAGGAGCCCGTGCAGGACCAACCCACCACAGAGGCACGCCCACCCGCCCACCGGCGCTCAAGACACCTCGCCGGACCCGCTAGCGCGGGTCCCGCAGCACCGGTAGAGGCACACAGTGAGGGAAGCTGTCCCAGCTCCAGGAGGAGCCCCGCATTACCCGCCTGAGTAACGCACAGGACTCCATTGCCCAGGAGCCCGTGCAGGACCAACCCACCACAGAGGCACGCCCACCCGCCCACCGGCGCTCAAGACACCTCGCCGGACCCGCTGGCGCGGGTCCCGCAGCACCGGTAGAGGCACACAGTGAGGGAAGCTGTCCCAGCTCCAGGAGGAGCCCCGCATTACCCGCCTGAGTAACGCACGGGACTCCATTGCCCAGGAGCCCGTGCAGGACCAACCCACCACAGAGGCACGCCCACCCGCCCACCGGCGCTCAAGACACCTCGCCGGACCCGCTGGCGCGGGTCCCGCAGCGCCGGTAGAGGCACACAGTGAGGGAAGCTGTCCCAGCTCCAGGAGGAGCCCCGCATTACCCGCCTGAGTAACGCACGGGACTCCATTGCCCAGGAGCCCGTGCAGGACCAACCCACCACAGAGGCACGCCCACCCGCCCACCGGCGCTCAAGACACCTCGCCGGACCCGCTGGCGCGGGTCCCGCAGCACCGGTAGAGGCACACAGTGAGGGAAGCTGTCCCAGCTCCAGGAGGAGCCCCGCATTACCCGCCTGAGTAACGCACGGGACTCCATTGCCCAGGAGCCCGTGCAGGACCAACCCACCACAGAGGCACGCCCACCCGCCCACCGGCGCTCAAGACACCTCGCCGGCTGACGCAGCGCGGAACGCAGCGCGGGACCAACGCCGGACGAAGCCCGGAGAAAGGGCGGGCCCTCTACGGCACGAGAAGGACGGGGACGGGCCAGACCCCTTGGCATTTCTGCTAAAGAAGGTACAGTGCCCATTCTCGTTTGTAGAAGATTCAAGGACATCTTGTCTTATTAACTTAGCCACACTACATAAAGTATGACTTCCAAGGGGGCCTATCCAATCTTCCTCCAAAAAGGTCGCCAGGGCCAGGAATTGGACACGTTTACTCAGAGCCATCTGACCCTCATCACTATTAGTGATACAGATTCTGATGACTGTCGTCAACTCTTAGATCCAATTCAAACCCTTCCAGAACCTTCTGTCAGGTCAGAAAAAGTGTCTTATTGGGAGGAATTAAATGCGTTGTGTGGGACAAATTTTATTCCAGTTATAGCCCGTTCCCCCGTAAAAGGCTCTACTATCGACCCTCGCGCAGATAAACATTGCGAGTCACCCCCACCATCCAAGGAGGATAGCAGCCAAATTATCGAACTTACACAGGGCCATTGTGCAAAAAGGAAGCACGACGAAACAGACTGTACTGATTCCTCATTGCTCACCATTAATCCTATCCCATCCAAGGCGCACACTGGAACGTTGGAGGACGAAGCAGCATCCTCCCACCTACAACTATTGCCCCACTTCGAATTGATGTTAAGATCTGCACTATCACCCCTGCTTGACCAAATCAACATCCTAGGGGATAGGTTGACAAGCCTAGAGGCTATTATTAAAGCCAATTCTTTCCCACCTGCTATACCCAACTGTCCCACTTCTCCTACTGTCCCCAAAGTGCCTCTCATTATAAAAACTGTCCCTACTGTAAGTACTAAAACCGCCCATACATCTGTACGACCTCCTAAGAGAAAATCTCCAATTGCCACCAAAATTCCTCGTAAACCTGTGTTTTCTAATTCTTCTGCTACTAGAGCAGAACTTAACAGAGCAGCTTGTATAAATTTGCCTCCAGAACCAGCACCTTTTGTGCTTGTTCTTGCAGGAGTACCTTCACTTACCCACGGGAAACCTGAAACCCATCAGGACCTATATCATAAAGTCCGTTTTTGGCTATCAAAAAATAGACCCCTCCCACCTAATAAAAACGGTGGCATCCTGAGCGTCAGAAGGGTGGGCTGGCTGGGGTCATCAGCTAAAGAAATTCCCGGGGACCTAATTCTAGTTAAATTTAGGGACAGGCACAGAGTCCCCTATTTACGATCCTGCAAGCCCCATGAAAAAGATGGCTCCATTTCCGTTTGGGATCTTCATGATTTTTATCCGAGTACCCCACCCATCCCCTCACCAAGATCTACAGCCCCACACAATTATCTGTTAGGAAGGGATTCTATCGATTACCAACTTTCCTACCCCTATTAGATCAGCTCTAGTTATAAGAAACTGGTAGTAAATGTTTTTGGAAATCAGTGTCATGTAAATATGTACCGTGGTTTTTATTGCAGCATGTATTTTTCTTTTTATATTGATGTATACTTTTATGATTTCTTTGTGGAGTCGAATAAAGTTAAATATGGATTGGAACCATTAAATAAACCTTAAGTGTGCTAGAAGATGGATACTAGAATTCAGAGAACAATAATTACTTTGCTGTATGACCCAAGTGTGCGGGATTGTTCTACCATGCTGACTTTGCATGTACAGAAATCTTGACAATAAGTACAGAAACAAGGCTATGCCTGAAATCCTGTTGATGACTAGTAATCTCACACAACTGTCACTCTTAAAAATAGGAATGCCCCCAGTAGATCAGAGACTCAGGGAGAGGTGGCAAAAGTATCTGGACAAGTGAATACTCATCAAAGCCTAGTGATATGGTTGTGAGCAGACCGGCCTAGTTGCACTCCTCTAAAAACATAGGTTCATTCATTATAATTTTCTCACCAGTGCCTATTATACCCCCAAGCAACTCCAACTGACAGCTCTTAAACTTCAGGATGCCCTTGTTGCATCATGGATCCTAAAGACTTTACAGGCCAGGTACTGTTTGCCCATACAGACATTTTGGTCTGATTTGGTCCCTGTAATCAATTACATAGCCCAAGCATTTTTTTTCAATATGCTCTCTTGTGCCTATTAAGATTCATAGCAGACATCCGTAGGAGCCAGCCATAGCTGGTAGACATTGCCATTTACAACTCCAATAGCTCTAACTCAAACAAATGCTAGACCTATTGAATTTATAATGCTTGTTTTTGAAATGTCATCCGTTTGCCTTACAAAACCGCTTTCCTTTTTTGCTAATGGTCTTCCACCCATATGTTTACATCCATATTTTGGTCACAAAACATTGATACTTGTCACAACAAATTGCTGTTTGTAAGGGATGCCCTAAATACGTCCTTTTGAAATAGTGATTTGTTATACTTGGGATTTGGTAACTTGTTACTGAATTACAAAATGGGTTAACTTCATTCCAAAAAGAGGTAGATTATTTGCAAACTCTGTGATTTAGAGAATCACAAGGTGTACGACCGCTAAAAAGCTTTGTACATTTAGCCCTGAGTCTGTTGTGACACAATTGGAGCACCCCTCAGACCCTAACAATATGATACATTATGAAATTATAGCATCCAAACCACTAATGGAGCAAGGACTCGTATAAAAGAGACTTGCTCGGATGCAATCCTGTCATATAAGCTGTAATGCTGCATTAATAATGTATTTCTGTAAACTAATATGCACCACATTCCATATTCTAGCAAGATGAAGTTTGCCTATGTGTTTTACTACCAAGTAACCTAAGTGGAACTTAAAATGGCTGCTAAGCGTGGGAAACTGTATTGTGCATGCGTCAACTGCATCTACGTAGAATGACGCTCCTTCGATTTGAGGGAAAGTCCTGCATCTGCCCACTAGCTCTAACAAGCATTTACAATGCAACTGTCTCGCCTTTGCAAAAGTTAGAGCTATTGGCTTTGTAAATGACAAACTTTTTATTTAGTTGTTGGTTTTGAAAACAGATAAATAAATGGCATTGTCATTTACAATGCCAATAGCTTAATCTCTCGCAAATGCGAGACCTATTGCATTTGCACCCACATACACACACAGAGAGCCACACACACACACACACACACACAGAGAGAGAGAGCCACACACACACAGAGAGACACACACACACACACAGAGCCACACACACACACACACACACAGAGCCACACACACACACACACACACACACACACACACAGCTCTCTGCCAAGTAACGCCATAGGGAACAGAGGCACGAAAAACCGGATCACAAGCAGGGAACAGAGGCACTAAAAACCGGATCACAAGCAGGGAACAGAGGCACAAGCAGGGAACAGAGGCACAAGCAGGGAACAGAGGCACGAACAGGGAACAGAGGCACGAACAGGGAACAGAGGCACGAACAAGGAACAGAGGCACGAAAACCGGATCACAAGCAGGGAACAGAGGCACGAGCAGGGAACAAAGGCACGAGCAGGGAACAGAGGCACGAGCAGGGAACAGAGGCGCGAGCAGGGAACAGAGGCACGAGCAGGGAACAGGGGCACAGGCAGGGAACAGAGGCACAGGCAGGGAACAGAGGGACAAGCAGGGAACAGAGGCACAAGCAGAGAGCAGAGACACAAGCAGGGAACAGAGGCACAAAAACCGGATCACAAGCAGGGAACAGAGGCACGAGCAGGGAACAGAGGCACGAGCAGGGAACAGAGGCACAAGCAGGGAACAGAGGCACAGGCAGGGAACAGAGACACGAGCAGGGAACAGAGGCGCGAGCAGGGAACAGAGGCACGAGCAGGGAATAGAGGCACAGGCAGGGAACAGAGGCACAGGCAGGGAACAGAGGCACAAGCAGAGAACAGAGGCACAAGCAGGGAACAGAGGCACAAAAACCGGATCACAAGCAGGGAACAGAGGCACAAGCAGGGAACAGAGGCACAAGCAGGGAAAAGAGGCACAAGCAGGGAACAGAGGCACAAGCAGGGAACAGAGGCACAAACAGGGAACAGAGGCACATGCAGGGAACAGAGGCACGAAAACCAGATTACAAGCAGGGAACAGAGGCACAAAAAAACGGACCCGATTTTCTTTTTTACGGTTTCACAGAGCTAATGGACACCGACACCGGACCCCATTCATTCCCTCACACCAAGGCCAAACACTGAGGTATCCTAGGTGAGGCCAGGCCACGCCCCCGGTACCACCTCTCCCCCACCAAGATAGACATACCCTCTACCATGCCCCTATACCTCGGCAGACCACCATTCTCTTTTCCCCCGAAGATTTACCTGCACATCCTCATTCCGCAGTTCGTTGATCAGCACGGCAATGGGGTAAAGCGTCTCCGTCAGCACCAGCCATCCTGAGCCCGAGAGAAAAGCAGATCACTTTCGGCCGCAAAGAGGAAGGTGCGGGGTTTCCGGGAGGAAGTGGCAGCTGGAGAAGGGGCGGGGAACTTTACCTGAAGGTATCAGAGCGCTTCACAAAACCCAAAGCGTGAACAAGTAACGCTTTAAATGTTCATTCCGTTACAGAACACCTTTAAAGCCCGTTGCTTTTCTGGAACATTCACTCATAATATGCTTGCATGGTTCAAACCTATCGATGTTACGTACATTACTTTATATTTGTACAGAAAACGTAGATTGAACAGAGCCCTGCGATTAAAATGACCTTTCCACTCTTAATGGATGCGTTTGTATTTGAGGGTTTTCGTGCTGGACAGAACATCTACGTAAAGCCCCTGGCGGTACCAGGGCTTTGAAACGAGCTGCGCTGTAAGCACGCCTGCCGGGTCTTGGCTGCTACCCTTGTCAGTGAAGCAGCGCTGCTCCGCCGCTCCCTGCTTCGCTTCAATCAGTTCATTCCTTTCCTACAGCGGTCGCTGCGGCTCGCAGCAGCTCACCATCACCCGGTAAAACCGCGAGGATCCGCTTGTCTCACGCCGGGCCTCTCCTTAATGCTCTGCCTACTACATCGGATAGAGTCCGCCCCCATCCCCTAGGTAAGTTCACCTGCTTTGAATGAATGACTCGCTCGCGCTGACACCGGGACTCCTTCCCGGCGTCAGATCAGGACAAAGGCAGCATGTACCATGCAGGAATGTGTTCTGCTGGGCGGTCCTCGGGCTCGGACAGACCTGTGATGGCCAAACAGGAGAAGGCATTGCCTTCTTTGCGCTGCTGCTTTTACCCTGGGGTGCTCCGGTGCATGCCTCTACATCATTGTTAGTGTAAGCTCAGCTTCAAGCATGTCACGTGTTTCCAGAGGCGGCTTTAAGGTGCGATGGAGCAGCAGCAAATGTTCGAATAACCATTAGCCTGTATTATCAGTTAACACGACCACGCCTTGAACACAACCACGTTTCTCCGAGGCGAGGCAAGAATGCTTCGGAGAAACGCACGTCATTTTTGGGGTTGATAGACATGTTTTCGTTCTCTCCTCTTCCCATTGGCTGGAATGTAAAATTCCAGCCAATGGGAAGAAAAGAGAAAGAACGTAAAAAACACACCCCTCAATCCCAAAAAGACGGGGCTTGAACGGAGTGACACCCCTCTCCTCCAATGGCTGGCCTCCGTTTAGGAAGCCAGCCAATGGAGAAGAGGGGCGGGTTTAAGCCCCACTCTCTGAAACATCAGTTTTCTCCCAGCGAGAGCTGCGCAAGCACAGCCTTCGCTAGGCGAAACCTAAAAATGGCGCTTGAAAGCTCACATGCTAAACATCTGCTTTGCTGAAACGAAAACGAGCTATTTACTAATTGCTAATGCTGGGAGAGCTTTTATAAGTAAATGGGATTAGGTGTTGGTTTTGAACACAGATAAATAAATGGCATTGTCATTTAAAATGCCAATAGCTTAATCTCTCGCAAATGCGAGACCTATTGCATTTGCACCCACATACACACACAGAGAGCCACACACACACAGAGAGCCACACACACACACAGCTCTCTGCCCAGTAACGCCATGTGGAACAGAGGCACGAAAAACCGGATCACAAGCAGGGAACAGAGGCACGAAAAACCGGATCACAAGCAGGGAACAGAGGCACAAGCAGGGAACAGAGGCACAAGCAGGGAACAGAGGCACAAGCAGGGAGCAGAGGCACGAACAGGGAACAGAGGCACGAACAGGGAACAGGGGCGCGAACAGGGAACAGAGGCACGAAAACCAGATCACAAGCAGGGAACAGAGGCACGAGCAGGGAACAGAGGCACGAGCAGGGAACAGAGGCACGAGCAGAGAACAGAGGCACAAGCAGGGAACAGAGGCACGAGCAGGGACCAGAGGCGCGAACAGGGAACAGAGGCACAGGCAGGGAACAGAGGCACGAACAGGGAACAGAGGCACAATCAGGGAACAGAGGCACGAAAACCAGATTCAAAGCAGGGAACAGAGGCACAAAAAAAACGGACCCGATTTCCTTTTTTACGGTTTCACAGAGCTAATGGACACTGACACCGGACCCCATTCATTCCCTCACACCAAGGCCAAACACTGAGGTATCCTAGGTGAGGCCAGGCCACGCCCCCGGTACCACCTCTCCCCCACCAAGATAGACATACCCTCTACCATGCCCCTAAACATCGGCAGACCACCATTCTCTTTTCCCCCGAAGATTTACCTGCACATCCTCATTCCGCAGCTCGTTGATCAGCACGGCAATGGGGTAGAGCTTCTCCGTCAGCACCAGCCATTCTGAGCCCGAGAGAAAAGCAGACCACTTCCGGACACAAAAAGGAAGGAAGGTGCGGGGTCTCCCGGAGGAAGCGGCAGCTGGAGCAGGGGCGGGGAACTTTACCTGAAGGTATCAGAGCGCTTCACAAAACCCAAAGCGTGAACAAGTAACGCTTTAAATGTTCATTCCGTTACAGTACACCTTTAAAGCCCGTTGATTTTCTGGAACATTCACTCATAATATGCTTGCATGGTTCAAACCTATCGGTGTTACGTACATTACTTTATATTTATACAGAACACGTAGATTGAACAGAACCCTGCGATTAAAATGACCTTTCCACTCTTAATGGATGCGTTTGTATTTGAGAGTTTTCGTGCTGGACAGAACATCTATGTAAAGCCCCTGGCGGTACCAGGGCTTTGAAACGAGCTGCGCTGTAAGCACGCCTGTCCGGGTCTTGGCTGCTACCCGTGTCAGTGAAGCAGCGCTGCTCCGCCGCTACCTGCTCCGCTTCAATCGGTTCATTCCTTTCCTACGGCGGTCGCAGCGGCTCGCAGCAGCTCACCATCACCCGGTAAAACCGCGAGGATCCGCTTGTCTCACGCCGGGCCTTTCCTTAATGCTCTACCTACTACATCAGATAGAGTCCTCCCCCATCCCCTAGGTAAGTTCACCCGCTTTGAATGAATGACTCGCTCGCGCTGTCTCCGGGACTCCTTCCCGGCGTCAGATCAGGACAAAGGCAGCATGTACCATGCAGGAATGTGTTCGGCTGGGCGGTCCTCGGGCTCGGACGGACTTGTGATGGCCAAACAGGAGAAGGCATTGCCTTCTTTGCGCTGCTGCTTTTACCCTGGGGTGCTCTGGTGCATGCTCTACACCATTGTTAGTGTAAGCTCAGCTTCAAGCATGTCACGTGTTTCCAGAGGTGGCTTTAAGGCGCCATGGAGCAGCAGCAAATGTTCGAATAACCATTAGCCTGTATTATCAGTTAACACGACCACGCCATGAACACAACCATGTTTCTCCGAGACGAGGCAAGAATGCCTCGGAGAAACGCATGTCATTTTTGGGATTGATAGGCGTGTTTTCATTCTCTCCTCTTCCCATTGGCTGTAATGTAAAATTCCAGCCATTGGGAAGAAAAGAGAAAGAAAAGAGAAAGAACGTAAAAAACACACCCCTCAATCCCAAAAAGACGGGGCTTGAACGGAGTGATGCCCCTCTCCTCCAATGGCTGGCCTCCGTTTAGGAAGCCAGCCAATGGAGAAGAGGGGCGGGTTCAAGCCCCACTCTCTGAAACATCAGTTTTCTCCCAGCGAGAGCTGCGCAAGCACAGCCTTCGCTAGGCGAAACCTAAAAATGGCGCTTGAAAGCTCACATGCTAAGCATCTGCTTTGCTGAAACGAAAACGAGCTATTTACTAATTGCTATTGCTGGCAGAGCTTTTATAAGTAAATGGGATTAGAGTAGAGATAGGTGGTATACAGTGGAATAATTTTATTTTGAAATTTATACGTTTCTTTTTGCCCTCTCTACTAGTTCGTATTTGGACCTCTGAGCGATGCTAAAGTCTGTACTACACGTGACACCTCACGCAGGCGCACTAATAACAAGCCGGGAAGCCATGATGTTGTTTTGAATCCCGGCCAAGGCCAACTTTGCTACATGTCATGGGAACCTGCTGGACATCCTGAATGGAAATGAATATCACATGTATATTTTTGTTTGATAAAGATGTGAATACAGGTGGGAAATAAAGCTTGGGAATAAGAAGTAAGGGGCAGGAACATTAAACAAAGAGCCAAAGAAAATTATTAAAACTTAGCATGGTGTGAGGATCATCCCCCTTGCCTGTCCAATCAAAATTAGTAGTTTCATAAAATTGAAACATTAATGGGTGGTACATTCATTAGAAGAATATAATTGAGGAAGTTTAGAGAGAACAATGGTCGCAGCCAGACCAGAATGCTGAGAGAATGGGATGCTGTCCGAGAGCTGAGCGAATGCTGAAGAAGAATCAGTTTGCTGGCTTAGAATTTTAAAGCCTAATAATTAGAAGAAGATCGCGGAAGAATCAAGGAGGTCATTGATTAGAAGAAGATCACGGAAGAATCAAGGAGGAAGATAGTGTCAGCGAGGGGTGCGACGCAGGCGCTGAATCTAGAAGAGGTCACCTATCCTGTCCAGACTCCTGTTCTGAAGTCTTTGTCACCTGATCTATCTCACGGGACCCTTCCAATTCCTTGGCCAAGGGGTTGGTTTCCAAACCATTCTAGGTAAATATATTTCTCTGTAGTATGTCATTGTACAGCTCTCTCTATCTTCTCTTTTCTGACTATCGTCTGTTAGACCTGGCATCATTGGCATGAGTCTCTCCTCCATTTTTTCTGTTTGCCTCCTCTGTTTACGATGTTTTTGCTGGTAAATGCTTTGGGCACTGTGCCACTGCTGATCAGTGCCACAGTGCAAGTGCTCCCTATGTGCAATTGCTGTATTGATTGAATTCCATGTTTGGCTTATTTGGTTTACTGTCAGTCCCTAGTAGAGTGCACCAGGAGTGCCAGGGCTTGTAAATACAAATGCTGCTAGTGGGCCTGCAGCACGTGTTGTGCCACCCACAAGAGCGGCCTAGTAAAAGTATGTCTGAAAGTCTACCATTGCTAGACCACGTGCAGTCTGGTACTGTCACGCAGACTGCGCAAGTACACCTACTTGCCAGTCCCTAAACCTTCCCTTAACTTCATGTTAGTCACCCCTATGGTAGGCCCACCGGCAGGGTGCATTGTAAGCATAAGGTAGGACAAGCCTGACAAGGTTGGCATGTCCTAATAGTGAATTACAGCCATATTCGTTTTTCACTGGTGTAAGGTAACCTGCTCTCCATCAGTTAGAATGGGCTGCCAGGATTATTAATGCTATAATCCTAGCGGGCTCGGGGAGCATGGTGCAATGTCGAGTTTGGTATCCCTGAACTCAGGGTTTAATAACGCATCCGTTTGTGTGGATGGTTTTTGGACTCTGTGTTTGAAAATAGCACTTTTAGAAAGTAGCTATTTTCTTGTCTAACTGTCTACCGGTCTCTGCTGGTTCTGGTGTGCGTGTGACAGGAGCTGGGTGGCTCCAGAGGTCTGAATGAGTCAGTGTGGGGTGAGTGGGGCATTTGCATTGAGAGTAGGGGAAGAGTAGCTCCTGATAGCCTGCCCTGCCTGATACAATGATGGCTCCGCCCCCCTGCCAGGCGACTGATGACTCTGTGCCTGCCTGGGACTTTCCTGGCCCACCTCCTGCCGGGCAACTGATGGCCCTGCCCCTGCCAGTGACAATGCTGGCTCCGCTCCTGCTGGGCGGCTGAAGACTCTGCCCTGCACAGTGAATAGGCCAGGTGCTTCGGCCTGGCAACACCCACAACAAACCCAAGATGGGGGGAAATTCCCCTGCATGGACAAAGGGATCAAAGCCAAAAAGGGGTATAAGAGAAGGACCCCTGAACCAAGAATTTAGATCACTTCTGACAAGGAAACCTGAACCAAGGACAAGAAGCCTGCCGATCTAAGGACTGCCTACCCCTTCTGCCAGAGTGCTGTTTGTTGGGGGAATCCTGCATTGCTTCTTTATTTTTGCCAAGGAACCAGGAGAGAGGAACTGTGTGTGTACTCTCAATCTTTGCTAAGAAAATCTCCAAGGGCTGGAAGAGTGCCAGTCTCCTGTTGAAGTCACAGGGCTAACGGACTTCATCTGCTTAAAGTGCTGTTTGCTGGAACTTGTGGCTCCAGCACCTCTGAAAGAATCCAGCAATCTCGACGCCGACGGACACCGCCGAAGCCAGCTCGATATCGTGAGTAACGGCTCCAGTGTCCCGCACCTTCGACGCCGGCCGCCGGGCCCGATCGACGCCAGCAACAACGCCAGTGAGTAGTGAGTTCGGCTCCAGCTCCAAGTGACCTCGTGTCGGCACCGCTGCTGATCGCATCGACTTCGAGCCCTCTCGACGCCGTGAGCGCTGCTCACTCTTGCAACATCGACATCGACGACGCCGTATCCTGCTTCATCTCGTGAGCGCTGCTCCTGCCTGACTTCGGTCGACGCCGCTGCAGATCGCCCCGACTCCGAGGCCCGATCGACGCCGAAGACGCGACGCCGGACATCTCGACGCCGCTGATCATCGAGTGCTTCACTTTTCCAAGGTACTGTGTTGTGGGGGTCTGTGCGACTCCTGGCTCGACGTAGCGCTCCTCGCGGTCGACGCCGAACCTTTGGATTATCTTTGCCTCGACGTCGTGTGACTCCCGTGTGGGTTACATTGTTGCCAAGAACTGTGTCTTAAAGAAGAAGAGTTGCTTTTGATACTAAAGACTTTGTGCTAAGAAGAAACCGTGCTTGAATTATTATTTTTCCTTCCAAGAGTATTTATTAAGATTGTGGTATATTTTTGTCGTTATTTGGTCTTGTGCTAAGCCTTATATAAAAGTCCTTATTTTTATAATACTACTGTGTCGTGTCCATTTGTAGTGTATTCACTTTATTACTGTATGTGGTCATAAATGCTTAACGCACTGCCTCTGAGATAAGCCTGTCTGCTTTGCCAAGCTACCAAGGGGGTGAGCAGGGGTTATCTAAGTGTGTGATCCCCTTGCCCTGACTAGAAAAGGTGTGTCCCTATTTGTCAGAAGTGTATACCTGCCAACTAGAGACAACCGCTTCTAACACCGTCGTTGTGAAAACTCATTCTAATTTAGGTGACTGATTAATGAAATAATTGATTCTTCCTTCTTTGGAGAAAACGGAGTTCGTACTGTAATTTGTTTTGGCTCGCATGAATATAACTAGATAAAACATTTAAAACTTTCCCCGAGTCTGTGGTTATTCTGAATAATAAAAATGTATAATTCTGTGTCATTTCACCATCAACTAGTTCCAACTAATAGGTCTATTGACCAGAGGAAAGAATTTTTTGATCAGTGAAAGATTAGTTAAGAGAGTCATTCATTCATTCAAATAACTTTATTTCGATTCCAATAGAGAAGTCATAAAAGTATACACCAATATAAAAATACATAATTTGTCATAAAAGTCCACGATACATATTTAAATATTTAGGCTTTACAATGCATTAAAAAATAACCTTGATCATATATATGGACAGGACATAAAGTGCCAAATGGATTTCATTAACAGGCCAACAGGAGAAACAATTATGAAAATTTCCACCAGTAACTTATTTCAATATCGATTTCTAATAGCAAGGGCCGATCTAATAAAACTAAGTACAGGATTACATATACTTGGAGTTGACAAGGACAATAAATGTTCATAGCCCTCTTTGTAATAGCATGATCCAAAAGATAATAAAACAGGTCTAATGAATGTATTTCTTGGAACCTTATACAAAGCACAGAAAAGGATAAGGTGCAAAGAACTTTGCGAAACCCTATCATTACAGGGGCAAGGGGGTAAACTCTCACACCACCCCCTTGCTTTGGAAAAGCAAAAAAGAAGTGTAATGTACTAAGGCGAAACCTTTTCAAATAAAAACACCATTGCGTATGGATGATATACGATAAGTAAAAAGGCCGCTGCAATTTGCCCCTCACATACAGTGCATACTCACTATTCCTTAAGGTACCCAAATTAAGGCAATAGGCATTTTTGATAATTGACTTAGAATCCTTGCCAATCATGTCAGGGTTTTCAAACATATTACCTAACCCAATCTTGTAAAATGTATCCCTAACATATAGGAGCCATGGAATCTCCATACAGTGGTCAAGTTTAAGGCAATCTTGTAAAATATCCTTTGTCAATTTCAGTTCTTCAGATTGCCAAACTTTAGACCATAGCAATAATGGAGATACATGTATAATGTCACTTACAAACTCCATACCCACCTCCCCATGGCAAAAACTGTTGGACGTACCTGGTGGGACAGATAGGAGATGCTTTATAAATTTGTTCTCCATAACCTGTAACTTTTCACTATTTTGTGACCCCCAGACTCCAGCCCCGAAAGTTGCAACGGAGACACACTTGGCTTTATATAGGGATATTAATTCTGCTATTCGCCTTTGACCTAATTTACTAGCAAAACGAAAAAGGGCTTCAATTAATTGTGTAACTTTTGGACCCGAGCTGATATCAAAGGGTCCCAATTCAGTTTCGTGTTAAATAGGTTACTTAAAGTAATTAAAGTTGTCAACTTTCGCAATAATTGAGTCCTTCACCATATACCTGCGGGTTTTTACACTTTTCGGGCCGCAAGTCATGGCAAAAGATTTAGTGAAATTGACCCTAAGATCTAAGCTTTCCATAAATATATCAAAAGCATTCAAACAAATCTGCATGCTATTGGGAGTAAGGGTCATTAAAACCGTGTCGTCTGCGTATGACAACATTGGTATCCTTTTACCATTAGCCTGTGGAAAGTCAGCGCCACATTCCAACAAAAAACTTTCTAATCCATTAGTATAAACCAAAAATAAAAAGGGAGCTAAGATGCATCCCTGGCGGACACCTTCAGTGGATAGTATAGGTTTAGTCTTCTCCCCACCAGGGCCATATCTAATTCTCACTGTTGTAGCGGCATGGAGTCTACGAAGCAAGGTAAACAATGGTTCCTCAAACCTCATGGACTCCATCATCTGCCACAGCTTATCCCTGCATACGGTGTCAAAGGCACTGGACAAGTCCATGAATGCCAAGTGGATGAAACTATGTATGGCACCCATGTACTTGCCCATAATTAGTGCCAAATTGAGACACTGCTCGTGGTTCATTTACCTCTTCTAAACCCATATTGGGAATACACAATATTGCCTACTGACTCCGCTCATGTTTCGAGGCGTGCCAATATCACTCTGCCCATTAATTTGCAGGACGCATCTATTAGTGATATCGGCCTGTAGCAGCACGGGTCAGACTTGTCACCCTTTTTAAAAATAGGTACCACAACAGCCTCTTTCCAGGAAATTGGAATAGACCCCACCACTCTTGCCTTAAATACTTTTAATAGGAGTGGTGACCAGACCTCTAAGTTATGTTTAAAGAGATCCAAGGGTACTGCATCTAGCCCTGGGGCCTTTAATGCAGTACCTTTACTCAGGGCAATCTTTACCTCTTGAAGCGTTAATGAGGCACTAAGTAATTTGGCTGACTCCATATTGAAGTCGCCAACACCCACAGTAGTAGTTAGCAATACCTCATTTGGATTAAAAAAATTACTATAGTGAGCTACCCAGGAGTCTTCTGGTATGTGCACTTGCATGGTACCCTTTTCTCCGGTTTTTAAAAATGGTCGCTTTATTACCTCCCAAAAAAGCCTAATGTCACTCAGTTCGGCCGCTTTCTCCAGATCTTCCCAGGCCTTAGTCCTTAACTCAGTTTTCCGTCTACTAATAGCATCTCTATACCTTTTCCTAGCCGATCTGACCAAATCTCTATCACGTGGTACTTGGCGTAAAGCCTTTGTTAAACTTGTTTGAGCAGCAGAACATTCTGCGACAAACCATTTAGGTCCCCTATCTTGTCTTCCCCCCCCCCAGTTTTTACAAGGTGTGATGCCACATTTCCTAGCAGGGATTCAACATTCTTGATTATAAAGTCTGAATCGGACATAGGC
This sequence comes from Lissotriton helveticus, assembly GCF_964261635.1. Classification (NCBI taxonomy): domain Eukaryota; kingdom Metazoa; phylum Chordata; class Amphibia; order Caudata; family Salamandridae; genus Lissotriton; species Lissotriton helveticus. The sequence goes on from NC_136073.1 coordinate 734,449,271, forward strand.
GTCAAACAAATTTCTATCCCAGCCTTGTTTTTCTTGAAGATATCCACCTCCAATTGCCTCACATCTACCTTGTCCCACCTTAAGGTGACCCCCTGATTTTGACTATATTTTATCGGTTGTTCCGCGGTCTGGGTTTTCTCATAGGGTTAAAACTCAGGATTAGGGGGTTGTGGTCGCTGGCGGGATTCGCCTCAATCTTAAAGTCCTTTACAAGATGGGCAAAACCCATGGATACCATAGCAAAGTCAATTGTACTCGCTCGGCCCCCTGTACCCTGAAAAGTGGATATACCCAGTGGGCCGGAAAAGCTAGGCATATCCAAGATACATAAATCATTATTCATTACAATACTATTCAAAGCATCCCCCTGTTTCGAATGGGTAAAATGAGCCATAGGCTGGTCACTTGAGTCCACCAATCCACACACTCTAGACCCACTAAATTTGCACAACACACAATTAAAATCACCTAACCATATAATAAAAAGAGGGAAACCCTGTTTGTAACCTTAACAATTTCCTCCTGAAATTTTTCAATAACTGAGGTTGCACGGGGATCAAATATATTATAATACCAATTTATTAGAAGAAGGGTTACTGGAAATAAGTACTTGATCATAAGTAATTGGTACCAAGGAGATTCCACCAATCGAACCACACGTGTTAGATTATACTTTACAGAGATAGCTATCACAAGCCCACCTTTAGCTCTCCCTGCTTGTGAAGGCTCAGCAAAAACATTAAACATTTGATAACCATCCAGACTATGATCCACTATACTCCATGTCTCCTGAAGGCAGACAATGTCAAAGGATTCAATGAATTTTAACCACGCTGGATCCTCTAGCCTCCGCAAAAGGCCAGCTATATTCCAGGAAATCAAGCGAAAGCAGCTGTCCTCAGCCAGGTTACCCTCTTTTCCCCGTGGTGCTTTTCCATTAAGGTGAACTATATCACTCTCACCCACTATTGTTTCTATAACATTATTTGCTACATCCGCATAGGGGGAGTTTGTACTTCTAATATTATTGGGGTTTTCTCTACTCTGCTGATTTAATACAGAGGTGAGATTTTCTTTGCCTGCAGGTCCCATATTCTCTTGAGTAACATCATCCTCACTTCAACTGCTGGCTCCCGGTTTAATATTTGGCTCATCAAGGGTTCGGGTTATATTGCTAGCCATCTTTACCCAAGAACCCGCTACTTCATCCTGTCTTTTCTTGGTCAGGCTAGATCAGGGGTACTCAAAGTACGGCCCGCGGGCCAGTAGCGGGCCGGCAAGCCTTCAGTGGCGGCCCGCGGAGCTTGAGACACATCGCACCTATGTGTGTTTTTTCTTAACTTCAGCAAACACCTCGGGGAGCAGCAGTGCGAGTCAGAGACACTGCTCTGTGGGTGCCCGGGCGATTCCAGCCACAGTCAAGAGTGGAGCTGCAGGGGCCTAAGAGGTGAACAAAGCCTCATTTACATACAAATGGTCGTTTAAAGCCCTGTGAAGTACTGGGGTGCCCAGGAGGCTGTGTCACTCAGGCTGACACACAGGAGAGAGGGGTGGGAGGGGGAGGACAGCAGGAACTGAGAGCCGAGTGAGGTGGGAGGGCAGAGCAGGGAGTGAGAGCCCGGGTGAGGGAGGTGGAGGGCAGAGCAGGGAGTGAGAGCCCAGGTGAGAGAGGTGGAGGGCAGAGCAGGGAGTGAGAGCCCGGGTGAGGGAGGTGGAGGGCAGAGCAGGGAGTGAGAGCCCGAGTGAGGGAGATGGAGGGCAGAGCAGGGAGTGAGAGCCCGGGTGAGGGAGGTGGAGGGCAGAGCAGGGAGTGAGAGCCTGGTTGAAGGAGGTGGAGGTCAGCAGGGAGTGAGAGCCTGGGTGAGGGAGGTGGAGGGCAGAACAGGGAGTGAGAGCCTGGGTGAAGGAGGTGGAGGGCAGAGCAGGGAGTGAGAGCCTGGGTGAGGGAGGTGGAGGGCAGAGCTGGGAGTGAGAGCCTGGGTGAGGTGGGAGTGCAGAGCAGGGAGTGAAAGGCCTGTGAGGTGGGAGGGTAGCAGGAAGTGAGAGCTGGGTGAGGGGGAGGGCAGCAGGGAGTGAGAGCCGGGTGAGGTGGGAGGGCAGCAGGGAGTGAGAGCCTGGGTGAGGTGGGAGGGCAGCAGGGAGTGAGAGCCGAGTGAGGTGACAGAGGGCAGCAGGGAGTGAGAGCCCGGGTGAGGTGGGAGGGCAGCAGGGAGTGAGAGCTGGGTGAGGGAGAGGGCAGCAGGGAGTTAGAGCCGGGTGAGGTGGGAGGGCAGCAGGGAGTGAAAGCCCTGTGAGGGGGGAGGGCAGCTGGGAGTTAGAGCCAGGTGAGGTGGGAGGGCAGCAGGGAGTGAGAGCCCGGGTGAGGGAGGTGGGAGGGTAACAGGGAGTGAGTGTCCGGGTGTGGGAGGTGGGAGGGCAGCAGGGAGTTAGAGCCTGGGTGAGGTGGGAGGGCAGAGCAGGGAGTGAGAGCCCGGGTGAGGTGGGAGGGCAGAGGAGGGAGTGAGAGCCCGGGTGGGGTGACGGAGGGCAGCAGGGAGTGAGAGCCGGGTGAGGTGAGACAGATAGAGCTAGAGACAGATAAAGACATATAGAGACAGATAGAGGCAGAGACAGATAGAGGCAGGGACAGACGGAGCTAGATAGGGTCAGAGACAGGGACAGACAGAGACAGATAGAGGTAGAGACAGATAGAGGTAGAGACAGACAGCGATAGAGACAGACAGCGATAGAGACAGAGAGAGAGACAGATAGAGCGCGAGACAGACAGAGAGAGAGACAGACAGAGGGAGACAGACATAGGTAGGGATGGAGACAGACTGAGAGAGATAGACAGAGGGAGAGAGGGAGACAGACAGAGGGAGAGAGGGAGACAGACAGAGGGAGGGAGACAGACAGAGGGAGGGAGGGAGGGAGACAGACAGAGGGAGGGAGACAGACAGAGGGAGACAGACAGAGGGAGGGAGACAGACAGAGGGAGACAGACAGAGGGAGGGAGACAGACAGAGGGAGACAGACAGACAGAGGGAGGGATGGAGAGACAGAGGGAGACAGACAGAGGGAGGGAGGCAGAGGGAGACAGACAGAGGGAGACAGAGGGAGAGAGGGAGACAGACAGACAGAGGGAGGGAGACAGACAGAGGGAGGGAGGGAGACAGAGGGAGGGAGACAGACAGAGGGAGGGAGACAGAAAGACAGAAGGATACAGATAGAGGGAGGGAGGGAGACAGACAGAGGGAGTGAGGGAGGGAGACAGAGGGAGGGAGACAGGGGGAGAGAGGGGGAGGGGGGGAGACAGGGGGAGGCAGAAGGATAGAGGGAGACAGACAGAGGGAGATAGACATAGGGAGGGTGACAGAGGGAGAGAGGGAGGGAGACAGACAGAGGGAGATAGACGGATGACAGAGACAGACAGACAGAGGGAGGGAGACAGACAGAGGGAGGGAGACAGACAGATAGAGGGAGGGAGACAGAAAGACAGAGGGAGACAGACAGAGGGAGGAGACAGGCAGAGGGAGGAGACAGGCAGAGGGAGCGAGACAGACAGAGGGAGGGAGGGAGACAGACAGAGGGAGGTAGACAGAAAGACAGAGTGAGACAGACAGAGGGAGGGAGATAGACAGAGGGAGGGAGGGAGACAGACAGAGGGAGGAAGGGAGACAGTGGAAGGGAAACAGAGGAAGGGAGGGAGGGAGACAGGGAGGGATGGAGACAGACAGAGGGAGGGAGAGAGACAGACAGAGTGCAGACGGAGGGAGGGAGACAGAGGGAGATGGACAGTGGGACACAGATAGAAGGAGACAGATGGAGGGAGATGGAGAGAGGGAAGGAAGGAGAGGGAGCGAGGGAGACAGAGAGAGAAAGAGAGGTAAGACAGAGAGACAGAGGGAGAGAGACAGAGGGAGACAGAGAGAGAGGGAAGGAGGGAGCGAGAGAGAGATAGAAGGAGGGAGACAGAGGGAGGGAGAGATAGGGAGAGAGCGAGAGAGAGAGAAAGAGAGATGTGTGTGTATGCTGGTCTGTTGGCTCAGTTGATGAACGTGTCCGCTGCAGGGGCCTGTGTTCAACTTCATGGTCACAGTTTTTTTTCTTTGTAGCCCCTTCCCCCTCCCCCACTGACCCCGCCTCCACCGGTGCGGCCCTCGGCCACAAACCACACTGTAAATTTGGCCCCCGAGAGAAATTTTGTGAGTACCCATGGGCTAGATAGAGTAACATTTTCCACATATTCAACCGTCCCCCCATTAAAAGTACAATCCTTGGGAAGTCAGTCCACTCCCTCCAGACCCATAAGGGATTCAAACCTATTTCTTATGGACAGAAAATGTGGGAAATGTGAAGATTGAGGAACCCCGCCAGGTCTATTTATCCCGAATGGTCTACCCCAAGTAGGGTTCATTGGCATAGATGGGAAATCAGTATTTGAATGGGGATAAAAATAATGTAGACCAATTGATTGTATATCACCTAAACGGCCAAACCGTGGCTTCCTGCAAATATATTCAACAGCCCAGGGATCTCTGAGGTTAACAATTACACAGTCACCCTCGAGATCCTTAGTGCTATGTCCTAACCAAGACACCCTCCTTTTTTTTTTTTTAAATATTTTTATTGTTGTAAAACAAAGGATTTTACTGGCACACACATAACACAGAATACAAATAAACTTAATACCAATAATAAACCAAGGTTACTATCAAGAAAAACAATTTAGTACTAAACATAACATTCGGCACAAAAAAGGAAAAAAAGAAATAGAGAAAAAAGAAGACCAATGATCCAATTAATAATACATCAGACTACATTTGCATTTGACCTTTCCTTCCATCGATGTACCGGTTCCCAAATTTTCCTTCCCCACCTTTTTATCCTTTTACCTTTTTTCCCAAATATACCCTTTTCAAGGTTAAACGTCCCCAATAATAAGGCAATCCACTGCTGTAGTCCCGGGGGAAGGGGGTCCAGCCAGGCTCTAGCAATCAACAGCCTGAGAACCGCCATCGCTACAAATATAAATTCGCTATGGACGCCTTCGCAGCCCCTAACTCCTAGCATAATTACTGTTGGTGTTAGAGTCACGTTTAAAGCAAGTGTATGGGCCATAAAATCCTCAATACCCTTTAATAAAGGCCTTAGTTTGGGACAAAGCGCAAAAATATGGATACTATCTGCAGCCAAAGCATTACAGCGCCAGCAGGAAATCCCTGTAGTTGCACCCCACTGTGCTATGCGATCTGGCGTATGGTAAAGTTGAAACAGCGTTTTGAAATGTTGCGATTGTAAAGGGGCAGAATAAAAGGCTGAGCAACCCATCTCCAAGGACTTCTGGAAAGCCTCACACGATATCCCTAATTTTCCAGCCCATTTATTACCAAATCTGTCAGTGTCGTCCTTCTTCGATTCAGCCAGCTGGGCGTAGAAATATCGAATGGAGCACACCCCACTTTGCTCTATTGCCTCCATAATGTTACTTGTCTTAAATCCGCCTGCCCCTCCTTTTTTCTTCGAAAAAAAACTCCTAATCTGCAGATACTTAAAAAAACTATATCTTGCTAAATTAAATTTAGCCAGCAGATCTGAAAATAAAAGTATATTTCCGTCTAGGTCTAGCATATCTCCTATTTTCCTAATGCCTTTTCTGTCCCAATCTGCCATAATGGCATCAGAAAAAATTAAAGGGGGTAGGGACTTATTCCTATACAATCTGGTATACCTATTAAATCTCCCTAAACCACAATTTTTTGCAACAGCAGACCATACATTATAAGCTGCGGCAACTGTCTTAAAACGCGTACGTTTGTAGTATGATGAATCTGTACATTTTAAAAAAGCATTTACTGTATCTACACCCAAAACAATTGAATAAATCATAGTTGAAACAGCTTTGACTTCCAAATCCCCTTCATTTGCACCAATTAAGCCTTGAATATATTGCAATACCGATGCCCAATAATAGAACCTAAAATCAGGAACCCCCCAACCTCCCCTATCCCTTGGCAAAGTCATAAACTTGTATGCCCGTCTTGTCTTCCCATACGACCAAATAAATTTGTTAAGAGTCGACTCCAGCTTATTAAACCAAATTGACTCAAACACAAGAGGGATTGTACGAAAAAAGTAAAGAAATTTGGGAAGTATAAGCATTTTGATAATGTTAGCGCGTCCCACTAACGTAAGCCTAAGATTATTTATCCTCAATAAGTCCGAGCTAACTTTCCTCAATAAGGGCGAGATGTTACGTTCAACTACTGTCCCTAAATTAGAAGAAATTTCAACCCCAAGGTATACCGCTGACGAAGTCACCCGTGGATCATTGCATTGAGCTGCTATATTTTTAATAATCTGTGTTTTGGCACTATTAAGCTTATAGCCAGAAATATTGCCAAAATGTAGGGCCTCTTGTTCTATCACGCCTATTGCCATTACAGGATCAGGAGTAATTATCGCGACATCGTCTGCGTATGCCAGAACTTTGACTGCCGTCTCATTTATACATATGGGGGGAATACTGGGATTGAGATCAAGATTGCGTAGATACGGATCCATATACAGTGCAAATAAAAGAGGAGAACTAGGACAGCCCTGCCTTGTTCCTCTTCTAATCTGCACCGCCGCTGTTAACTCCCGATTGATTTTAATTCTAGCCGTTGGATCCCTATAAAGAACTTGGATTGCTTTGATAAAATTGTCGCCAAGCCCAAAAGTTCTCATTAGCTCCCACAGGTATTCCCAAGCGACCCTGTCGAAAGCCTTCTCGGCGTCTAAAAATAAAGCCGCAACAGGGCCGCCAGAAACCTCCATGGCATCAAAACAGGTGAACACTGTCCTAACATGTTCTGTAGTCCCTTTCCCCGGGATGAATCCATGTTGAACTGGGGTGACTAATTTTCCTATGACGGTGGACAACCTTGTGGCCAAAATTTTCGAGTAGAGCTTCACGTCAGCATTCATTAAAGCAATAGGTCTATATGACCCAGGAATTGTGGCGGGTTTACCTTTTTTCAAGATAACTATAATTTCAGTCTCGCCCCATGATTTTGGGATTGAAATTTCTCTCTGGGCTTGTATGAGCGTATCCAGAAGCTCTACTCTAAGAACTGCTATAAAAGTCTTGTAAAATTCGATCGGTAACAGATCTGGACCTGCAGCCTTTGAGGATGGAAGATCTGATAGAGCTAATGACAGTTCTTCTGGTGTTATAGAGGCATCGAGTATAGTTTTCTCCTCCAAATCCAGTTTTTTGAGTTGAATGTTTCCTAAATAGTCCCTAATTTTGTCAATATCTACCTCAGACTCCCTATCATATAGTCCAGAGTAAAACTTCCGGAATTCATTCCTTATTCCCGCAGAGTCGGAAATCAAGTTGCCCAAGTCATCAGCTATGTTTTTAATATCCCCTGCATTAAGTTTTTGCCTGGTCCTAACAGCTAGAATATGGCCGACCCGCTCACTAAACTCACAAGCCTGCTCCTTCTTTGTTAAATAACTAACTGCTGTCTTGTTAGTGATTCTTTCCGCTATTTCCGCCTTTAAAACCATAATCTCCAATAGTTGTTGATCCAATGGGAGACCCCCCGTGATTAACCTGCTTAACTCAGCCTCAGCGTTCAGAAGGGAATTAACTTGTTGATCAAACAATTCTCTTTCTTTTTTCCGGCTGTATGTTGAGAAGCTAATTGACTCTCCTCTGACGCCTGCTTTGAAGGCATCCCAGACGTAACCACTGCTTGTGCTCCCCACATTATTAAGCCAAAACTCGCTGATCCATTTTTCCATGTGCTTACAATAACCCTCGTCTTGTAACAAAGCACGCTCAAATGTCCATCTATATATTTTTCTACCTAACCCATTTAAACTAAGTGACAGTAACAAAGGATTGTGGTCGGAAACTAGTCGAGGTAACTTCTTAATGTGCGTATTAGAAATCAATACATTAGATATTAAAAAATAATCCAACCTTACTGTTATATTGTGTGGAGCGGAAAAAAACGTATCACCGTCTAACTGCGGGTGCAGGTTGGCCCATACATCTGAAAGAGCATTATGCGAGGCCATATCAACTATCGCCCTGTGCACTCTTTTCTTCCTCCCTGTATAAGAATGGCTTAGTTGCAACTCAGTGTTTGATGGTCGACTGATATTAAAATCCCCACAACAAACAATTGGCTCCACCCAGGTTGAGAGTTCGTGATCCAGAAATTGGAATATATCAGGGTCATCGCACGTTGAGCCATAGACTGAAGCCAGAGTGAACCTAGTGCCTCTGAAGTCTATTTCTATAATCGCCAACCTACCCCAGATATCTTCTTTGCTCCTAAGTACTGTACAATCTGCTCCTCTCCCCAAAATCGCTACCCCACGAGTTTTGGAGGCTTGTTTAGTGTATGCTAAGACTTTAAAGCCAGCCTGTTCTAGCAAAAAACCCTTTCCTCCCTCCACATGAGTTTCCTGTAGACAAATCAGGTCAGGAAACATTGATTTGCAAAATGCTGAGACTTGCAGCCTTTTTTGGAGTTCATTAAGGCCACAGACATTAAATGACAGAATTCGACAAGTCATCAGAAAACATCAAAGATCAGCACCAGCTTCCAAATCCAACTCTTAACCAAACCCAACACTACCTTTTTTCCCCATTTGAACAAAACTTGCCTCTGACTCAGCCTACGTTTCACTGTGCATGATGTGTGCCATTTTCTCCCCCCCCTCCTCCCTCCCGCCTCCCTGAACCCCCCCACAGTGTCCCTCCCCCCTCCCCCCCTACAGGCAAATAGGTCACAGATGACCTATATGTGAACGCCAGGGAAGCAGCAGCCGCCACTCTTCCCCACTGCCAACCAGTATACCAAACATATCAAACTGAATCCATTATTGGTTCCCCTTATATCCCAAAACTTCCACCATGTAAGCCTTCGCCTTAATCTCTGAAAGGAAAAATTTAAACTGGCCCTTGGTCACAATTTTCAATTTTGCAGGGTATAGCAAGTAAGTTTCAGAGCCCAGAGCCTGAATATGTGGAATCAGTTGTCTCAGCCTCCATCTACGTTCAACGGTGGCATGGCAAAAGTCCGGTCTTGCAAAGAACGTGACATTGTTATGGGTACGTCTTGCCTCGGGCTTCGCTTTGTCCAATATCAACTGCCTAAGGAGGAAATTGCCTACAAAAATTAGCAGGGCCCTTGGGCGCCCACTCTGTGCTCCGACCTGAGGCTGACCCCTTCTAATAAACAATGGGAAGCGGTGGGCTCTTTGAATTTCGGTTTCCCACTGCCAGCTAGATAACTCAGGAAAAGCCCCCTTTAACAGATTCACCACAAACAGCCTGGGGTCCTCCCCTTCAAGACCTCCTCCACGCCTAGCAGTCTGATGTTATTGCGACGCTGCCTGTTCTCAAAATCTTCCAACTTCCAGTTGACGTCCTCTGCCACCTTTTGATGCTCTTCCTTATATGATCTCAGGTCTCTCACGTCATCTTCCACTTTACTGGTCCTTTCCTCCACTTGTACAACTCTCTCAACCATCTCGTCTTGCCTTTTGCTTATATTTCTAAGCTTATTCTGTATCTTCCTTGATTCCTGTCTCGCCCTCCTACTCTCTCCTCTAGCCTCAGATTGCATTAATTTCAGGGTGTTAAAAAGAAGATCAAGGGTAACCGGAGGCTGAGAGGGTTGAGCAGAGCCATATTCCCCAGTCAATGTTGCTGGACTGTCTTGCTCCAGAAACGAAAAAGTAGTGGTGGAGTAATCCCAAGCTAGCTTTTTTGTAGGATCAGTAGTACTACTCGCAGTGGAAGGTTTTCTTTTAGATAGGCGTTTTCTCTGTGAGGTTTTCCTAGCCGGGGAGCTACTAACCGAGTCAATACCCGTGGATTCATCAGATCTTAAACCCTCTGATGACTGAGATTGAGACTGCGTATCTTCGTCGACAGAGTAAAATCTCTCCACTGAAGCTGAACCACTGGTGATGCCGATTTCCACTGAGATAGAGGATTCACCTCCTGATTTGATTCCCCCACTCTCTGTGCCTAAATCCATGGTTTCTGCCCAAGTTAGGGGTTTAAGCAGCAGAGCTCCCGCGTTAGCTTCAACAGCAACATCGGCCTCCATTCCTACATTCATCTCCTGCCCGAGTAGCTCAGCCCCCAACACCTCATGCCCTGGCGCCAGCACAGAGAAGCTTTGGGTTTCAGCCAGCAGTTCATCTGGAAGCTGAGTAATCATAGCCCGATTGTCAATTGTGACTGTATATTCTTTATCTGCTCCTTTGCTTATGCTTGTTTTTATGCTTGATTTTACCGTCTTTACCGTTAGCCTCAATGCCTGCGCCTCTGTCCCCCGCATCATCCCGGCCCCGGCGTAACCACTTGACTCACCCTCGACAGCCATCATTCCCGCATCTCTGCTCTCTCCCGGGGTGATTGCAGGCACTGCAGCGGCCGGCTTTCCTGCTGCCGCTGCCGGTCTTGCTGGTTGCCTAGCAACCCCAGCGCCGGCCCCGAGCCCTGGATCTGCACCGAGGACGCCAGCTCCCCCAACGCCGGTTACAACCGCTGACTCCGCTCCTGCTCCCCCATCTGCGCTACGATCCGCAGAGATACCAGGTTTGGTTGCGGGGGGTCTGCTACTTGCTGGGATATTGGCTGGAGTGTTTGCAAAGCTTTCCGACACCGTGGGCTGCCGAAGCGCATTTTCCTTGGTTTTCGGCTTGGTAATGAGTCCTGCATCTCTAGCGGATGGGGTACTGTCCGCTCCGTTTCTTTTCGCTACCATTTTCTTTAAACTCGAGACACCCTCCTTACGCCTAAAATCTCTGCGGTGGAACCCGAGGGTAATCTTCTGTTCCTACTAAGCCAGAAGATAACTTTGTTTCTTAAATCCCTATCAGATTCCTTGTAGTCTGGGCTAAGTTCTGGTACCCCTGTTAAAATATCTGTGAAAGGGATTGATTCTGGGGGAAGATTTACATATAGGGGCCTCTTTTTAATTGGTTGTCTGCCCTGTGGTGCAGCGCTAAAAGGCTGAGTTGGCCCTTGCTTTGGGATGGGAGCCTTTTTCAAGGGTGCCATCCTGGTTACTTTGGGTGCTGAAGTTTTCCGCTGCACCATACCATTAACCTCTAAGGCCGGTAAAGCATTCTGTTCTACAGTAATTACGGAAGTTACTGCATGAGTGACGTTAGCTGATTGTGTAACAGAATCAACTCTAACCTCCTTCTTATTCCTACTATTGCTCACTAAGTCATTTTTTGACATGTTCCCTTTAACAATTTCCTCTAGCCTATCCAGTTTTTCTATAATTACCTTCGTTCGATTAATCGCAGGCAATATTAATGACCTTACTAGCATTTACATCTTGGCAATAAGGTCATCACTAAAAGTCTCTTGAGTCTGGGAGAGGATTTTGTCATCCAAAACACCGTGTTGGTTTAGAGTCTCAACTACCGGCTCTAGAGGAACCCGAGGAGTTTGCATTTTAGGTTGTTTCTTTGTCCTCTTTTTCCTAACATCCCTGCTCTTTCTTTGTCCTCCCCCTCTCTTCTTTTTCGCCGGTTTGGAAGTTACTAAACTCACTGCATTCCCATCATCCGATCCCTGATCTAATACTTGCTGTGGTTGGGGAGCATGAGTGGGGGTAATAAGTAAGTTAGGTGTTGAAGTTCTACATCTTAATTCGCTAGGAGGTGGACTAAATGCAAATAAACTTGGAGCATTTCCAGTAGGAGAACCTTCTAATCCTGCCTCTACTATGCATGGAATTGGGCTAGTAATTATCAAAGGGGCCAACTCATAACGTTCAGCCGGAGTTACAGCTGCCCCAAGTACACCTAAGGAAGATCGCTTACCCGTCAAAATATCTAATGATAGACGCTTTTCTGCAAGGGCAATTTCTTTCTCGATAATTCTCGTAGTCCTTGTGAAAAAGTCATCCAGAGTACCCGTAACTAACCCAGCGTTTGTTTTTATGGCTACCAATCTATTTTTCCCTGAACGTAAAACCATTTTAACAGAAGCACTCAAATCCTTTGGTAGATCTAACAAATTTGGTATATTTCCTGTACAAAGTTGCTAAACAGTATAGAATTAATGTCTTTGAACCAAGAGCCAAAAGGGGTGGCCCTGTCCAGCCTCTACCAGCCCCGGACGGCCACAGACAGCCCGCCCTTTGCCCGGGCTTGTCCCGCGTGCGCGTGGAGGCCAATTACAGAAATAGTCAGTGATGAGGGAGGGGGCGGGAAGAGGACCAGCTGCGGCCGATCAGCGCCGCTCAGGGCGCTGGTCCTCGCAGTCCCACCTCAGCCTGGAGATGGATAAAGTCAGGGTGCAGGGTCCAATGCTGCTCCGTGTGCCCAGATAAACAGCACTCCCTCGGACTCAGTCAAGAGCGGCGCCCGCGGAGCGGGGGCCGCGAGATGTGGGAAAGTAAGCACAAGAACAAACTCCGATGTGAAAGGTATCCCGCTGGTAGAATACCTACCGCGGCTTTTGACCCAGCAGGGAGGGGGCGGGAAGAGGATCAGCTGCGGCCGATCAGCGCTGCTCAGGACGCTGGTCCTCGCAGTCCCGCCTCAGCCTGGAGATGGATAAAGTCAGGGTGCAGGGTCCAATGCTGCTCCATGTGCCCAGATAAACAGTACTCCCTCGGACTCAGTCATGAGCGGCACCTGCGGAGCGGGGGCCACGAGATGTGGGAAAGTAAGCACAAGAACAAACTCCGATGTGAAAGGTATCCTGCTGGTAGAATACCGACGGCAGCTTTTGACCCAGCAGGGAGGGGGCGGGAAGAGGACCAGCTGCGGCCGATCAGCGCCGCTCAGGACGCTGGTCCTCACAGTCCCGCCTCAGCCTGGAGATGGATAAAGTCAGGGTGCAGGATCCAATGCTGCTCCATGTGCCCAGATAAACAGCACTCCCTCGGACTCAGTCACGAGCGGCACCCGCGGAGCGAGGGCCGCGAGATGTGGGAAAGTAAGCACAAGAACAAACTCCGATGTGAAAGGTATCCCTTAAGAGAGTCAGGTAAGCTAATCTTATAAAAGAGGCATTTATAAAAATGGACCCCCAGTGGTATTTACTAGCCTATGTGAACGTGTGTGTTTATGGGCCCAGGTGAGTATATGGTGCTTGAGTACCTGAGGTTGGTAACTCGCTGAATCAGTTTTCTGGTAGCAGAGTTATGGTTATTATTGACTAGTTTGGTTGGTGATTATCGATTATTGATTTATGTTTTAAGAAACCTGTTTGTATTTTGTTTTATGTTGTCTGGACAATTCTCAGGAAATGAACAGCGGGTGGTAAATGGAAGCCACACTGCAGTGAGGTTACTCGTCTGTTGGAATAGCACTGAGAAGCTATGCAGGGCTGGCAGTGTTAAGTTAGGGACCATTTCCGTATAAAAGTGAGAGTGATTTGATAGCGAAAGAGTTCGCTGGTAAAACTTTGGTCTTATATCACCTAGAAAGGGTAACACCGAAGAAGTAACAGGTTCGTCTGCGCTTGAGTGAAGGGTAAGCAGAAGGTTTCACTCACAGTGTATGAAGAGTAAGCGGAAGGTCTTACTCGTAGCAAAATAAATCAACGTTGGTTTTAGCGGAACAGACCGAGTAGCATTTTTTTTTACATTGTCATTTTAATGTAAAAGTTATAAGAAAATAAGTTTTCGTGTTACCTTGTGAAGGGAGGGTCAGCTGCCAGTGTTGCACTGACGTCACAGAATGCCGCGCTGGGATTGGTTGAAACAGCGGGTGTGTGACTAATGCAAATTTTTTAAAGGAGGGATCAGTAGTGTGGAGTGATACTGACGTCACAACGAGGCTGCGCTAGTATTGGCTAAACAGATTGCACAAACTCAAATTTGATTGGATGAGACAATAAAAGCCGCCCTAGGATTGGCGAAAACCCCAATGTGAGCAAGAATAATAATAATAATAATAATAATCCACATTTGTAAAGCACACAATCACCCGTAAGGGTCTCTAGGCGCTGGGGGCCGTCGGGAAGATTAAGCGAGCTATTGCCCAGAGTCACATGGTGCTGGGCTAACCTGCCCCGGAGCCGGGGATCGAACCCTGATCCCCAGATTCCAGCGTCAGTCGCCCTGGCCGCGGCGCCACACCTCTTCCACTTCTAATTGGTTGTCAAAAATAGAAGCCATAGCAGTATTGGACAGTGGAATTTGTATGTGGAAATACGAGCCAACTTTAATAGGGAATCGCCCAGACAGAAGGTGTTTGGGATTTGCAAGAGACAAATATATAAAAAAGATCCTCTCCTGAAATGTATGGCGAAAAGAGAAAAATGTCATGTATGCAGAAAATCAAAAATTACTTCAAGAAAGATGAACCCATTAAGACTAGATAGGGAATTCTTATCCCACCTCTGAAGACTCCTGCCTCATTTATGATGATGGAGAGAGGCTACCATACCTGTGTGTGGTTAGAAAATTGGATAGAATACACTAGAAATGATGGAGTGTTAGCTTTCCCAGAAAATGGTACGTTCAATGGGAGAATCCTTCATAATTTGAGAATGCGGATGAATGAATTAGAGACCAGACCTAGGTTAACCCAGTATGAAGCACTAGAAGAATGGGAAACTGAGTCATTTGAACGCAACAGATCTAGAAGTAGTAGGAGTTATAGAGGATTTTTCCCTAAACAGATGCATGATTCGCGAGAAAATCAGATGAAGCAATGGAGACAAGCAATGGTTACGGAAGGACTGTATCCCGTATTAATGGCTGAGGAACAGTCATGGGGCAAGTGTACAGGGAAAACTAAGCATTTAACAATTACAGGTTGTGGGGAATCAGAAGATGAGTTTATGGAAGACATACTAACGAAATATACTCCACCATATCAGGAAGGACTTAGTAGAACTACTCCAAGTGCCTCCGCCTTGGGAACACCTTTGGTTCCGCAGGTTATACATGATCCAATAAATGAAAGAATACTTCAGGAAAAAGAAAGAGAAGTAATACATTAAAATGGAAAAGAATTGAAGGGGCGTGGCTAGATGGGCCAGCATGGCGGACGTGCTTTAGCTGAGCTCCGTCCAGCCCGACATTTATCCTTCAGTTATCCTGACTTCCTCCCTACCTTGGTGGCCCCGGGGGTGACATCTGCCTTCCAGTGGCCTGTGGCATCTTTTTCTCGACGATCTGTGTTCTCTGCTGGGCCGGGGCGCCGGAGCTGGGGTCTCCCGCATGGTGCGGCCTTCTGGCGGCAGTGCAGCCGGGGCCTGGAGTTGGGCGATCCTAGCGGCAGTGCAGTACTGGCGGATCGGGGGCCGACACTCTGGAGGGTCGGTCCCCGTGTTGGCGGGTCTAGCGGCAGGAAGTCGGGGGCACATCGGCCCTCAGGGAAGGTCTCGGATGGCGATATTGGTGAGGCGGAGACCCGAGAGAGAGGCTGCACTAGGTCCGGCGGTCCGAGAGAGAGCGGGCGGCAGACTAGAAGTTCAGGGCCCGAGACTGTGAGCGCAGCCGCCCGCCACGAATCCCTGCACTGTGGCGGCCTTGGTCTTCAATCAGCTCCCCCAAGGAACCTCGGGGGAAGCAGCGGTACGCCCGTCGCGGGACGCAACGTCTTCCTCTGCGCTGGGAGCCATAGTGAAAACAGTGCTTGGCAGGGCCTGG
This sequence comes from Lissotriton helveticus, assembly GCF_964261635.1. NCBI lineage: Eukaryota > Metazoa > Chordata > Amphibia > Caudata > Salamandridae > Lissotriton > Lissotriton helveticus. The sequence continues at coordinate 734,464,897 of NC_136073.1, forward strand.
TGCGCCTCGAGGGAGCCGGGGAGCGGATTTTTGAGCTTCCCGGGTCTGTGGTGGTCTAGCGGCCCCGGATCCGGCCTAGCCCGGTAGGTGTCTGGTGCAGCGGGCTTGGTGATAGAGGGCCTGAGTCCTATCTGGGCCCCCCCCCACCCCCGGAGATCCGTTGGTGGGGCCAGAGCGGAGCAGCCTGGGGCAGGCTTGGTGACCTATTGTGTGCCCGGAGGGAAATCAGGAGGCGGAGGAGGGGCCGGGGGCCTTGAACAGTTGGCGGCCTCCTCGGGGGGGGATAGAAGATACCCTTTCCTGGCTCTGTGACTCCCCGCAGATCGGCGGCGAGATCGCGCGGGGTGGTATCCACGACATCTGCTGGCTAGGCCTGGCGGCGCCCGCCGTGGAGGAAATTGGAGGCTGAGTGGCGGGGCCCGGTGGCCTTGGTGATATTTAAGATGGCGGCCTCCCTTGTTAGCTGGTGACCGCTGGGCCGAAAGAAGTCTGGATAGTGACCCGGGGCCTGGTGGTGGTCGTGAGGGGGCCCTGTTGGTGGCGTAGGCCCAGAGGGAGCCCGGGAGCGGAGAGGTCAGGCTGCACAGGTGAGGAGCGGAGCCGGGGGGTGGAGCTTGTGCGGTGCCCCGCGGCCCCGTCCCGGAATTGGTGGCATTTTGGCAGCATTTCGGGCGCAAGGAGGGTGCCTGGCGGAGACATCGGCAGAGCTGGCGGACACTGGGTGGATTGCGGGCCCTTGCTCGAGGGTGCTTTCCTAGAGAGAATGGTCAGCGTTGGGCGTGTGAGTGAGTTGCTAGTGAATTGAGTTGTGTCGGTGCGGGGCCAGACGCTGGTGAAATGACGAGGGACAAGGGCAACAGTGGAGCCACAAAACATGGGCCCATAGATAAATTCACTGGTCCTGGCGGCGGGACTGGAGCGGCGGGAGGTCAGCAGGAGCCCGGTCCAGATAATGCAGCATTGGTGGTGGCGATCACCCAGTCCCGCGACATGCTACACACCGAGATTGGTACGGTGGGTTCCGATGTTATACTATTGCGCCAGGACTTGAGGAATGTCGTGACACGCATTACGGAGGCAGAGGCAGAGATCTCCGGGATGGAAGACGACGTGGCGTCCCTGAAGCACCAAGTGGCCAGCATGGCTAGCACTCAGAAGGGCCTGGTGTTGCGCGCCGAGGATGCCGAAGTGCGGGCACAGCGGAACAATCTACGCTTTGTCGGTTTTCCGGAGGGCTGTGAGAAGGGCAATATGGAGAACTTCCTAACCACGTGGCTGGAAAGCTGGCTCCCCCTGATGTCATGTCCTGGTGCTTTGTAATTGAGCGGGTCCACAGAGCACTTACTCAGAAACCTCCGATTGGGGCCCCCCCACGGCTAGTAATTGCGAAACTGCTGAATTATCATGATTGCGATGTCATCCTAAAGCAGGCCAGACTCAAGGAACCCCTGTTGTACGAGAACCGGCGCATTTTGATCTTCCCAGACTACACATGCCTCGTGCAGCAACAGCGCCAGTCGTTTATGGCCGCCAAGGCCCGCATCAGGGACCTCAAGCTCCCATATGCTTTGTTGTTCCTGGCCCGCCTGCGGGTGGTGTTTCAATCACACACCCACTTCTTTGATACGCCGGAGGAGGTCTTTAAGTGGACGGATGAGACGGTAAAGGTATGGGCGCACACGCCGCCAGGGCTGGTCTCGGACTCCTCAGTGGGTGAGGCACAGTCGAAATCCTTATACATGTTGGTCTTGTTGTTCGCTTATCCTTTCTGTGCACTGTATTCGCTATTTTGTCCTACACATATTTGGTTGTGAAGCGCTCTGATGCCCTCGGGTCTGGCCAGCGCTATAGAAAACTCCCCCCCCCCAAAAAAAGTTCAACTTACCCAAATACTAGGCAATACAAAATGAGCGCTGAATTTAAAGCAGGTGTTGCAGCAGAAATTGATCGAATGATTAAAAAGGCATTTTAAAAGAAATAATGAACAGTCCTTGTAGTTCAGCTATAATTGGCATAAAGAAGCTTCGTGGAAAATACCGGATAGTGCAAGATTTTCGAAAAATTATTAAGATTGGTGTGCCTTGTTGCCCAATAGTGCCAAATCCAGCAGTGATTCTGTATCAAATACAATGGCATGCAGGGTGGTTTACTGTAATTGATTTATGTCATGCATTTTTCACCATTCCTTTACACCCAGACAGCTAGTATCTCTTTTTGTTTACATTTGAAGACCGTATTTTAGTATGGAATCGAGTTCCTCAAGGGTATACAGAAAGTCTTTCAAACTTTTATCAAATAGTCTAGCATATCGACGACTTGCTCATTCCATCAAAGTCGCGAGATGATTGCGTTACTGATTCAATTGCCTTATTGAATCATTTGGCTGATGGGGGGACACAAAGTGTCTCCAGAAAAATTACAATTTTGTCAAACAGGAGTCAAATATTTAGGACATCAAATAGAAAGAGGAGTGAGAAAAGTGACCCCTGAAAGAATAAAGATAATAAAACAAATGCAGTTACCACAAACCTAGAGAGAAATCAGAATGTTTCTTGGTGTAGTAGGGTATTGTAGGCAGTGGATTGTAGGTTTTTCTTTGTTAGCACAACCACTAATACAGATGACACGGAAACGGGCAAAGGACCCGGTAGTTTGTGATGATGAAAGCATGGAAGCTTTTGTGAAATTACAAAATTGTTTATGTGAAGCTCCTGATTTAGTTATGCCAGACTATGCAAAAGAATTTGCTTTATTCTGTTGTGAAAGAAAAAATGGTGCCCTTTCAGTATTAACCCAACGACATGGTTTGATGAGATGTCCAGTAGCGTACTTTTCTGCTACTTAAGATCCTGTAGCGTCAGCATTACCTGGCTTTTTAAAAGCAGTGGCTGCTACCTGCATGCGTCTTGAGCAAGGTGAGTCCATTGTGATGGGACATCCTGTGAAAGTATTCGTACCACATTCAGTGGACATTCTTTTGACTAGGACACAAACACAGTACCTTACCTCTAGTTGGATGACTAAGTACGAAAGAATCATTCTGGAAGCAGAAAATGTGACAGTGGTCAGGTGTACTATACTTAATCCTGCTACTGTATTAACAGATGTACATGGGGAACAAGTAAGAGATGAAGTTAAGTATGACTGTCTGGATGTCACTGAGTTGTGTACTAAGCCCTGTCCACACATACAGGAGGAACCCCTGAAAGAGTCAGAGCCTGAGCTATTTGTAGATGGCTCATGTATGAGACATGAGGAAGGAGGATTAAGTGCTGCTTATGCTGTATGAACATTGGCTGGAATAGTTGAAGCACCCTATTTACCAGGAGTCAAGTCTGCACACGTGACCAAATTGATAGCTTTAATTAAAGAATGCAAAATTTGGAAGAATTGGAAAGTAACCATTCTCACTGATAGCCAGTATAGTTACGGGGTTGTGCATGGCTTTGGCCAGCTCTGGATGCAGAGGGATTTCAAGACTTTGTCAGGATCCCCTATTAAAAATGTAAAATTTGTGAAAGAACTGTTGGAAGCAATACAATTGCCAAAAGAAGTGGCAGTGGTCAAGTGTGCTGCACATCAGTCAGGAGATGACTATGTGGTAGCTGGTAATCAATATGCAGACCAAGTTACCCAGTACTGTGCCAGAAATAAAATGGCTCTAAACAGGAAATTAAAACAAGTGGAATCAGATGCCAACTTATGCTACTCTAAGCACTAGAAACATGGCATGAAGTGAGTCAATTACAGGATGAGGTGGAAAAGAGTGAAAAGAAAGGTTGGATAAAAACAGGGTGTCAAAGGAGAGCAGAAGATGACGTGTGGATTTATCCAGATGGCAGACCAGTCATGCCAGATTGTTTGCTCTCACAAATGGCCAGAATGTTTCATGGAAACACACACATGGGCAGGGATGCCATGATCAGAATCCGAGATTTAGGGTTGTCACAGAGAGTCTTTGCCAGAGATGTTTAACTTGTCAACAAATAAACCCAGGCAGGAAAACAGTGGTCAGTTGGGGAGGAATTGGAAAGGCAGAAGGACCATTTGTGAGGTTGCATATAGATTTTATCCAATTACAACCATGTAGGGGATTGAAGTACATCCTTGTCATAGTCTGTTTGTTCTCACGGTGGATGGAGGCATAGCCTACTACAAGAAATAACAGCATAACAGATGCCAGGCTGATGTTGAGGGAGCTAATTCTGCAGTTTGGTTTTCCAGTAACTATTGAATCAGATACAGGATCTCACTTTAATAATGAAATAATTTGATTAATCTGTGAAGCATTTAAAATTGAACAAAAACTGCACTGTGCATATCTCTCAGAGGCTTCTGGAGTGGTAGAAGAAATGAATGGCTCAATCAAAACAAGATTGGCAAAGGTGTGTGCATCCACATCAGTGTCTTGGCCAGATGCAATACCTCTTGTTCTGATGGGACTCAGAAATATTCCTGATAGAAACACAGGATTGAGTCCCCATGAAATCATCATAGGAAGAGCAATTACCAAACTGTTTAGTAAAACTGATGACCTGGTGCTAGATTATTGTAAAGGATTGGCTGACCTAGTGCGTTCTGTCTCTTACCAGGTTGGAGAAGACGCAGTTGCCAGGCAGCCGGGTCAAGCACATGATCTCAATCCCGGAGACTGGGTGGTAGTGAAGAATCACACCGAGAGTCGTGCCTAGCACCCAGGTGGGATGAGCGCAACAGGTCATACTGGTTACAACAACAGCAGTGAAGTGTGCAGGTTTGCCTAACTGGATTAATGCCAGTCATACCTAAAGAGTCCTAGCTCCTGAGGAAAGGGAACCACAACTGACACAAGCAGTTGAGGGTGCTGAAGGTTGTACAGCTGAGGAATCTAGAATAACAGATTCTGTAGTAGCTGATCAAGAACAACCAAGCACAAGTCAGGAAGACTGGATACCAGTAGTTGACGTACCTGAGGTGATTATTAAAACAATAAGCCAAGCAAGATTAGAAATAAACTAGAGAGGATCAGACAGGTGTATAAGATCAAGCTCAGGAAAAGTAAAAGATTGTCGGAGACCCTGAGCAGGATCAGATAAGGAGAGAAAAATATACTCATACAGAGGTGAACCAAAACAATCACAAATCTCAGGAGGGACAGATAGGCCTAGAAGAGCACGTTCAGGCTGCAGAAAAGCAAAGTGCAGTAAGTCCTGAACAGGACCAGTTAGGAAAAGAAGAACAAGTTCAGGAAGAAGAAGAACAAGTCAAAATAAGACCAGAACAGGATCGAATAGATGAAGAAGAACATGTTCAGACAGATAGAGTCACAATAATAAGCCCTGAACAAGGACAGATAGAGAGGGACTCTAAAGACAAAGATAATCAAATTGTGCCACAACATAACGAAAATAAAAGAGCACTCGAAAGAGATGAAGAAAGTGAAAGTGCAGTGAAAGCAAAAAAGGTCAGAAAAGGTGATAACTGGTCAAGTGGTGGTAAAAGATTAAAGTATCACCTAAAAACAATAAGTGAAGAACCAGAGCAAGTAAATGAGTTCTCTAGTCAGTCTGGGGAATTGACTGAAAAACTCAGGCGAAGGAGTCAAAGACTGTGAATTTTGAACAATACATTTAAAGGCCCTGAATGGACCTATGTGATTCTTGAAGAATTTGAGAATCTAGATTTAAATGAAGAAAGTGACGAAGAAATAAGTGCAGATCAGATTGACGAAGGAGAAGTGAGACCTCCTTACTGTAACAAAACAAGTAAAAATTCATAAAGCAAAGTAAAGAAAGAAGAGAAATCTTCGTAGACTAAAATGGCTGAGGATAGAGTTACTGGAAGACCAAAACAAAATTCTTTTAAAAAGAGCTGTAGAATCTGTATATGTAACATATTGTTAGTAATCATAGTTTGGCTGATTTTAAGAATATCGATTCCTTATTTAATGGTGGCAGATAAGAAAAATAACACTAACACAAATGAAAAGCTAGCTAACATAAAAGGAGATAGAATAGAATTAGAAGCACCAGATGATTTAGATTTACATCACACTGTGACAGATAACGACACTGCTTTAAATGTATTCACTAAGTTATTGTTTCAGTATGTAGGCACCATGGAGATTAGTGATTGTTATGTATGTATGAAATTACCAGCTTCAGTAGCAGAAGGTGTCACATATCACCATTTACCGTTAACATATGGCATTTCATGTAACATATTAACAAGTTTATTTTATAGAACAGGAAAGTTACAGTATTATCACTCAAACTTAGATGTGATATTTTCAGAGAATCCTATTAAAAAAAATATGAACCCAGTACTTAGTAATCAAGATGCACAGTTTATGGGTGACTTTTTCTTAACACAGAAGACAACATATGTAGCAGAAGCACACAAGAATAACTTAACTTGCTCATTAAAAGAAGAAAAAGTATTTTTGAATTTAGTTGAAGAAAAGAGACAGGATTTTCAAAAGAAAACTACTGAACATAAACCCCATATTCCATCATGGGCTGAAAAGGAGGGAATGTATACACCTGGCAAGACTCATGCTGTGATGTCTGTAGATTTTGAAAAGAAAGGAAAAATCTGCCTCCATAGGTTAAAGACAGACTATAACAATGTATTTATTGGTTCCAGTGAATGTGAACATAACTTTTTGATTCTTGGAGGTTGGGGACTAAAAGGGGGAACAGATCCAGTCTTTCCCGGAGTTTATTAAGTGTGTGGGAATAAAGCTTATTTCAAGCTGCCTGCACAGTGGTACGGGAGTTGCTATTTTGGAATAGTATTCCCTAAAGTCTATCATGTAAAAAGAATCACTGGAAGCAATGAAAACACAAATTAACTAACCCGTAGGAAAAGAGCTCGTTTTTCAGAAATAGTAGGCAATATATTTAGTGCATTGATATCTTCAGTGGGAGTCATTCTGAATTCACAAAAGATTTGTAAACTATCCACAGTAGTTGATCATCTATCAACTGATACTGCTGAAGGGTTCTTAATGATCAATACAGAAATGGTTGCAATTAAATCAATGGTTTTACAAAATCGACTTGTTCTTGATATATTATTCTCAAAGGAGGGTGGAGTCTGTAAAATGCTGAAAGCACAACATTCTTGCACTTATATTCCAGATAAAAGCGTAGAAATTGGAGGATGCAGTAAAAATATTTCAAAACTGGAAGAAGATTTGAAACCACTGGAAGTTAATAGTGTATGGAAGACATTAACTAATAGCATTATCTCAATAGGGACATGGTTTACTAATATAGGCAAAGGGTTTATAGGCCAAATAATACTACCCATACTTGGAATAACAATGTTAGTGTTAGCAATAATGACCTGGTGCAAATGTTTTGAAGGAGAAAGAGATGTGGAGTACATGAAAAGGGGAAGAAAAGAAGGTATGAAGAGATCCAATTAGAAGAAATGAAAGGCAAACTATATAAGAAAATGAAAAATTTTAAAGATAAAAATGAGGAAGGAAATGAAAAGATTATAAAGGGAATTGAGATGTGTTAAAGTTGACATCTGGTTAGGTGATGGGTAAAATTTGTGATCGCACAAATGCCATTAGGGAGGGGATTGATGGAGCAAGGACTCGTATAAAAGAGATTTGCTTGGATGCAATCCTCTCATATAACCTGTAACGCTGTATTAATAATGTATTAGTGTAAACTAATATGCACCACATTCTAGCAAGATGAAGCTTGCCTATGTGTTTTACCAACAAGTAACCCGAGTGGAACTTAAAATGGCTGCTAGATGCGGGAAACTGTATTGCGCATGCGTCAACTGCATCTACGTAGAATGAAGCTCTTTCTCTTGGAGGGAAATTTCTGTATCTGCGCACTCGCTCAAAAAATGCCCGCTTGAAAGCTCACATGCTAAACATCTGCTTTGCTGAAACTAAAAGGAACTATGTATTAATTGCTAATGCTGGGAGAGCTTTTATAAGTAAATGGGATTAGAGTAGAGATAGATAGTATGCAGTGGAATCATTTTATTTTGAAATTAATATGTTTCTTTTTGAACTCTCTACTAGTTCGTATTTGGGCCTCCGAGCGATGCTAAAGTCTGTATTACACGTGACACCTCATGCAGGTGCAGTAATAACAAGCCAGAAGCCATGATGTTGTTTTGAATCCCGGCCAAGGCCAACTTTGCTACATGTCCTGGGAACCTGCTGGACATCCTGAATTGTGAATGGAAAGAATATCACATGTATACTTTTGCTTGATAAAGATGTGAATATGGGTGGGAAATAAAGCTTGGGAGTAAGAAGTAAGGGGCAGGAACATTAAACAAAGAACCAAAGAAAATTATTAAAACTTAGCATGGTGTGATGATCATCCCCCTTGCCTGACCAATCAGAATTAGGAGTTTCATAAAATTGAAACATCAATGGGTGGTACATTCATTAGAAGGGTATAATTGAGGTAGTTTAGTGAGAACACTAGTCGCAGCAAGACCAGAATGCTGAGAGACCGGGATGCTGTCCGGGAGCTGAGCGAATGCTGAAGAAGAATCAATTTACTGATTTAGAATTTTAAAGCCAAATAATTAGAAGAAGATCGCTGAAGAATCGAGAAGGTAATTGATTAGAAGAAGATCGCGGAAGAATCGAGGAGGAAGATAGTCTCAGCGAGGGGTGAGACGCAGGCGTCGGATCTAGAAGAGGTCACCTATCCTATCCAGAATCCTGTCCTGAAACCTTTCCTAAAGTCTTTGTCACCTGATCTATCTCAGGGGACCCTTCTAGTTCAATGGCCAAGGGGTTGGTGTCCACACCATTCTAGGTATATATATTTCTGTGTAGTATGTCATTGTACTGCTCTCTCTATCCTCTCTTTTCTAAGTACCATCGTCGTGAAATCTCATTCTAATTTAGGTGACTGATTAATGAAATAATTGATTCTTCCTACTTTGGAGAAAACGGAATGCGTACTGTAATCCGTTTTGGCTCACATGAATATAGTTCAAGTTCAAGTTCGAGCATTTGTATAGCGCACTACTCACCCAGAGGGTCTCAAGGCGCTAGGGGAAGGGGTATATTATTTGTCGAATAGCCAGGTTTTCAGTTCTTTTCTGAAGGAGATGTGGTTCTGAGTAAGGCGGAGGTGGGTGGGGAGTGAGTTCCAGGTCTTGGCAGCCAGGAAGGAGAAGGATCTGCCACTCATGGTTAATTTCCGGATGCGCGGGACTGCGGCGAGGGCTTGATTGGACGATCTTAATAGGCGGGTGGGTTTGTAGAAGGACAGTCGAGTGTTGAGGCATTCGGGTCCAAGATTGTAGAGGGCCTTGTGAGCGTGGGTGAGAAGGCGGAAAGTAATTCTATTGTTGACGGGAAGCCAGTGGAGGTCTCTTAGATGACCGGTGATGTGATCTTGGCGCGGGATGTCTAATATGAGTCTCGCTGACGCGTTTTGGATGCGCTGGAGTTTTTTCTGTAGTTTTGTTGTGATTCCGGCGTAAAGTGTGTTACCATAGTCCAGCCGACTCGTGACCAGTGCGTGGGTAACAGTTTTTCTTGTCTCAAGGGGGATCCAGCGGAAGATCTTTTTGAGAATGCGAAGTACGTTGAAGCAGGAGGACGAGACGGCGTTGACTTGTCTGGACATCGAGAGAGAGGAGTCTAGGATGAAGCAGAGGTTACGTGCATGGTCTGTGGGTTTGGGTGCTGTGCCCAGAGCGGAAGGCCACCAAGAGTCGTCCCAGGATGAGGGGGAAGATCCTAGGATGAGCACCTCCGTTTTGTCTGAGTTGAGTTTTAGACGGCTTTGTTTCATCCATTCGGCAACTTCTTTCATGCCTTCGTGAAGATTGGTTTTGGCGGTGTTGGGGTCTTTGGTGAGGGAGAGGATTAGCTGGGTGTTGTCGGCGTAAGAGATGATGTTGAGGTTGTGTTGACGCGCGATGGAGGCGAGAGGACTCGTGTAGAGGTTGAAGAGGGTGGGACTGAGTGAGGATCCTTGAGGTACGCCGCAGATGACTTCGGTGGCTTCTGAGTAGAATGGGGGAAGTCGGACTCTTTGAGTTCTCCCGGCGAGGAATGAGATGATCCAGTCCAAGGCTTTTCCTTGTATGCCGATGTTGCTGAGGCGTTGTATAAGGGTGCTGTGGCAGACTGTGTCGAAAGCGGCGGAGAGGTCGAGTAGAATGAGGGCCACTGTTTCTCCGTTGTCAAGTAGTGTTCGGATGTCGGTGGTCGCTGCAATGAGGGCGGTTTCGGTGCTGGCTTTGGCTCGAAATCCGGACTGAGAGGGATCGAGGGAGTTGTTAGATTCAAGGAAGGTGGCGAGCTGGCTGTTGACGGCTTTCTCGATGACTTTGGCAGGGAAAGGGAGGAGGGAAATGGGTCGGTAGTTTTTCAGTTCTGAGGGGTCTGCTGTGGGTTTCTTCAGGAGGGCGCTGACTTCGGCGTGTTTCCAGCTTTCTGGGAAGGTAGCAGAGTTGAACGAGCAGTTGATGATCTCGCGGAGTTGGGGTGCGATGATGGAGTCAGCTTTGTTGAAGATGTGGTGGGGGCAGGGGTCAGAAGGCGAGCCCGAGTGGATTGAGTTCATGAGGCGAATGGTGACTTCAGTGGTGATTGGGTTCCAGGCGCTGAGGTTGTTAGTTGGCGGTTTGTTAGTTGGCGGTGTAGGATCTGATGGTGGTGGGGAGGGTTGATCCCTGGGAGTGTTCTCGAAGCTGTTGTGGATGTCGGCAATTTTGTTGTAGAAGAAGGAGGATAGTGCATCGCAGAGGTCTTGGGAGGGAGTGATGTCGTTGGATGCTGCGGTGGGGTTGGTGAATTCTTTGACGATATTGAAGAGTTCCTTGCTGTTGTGAGTGTTGTTGTCGAGACGCTCCTTGAAAGCGGATTTCTTGGCGGATCGGATCATTTGGAGGTGTTTGCGGGTGGCTGTCTTGAGGGAGGCCATGTTGTCTGAGGTTGGGTTTTTTCTCCAAATTTTCTCCATGGTGCGGAATAGCTTCTTGGATTCTTTAAGTTCATCATTGAACCAGGGAGCCTTTTTGCTGGTTGAGTCCATCTAGTGCTTTTTCAGGGGTGCTAATTTGTCTGCGCTGTGGTTAATCCATTGCCTGAAGTTGGTGGCCGCTTGGTCTGGGTCCATTGGGGGGGTGGGAGGGTTTTGTTTGAGTGATGTGAGGAGTTGGTCGGTGGTGATTTTGTTCCAGTTTCTTCGATGAATAGGTTGTGGGCGGTTGTGAATCAGGGTGGTTTTGTAGCTGAAGTAAACACAGCTGTGATCCGTCCAATGGAGAGCTCTAGAGTGATCGAAGGAGATGTGCTTGCTGGAGGTGAAGATAGGGTCGAGTGTGTGTCCGGCTGAGTGAGTGGGGGTGTCGACAAGTTGTTTGAGTCCGAGATTGGCCAGGTTGTCCAGAAGGGTGGTGGTGTTGCTGTCGTGTTTGTTTTCAAGGTGGTAGTTGAGGTCTCCTAGAAGAATGTAGTTCTCGGAGGCGAGGGCGTGTGGGCTGACGAAGTCCGTGATGTCATCGCTGAATTGAGTGAGGGTGCCTGGAGGCCTGTAAATGAGGGTGCCTCTAAGTGTGGTCCTGGGGTCGGTGTGGAACTAGATAAAACATGTAAAACTTTCCCAGAGTCTGTGGTTATTCTGAATAATAAAAAATTATAATTCGGTGTCATTTCACCATCAACTAGTTCCAACTAATAGGTCTATTGACCAGAGGAAAGAACTTTTTGATCAGTAAAAAATTTGTTAAGATAATCAGGTAAACTAATCTTATAAAAGAGGCATTTTTAAAAATGGACCCCCAGTGGTATTTACTAGCCTATGTGAACGTGTGTGTTTATGGGCCCAAGTGAGTATATGAGTTTGAGTAACCGAGGTTGGTAACCCGCTGGATCACCATATGCTCCAAGTTGAATAGCCTCTTATTTGAAACACCCGGGGTAGCACTTCATAAGCCACCTCGGTGATATTAATTGCAACGGGAAATGGATGGTGCCACAGGGAACAATGTTTTTAGTTCAGAGTCACAGTGAATCTTTATGGACTTCATACAGAACAATCATTGGCAATATCAATCAGTCCTAACTTCACATACAACCTAGAATGATTGGCATTGCCAATTCTCGTTTAAAGTTGTCTTCAATGTTTTTCGAGATCGATGTTGTTGTAGCCCACTAGGTGGCACTGAAAGGCAGCAAACTGGTATTTAAATGTGGCTCTGTTTGGAATGCTTCGGTCAGAGCAGGACAAATCATAAATCAACAGGCAGCGAAACCAAAAGCGCCTGCGGGCGGGTCAAAAACACGAAGAGAAGAAAGTATAAAAAAAAGTAGCTAGGCAAGTAAGATTGACATGAAAGCCTCCAATCTTGAGCAGGCATGCTCTGTGGAGCATGATAAATATTGTTATTTCCTGGACAGCTGTCTGTAGCAAGTCCGCAAACAAGAGAACTTCTAATTTTTCACAAGTTTTACACTGTTGATTTTTCCATACAGGTTTAATGATAGTCAATATTCATGTTTGCTTCGTGATTAAATTGAGGACTTCTTGCTGATTCTGGTTGAATAGGTATGTTGAGAAGCAGCATCCTTAAAAATAGGGTGGACATCGTCTTTTGGTATTTAGAAATGTCGAATGTCTGCTTCTCCTTTTCTATTGTCTTAAAAGCTGCATTAAGCCATCTTCAGTTCCACTTTCAAGAGGAAGTAAAACAGGCTAAGATGTAAAAGTATTATGTAGCAGCAGATCAAAGCCCTCCAAAAAGGCCATTATGCCTGTCTTATGTCTGATGTTTAGTCCCTAGTGACCACGTATCCTGCAGGTCTGTCTGCATTTATTTATTTATTTAAGTATTTAATGCGATTTTCTATAGCGTGAACATTACCCGGTCAACGCCATGATGATGACTGTCACAGTGCTACTTCCACCTCGAAATGCAGTAAGTGCTGCCATTGAGCCACTGCTACTTCTGCAGGCTGCCTTGTATAAGAGCGTTGGGTCTTGCACCACCTAAAATGATTTTTTTTGCTTTCCTTCTGTTCATGAGCGTTTGGAGTGTGACGGTTTGTGAAAAGTCCAGTGTACATATGCATAAATACCACATTCACAGTTTTGTATATTTCCCAGTGTTCACAGTCAATCACTGGCATATTCCTTTGATTGCAAAAATACAGGGATCTACATAGCTAGGTTGAGTTTGCACAAATGGCATTCATATTTATGCGGATATGCCCAAAATGGCTGAATTGAAATTCACCAGACCGTCCCTCACAGCGCTCCCTTTTTCTTTTGGTTAATTCAAAACTTGTTTTTAATGTTTCATTTGAGGATTTCGGATACAGGAGCAAATGTTGTGCTGATACACCACACCATTCATTGAGTGCCCTTCAAGACCCGAGTCTTTTTCGGATACTTATTTTGCACATTCCTCAGTTGCTGAATTCGGCATTCTGTTATTTTCTGCGGGTTTCAATAAACAGATTCATTCAAATCATATTTTCCAATGTTTAATCATGCTTCGCTTTTTTGTGTACATAAGCAATACGGTTTCCCCTGTGTTTTTTGAACATTTTGTTAACATAATGGGATCAGACCCATCTGCGTGTTGGAAGATTCTCACTGCATTTTGTGCATCGTGCTTCTTCAGCAGAAGATCTGTTAATGCAAGTGCATAATGTACCAACAATTTATTTTTACAACGACCTCACAACATTTTATGAATGCACTTGAAATAATGACATGCATCACTATCAAATTACTCCCTTATACTGTGTGGAACACTTTCTATTTACTTTTTTCCCTTAATGAGTCCTTCTTTGGTGTGTACAGTCTATTTGTTGACCATTGGACACTTTAATGCTCTTTGACCTGTTTGTTAATAGGCTTATTACCCCCAGCATCTTGAAGTTGTTCATGTTCAACACATCAATATTTAGGTCGAGCATGGGCAGCGCATGCGCTGCTCTGCGAGGCTTGCTGTATTGAGGTACGGCATAGAAGCTCCGCCCATCTTTTCAATTGGCTCCTGTTACTGACCTTGCGAAGTCGTTGCTTTTCATTTGTGAATAGGCTAAGTAGTCCCTCCTTGGTACAGCCTTGTCTGCATTTGTAACCTCCCATAAGGACTGGACTTTTTAGGTCTCGACTTTTCTATCCCGTTAGGGATTGAATAGGTGAGATTATAGTAAGCAGTCCGAAAAGCCTACCTAGCCTGCGGATCGCGTACAGTTCATGTGAGGCAGGCGTGTGAGGCAGGCGCGTGCACATCAAACACCATCGGCCTCGGCATCAGACCTAAAAGGAAGCCGCTCGCACACCACCATTTGTCTGAGCCTCGGCATTAGACTTCAAAGGAATCCGCTCCCAAGCCCCCCCATCAGACTTCAAAGGCTGCCGCTCCCCCAACCCCCCCCCCCCCGCCACAGCAATGCAGAGAGCTTGGTTTTTCTTGCATCCATTTCGCGGGGAACCAGTGTTTTGTTCGGCTTTCTCTGCACCTTTCTTGTTTCTTTTTCTGGACGAAAGTGAAAGCCTACCGTGCTTGTTTACAGTAGCCTTGCTCCTCAAATGCTGTTGCTGTGTTGCCATCTCTCTAGGGACACTCAGCCTGAAAACACTCGACTTGCTAGCTGCAATGTTACATCCACTATGCTTTGCCTCCAGACACGTTGATCCCTCGCAGACTGTGCTGACTCTGCTCCTCCTGATTCTGAAACTGACCAACGCAGTCACGACGCAGTCTCTTCTCTCTCTCTTATGATGTCTGCCCTGCCACCATTTACTTCGGATCTTCACCATCACATCCCCTCACCCTCACACACCCTCTCACACCCTCACACACCCTCATCACCCTCACACCCTCACTCACCCTCACACCCTCACCCTCACCCCCTCACAACCCTCTCACCCTCACTCACTCTCACACCCTCACACCCCCTCACCCCCTCACCCTCACCCCGTCATCCTCACCCCGTCACCCTCACCCTCCCTCACCCTCACAGCCTCACACCAGCCTCACACACCCTCACACAACCTCACTCACCCCCACCCTCACTCACCCTCACACACCCTCACTCACCCCCACCCTCACTCACCCTCACACACCATCACCCTCACACACCCTCACCCCCATCACCCTCACACCCCCTCACCCCTTCACACACCCTCACTCACCCTCACCCTCACACCCCCTCACACCCCTTCACCCTCACACCCCCTCACCCTCGCCCCCACACCCCCTCACCCTCGCACCCCCTCACACACCCTCACACCCCCTCACCCTCACACACCCACACACCCCCTCACCCTCACACCCCCTCACCCTCACACACACTCACACATCCTCACCAGCATAGCATAACAAAACAAAGCATAGCATAACAAAACACAGCATAGCATAACAAAAAAGGCATAGAATAGCAAAACATAGCATAGCATAACTAAACAAAGCATAGGATAGCAAAACAAAACATAGTATAACAAAACAAAACATAGCATAGCAACACACAACAAAGCATAGCATAACAAAACACAACAAATCATAGCATAGCATAACATAACAGAGCATAGCAAAACAAAACATAGCATAGTATAACAAAACATAGCATAGCATAACAACAAAACATAGCATAACAAAACATAGCATTACATAGCATAAAACAAAGCATAGCATAACAAAACATAGCAAAACACAACAAAACATAGCACAGCGTAACAGAACACAACAAAACAGCATACATAACAAAACAGCATTGCAAAGCATAGCAAAACATAGCATAGCATAACAAAACACAACAAAACAGCATTGCATAACAAACACCCCTCACCCTCACACACCCTCACCCCCTCACACACCCTCACTCACCGTCACACCCTCACCCACCCTCACACCCCCTCACCCTCACCCTCCCTTACCCTCACACCCCCTCACCCTCACACCCTCTCAGCCTCACACCCTCTCAGCCTCACACCCCCTCACACACCCTCACCCTCACACACCCTGACCCTCACACCCCCTCACCGTCACACACCCTCACCCTCACTCACCCTCACACACTCACCAGCATAGCATAACAAAACATAGCATAGCATAACAAAACACAGCATAGCATAACAAAAAAGCATAAGATAGCAAAACATAGCATAGCATAACAAAACAAAGCATAGGATAGCAAAACAAAACATAGCATAACAAAACATAGCATAGCAAAACACAACATAGCATAGCTTAACCTCATAGCTGCTATGGAACGTCCAGCTCCAGTGCTGGACGTTCCATTGCGCAGGTGCAGTTCGTACGTTCAACGGCCGACGGCAGCACTACGGAGGTAGTGGTGCCGTCGGCCGCTGAACGTGCGCAGCGCTTAAGGGGATAACAAAACACAACAAAACATAGCATAGCATAACATAACAAAGCATAGCAAAACAAAACATAGCGTAGTATATCAAAACATAGCATAGCATAACAAAAGACAACAAAACAGCAGGACAAAACATAGCATAACATAACAAAACATAGCATAACATAAAACAAAGCCTAGCATAACAAAACATAGCATAACAAAACATAGCATACATAACAAAACATAGCATTGCAAAGCATAGCAAAACATAGCATAGCATAACAAAGCATAGCATAGGAAAACACAACATAGCATACCAAAACAAAGCTTAGCATAGCATAACAAAACATAGCATAAAAAAACAGCATAGCATAACAAAACACAACAAAACATAGCATAGCATAACAAAACAAAGCATAGGATAGCAAAACAAAACTAAGGATAGCATAGCAAAACATAGCATACCAAACACAACAAAACATAGCAAAGCATAGCATAACAAAACATAGCATAGCAAAACAAATCATAGCATAATAAAACACAACAAAACATAGCATAACATAACAAAACATAGTATAACATAAAACAAAGCCTAGCATAACAAAACATAGCATAACAAAACATAGCATACATAACAAAACATAGCATTGCAAAGCATAGCAAAACATAGCATAGCATAACAAAGCATAGCATAGGAAAACACAACATAGCATACCAAAACAAAGCTTAGCATAGCATAACAAAACATAGCATAAAAAAACAGCATAGGATAACAAAACACAACAAAACATAGCATAGCATAACAAAACAAAACATAGCATAGCAAAACAAAACATATAATAGCATAGCAAAACATAGCATACCAAACGCAACAAAACATAGCAAAGCATAGCATAACAAAACATAGCATAGCAAAACAAAGCATAGCATAATAAAACACAACAAAACATAGCATAGCATAACAAAACATAACATAGCATAACAATTCAAAGCATAGGATAGCAAAACATAGCATAGCATAACAAAACACACCATAGTATAGCATAACAATTCAAAGCATAGGATAGCAAAACATAGCATAGCATAACAAAACAAAACATAGGATAGCAAAGCAAAACATAGCATAGCATACAGCATCACTTCACACCACCACAGCATCACACAGGGGCACCACAACATCACTATGCGCTACCACAGCATCACTGAACGCCACAGCATCACTCGTTCGCCATCACAACATCACTTAGCGCCACCACAGCATCAATCTATGCAACCATTCAACGACACCTGGTTCAAATATGTTCTCTCGATGTTTCAAGCTTTATTACAAATGTAACAAAAAGATGTTAATATTTCACTTCTGTTCTTGGATTTTCGTCACAATAAAATACACTGAACATAATCTTCACAAAAGTTATTTACAAAACTTTAAGCTATTGCATATAAATTACAATAACTTTTATGTAAGTATTAATTATTGAAAAAAAATTAAAAGCCATTGTTATTTGTAATATCACTACATATAAGTCACGTAAATACAACACATATTGCATTACAAATGCTATAGGTGTCACATTTGCAAAAGTTATAACTATTGGCACTGTATATGACAAAGCTATTAATTTCGCTATTTTCAAAAACTAATCATTAATAAAACATTTGTCATTTACAATACCAATAGCTCAAACTTTCCTAATGCGCGACCTATTGCATTGCAAATGCTTGTTACTTTTGTTGTTACACAGTCTGCTTTATCTAAACCATGAGTATTACTTTCTTTAATGAGCTAACCCCCATTCCACCCACGACATTGCAGCATGGCTCAAGATTTTACATTATTAGAAATGTATTATTATTTATTTTTCATAGAACGGCACACCACAATGGCGGGCGTGCCTTTGGTTTATTTGCGGCGCCAATGTGGCAGCAAGTTTTTTTATTTTCTATGAATTCACTTTTTGGTTGTTTTTTTCAAGCGCCTCATGAAGCTCTTTCACGTTAACAGAGGCCACGCCCCTTTCTTTGGTGAGCCATGGGCATGGGCGGCAAATCCTTCTCTTTTCTGGGACCCACATTATGGAATTCTATGCCCATTTCAGCCCGAAATGAGACCAACTACATGTGCTTTAGGAAAGCCCTAAAAACCTGGCTGTTCAACATCTAAGCTGGTCCTTGTCCGTAGCAAAATTATTCATCTTCCAAATGCGCCGGGAAACCCTTTGTAGGTAGCTGTTGCGCTATATAAATAAAATGAATAATAATAATAATAATGTCTAAAGAAAGGTCCACAGCTGCTATTAAAGTAAAACCACGGCATGGGGTGCTTTTACAAAAAAAAGCAGAAGCAGAAAAAGTCAATGGGGCTTAGGGGGCCTGCGCTTAGGGACTGCTGAGGAGCAGGCCACTCGAGTGTGGGAGCAAAGCTCCTAGAATTAAGGTCAGCACTGCAGGGGCCAAATACCAGCACAGGAACTGTACCCCCAGCGGTACTGGGGCAGCCAGGTGCAGGGTGCAAAACAGGCGTCGGGGGCCCTGTGTTTCCCAATGGAGACCTTTGGTGCAGGCTCAGGCAGGGAGGTATCCTGCAGGCAACCACCAGCTGAAGATATAAGTTGGGATCTTGGGGATGCCTGGACACCATCGGTTGGACCACCTAAGGCCGTCGGGCGTTGGATGCAAGAGTGTCTTCTGGCATCAGGTTTTTTTACCAGCTCCCGTTGCGGTTGGGGGGCCCTTCAGGTTGAGGCTGCAGGCGTCGGCTTGAGACTTGAGGGAGGTCAAGGATCACCACATCCCAGGTCAGGATCGCAGGGAGACCTCCTTGGAGTGTCGGGCCGCTCAAACTCGGGCCGTGGGTATCGGGTGTAGAGTGGTGCAGAATTGCGGATTTACTGCAATCCGGATTCTGGAGGTGAGTCTTTGGTTGAACAAATCCGGTGCTCATGGGAGATAGAGTCTGTGGGAAGGGTGCAGGGAAGGTCCTCCGGGCTCTGGGTGTTACTGGCTGCTGGACTCACCGGGGTTCTTGCTGTAGCCAGATCATAGACGGGTCAGGCCTGTAGTAGTGGGACCAAGGCAATTGGTGTCCTCTTCTCTTCCTAGGTCAGCAAGGCTCATTGGTCCTTCTTCTTTCTTCCTTGAATCTGAGGAGGCAAGGTTCAAAGTCGCCCCTAAATACAAAATTGAGGGGTGTTAAAGAGGTGCGCAGGTCGGGACCTATGGGTCCCATACTTGGGGTGGGTGCACCCCCTATTATGCCACCCTCAAGCCTCTTCCTAATTGGCTCTGGTCCCCCCATCTTCAAGATGGAGGGGACTGAGGTGTGCTTCACCTTGCCTCCCCCACCTGAGGGGTGGGGTTGGCAAAAGTGGGCACACCTCTCTTCTTAGCTTGGATTTCCTGACGATTCTCATGCCCAAAATTGGGGTCAGAACCGGTGGGAGCCAGTTGCTGGGGGCAGCAAAAGGCAGGGACAGCGTCTAGAAGGGGCAGGTCTTTGAAGCTTCCCATTTCCTGGACCCAGCCCATCCTGGGGTAGGAGGCATGAAACCTCATCCCAGGATGGGCTTTGTTTCTTGACCCAGAGAGCGGAGGCACGCTCCCAATGAGTCTAACCTGTCTGGTGGTGGCAAATGACGCTGCCATTCAGGAACCACATCAGGGCTGGACGATTTTCAGGGGGCATCTCTAAGATGCCCTCTGAGTGTATTTTATATTAAATCCCATACTGGCATCAGTGTGGGTTTAATGTGCTGAGAAGCTTGCTACCAAACTTCCCAGTTTTTAGTAAAGCCATGTGTTCATAGTGACCAACTCCCAGACCATATACTCTTTATGGCTTTACTGCACTTACAATGTCTAAGAATGGACTTAGACACTTTAAGGGTGCAGGGCTCATGCCTCTGTACCCTCACCTTGGTGCTAGTGCACCCTGCTAGAAGGGTATCTTACCTAGGCCTTAGGCAGTAGATTGCAGGCATGGCACATAGGAATGTGTGCCATGTCAACTCTTCACTTTTCTCTGCAGCAAACACACAGCCTGTAGTGGCAGTGTGTGTGAGTTAAGGTGCAGGGCCTCTAAGGATGGCACAATAGGTGCTGCAGCCCTTAGAGGCCTTCCTTAGTCACAGTGCCCTTGATACCCATGGTACCTTTTACTAGTGGCTTATCTGTGGCCAGAAATGTGCCAATTGTGGGTACAAAGGTAGTCTTGGGGAAGAACACCGGCCCTGGGAACCTGATTGGCACAGACCCAGGGCACATCAAGCCAAGTTGCACTATGACAAAAAGTGGTGGAACCACGCAAAAAGGGGTGCTTTCTATGATGAGTAACTTTCTAGAAGTTACTTTTTATTGATTTCTTACAAATCTGCCTTCACCCGTAGATTGGATTATTTATATCTATGACAAATAGACGTTTCATTATCTTTGTAGCTGTTCCCTTTCATGACTCAGCATTACTAGTATTTTAATCTGAACTCTGATTTTTCACATAGGACAGCTAGGCATTCCACAGGGAAAATAGCTTTCTGGGCCTTGTCACTGTAGGCACATTCATTTTCTACATGTCCTGCTTTTAAATACCATTCACCATCCTTGTTGACTGCTAGATCTACATAGGGGTGACTTACTAATATTTAAAAGGGATTTTTAGTTGTCTAAAAAGGTTACTTTAATAGGTTACTCTGCAGCTCTCAGGCTACACAGGGCAGGCATAAAGCCATGTTTGCTTTTCCAGTGTAGTGGATGGCCTAATAGGTGCTGCAGTCCACTAGTGACACTTAACGTGCATGGACTGTGTACACTTTCTACACCTTATCCTCTTCCACGCTCATGACGAGCTGAGCTCGTCATGAGCCACGGTGCTCCGGTGCTCATGACGAGCCCAGCTCGTCATGAGCCGTGGAACGCTCGCATGCGGGGATAATTCCCCTGCTGTGCGAGCGTTCCACGGCAGGTAATACACCTGTGACAAGCTGAGCTCATCATGAGCACAGGAGCGCCGTGCCTCATGAGGAGCTCAGCTCGTCATGAGCGTGCGGGCGCTGTGCGCGCCCCCTCCCCCCCAGCGCTGCGGGGAGAAGGGGTTAAAATAGGGACTTATAGGCAAGTTAAATATACCAATTAGGAACAGGCATATTCAACCAAATTTAAATGGGGAGCACAGGCCCTTTAATACTGGTTTATTACTGGTTAGCAGGTGCAAAGTGCGCAGTGTTTTAAAGTCAACAAAAAGTCCAGGTGACAAATCTGAAGTGACCATGCAGAAAAGACGAATTTCCTGCTTTAGACTAGCTGTGTTTGAGAGCATTCCCTTCACAAGAACGCATTACAAAATTTCTGTCAGTGGCAGGAGACTTTTGCAATCGTGATAGTGCTTCTGCACCTTTAGGTTTAATGTGATACTGCATCTCTTTAATTCCTTTCTGCTAGCTATGAATGCTCTCACTAGGTGTTGATGGTGCTCTCCAGCTGCGCAGGATTAAGGTGATGTGTGAGACAAGCTAGGGCAGCATCACTAGCGGAACTGAAACATCAGTGTCAATTGGCCTCCCCCGTTCAAGTAAAGCTCTGCAATCCGGACTTTCCATTGTGCCACAGACCGGTTTTGGCACTGTGTCACACTTCTTCCATTACAAAGACAAAGACATATAGAACAACGCTGAAAGTACTTTGTGATTTGTTTACGAATACCCTCAGGTGCTTAACATTTTACAGTTACAAGACCGATATAGCACCTCATTTAGAGTTTAAGCTGACAGGGTATTCGGCCACAGCTTGGGAGTAAACTCATTTATTTCGTGCTTTTCCAAAACAAACTCCCAGATTGGTAGCTTTTGGAAAACATAAAAGTTGGGTTAACAGCTGCCTGAAATACGGTGGTTGCTCAACAAACATTTAGTGCCTTCACGGGCCTCTGTCAGGTGAGCAAAATGTCTTTATTATGGTGGAAGTATCCAGCCAGGGTTGCAGAGGGGAGACCTTCCCCACCTTAACAGACGGTGGGCCGCCTGACAGAGACAAAATCAGACACATAGAATCTTCAGACCTACTCTCTCTCTCATGTGGATATAGTGGCAAGGCACAGCAAATAAGATCTCTGATAACATTACCTTTCTCAGCTGAAAGGCAAATCATCTGTTCACTTGAAAAGCGACTGCTTACTCCATAAGGGATGCATTCTCAACAACAGATGTGTGCAGGTGTGCCTCTACATGACATCTACGGAGCCACCCAATGTGAGAACAGTAGCGCATTCACCAAAACCACTATTGCCCGGACCAGGATGTAGTAATGTTTTCTTCTGTGAGCCAAGCAGTTCTTATTCACATATTTGCATGGTGAACTTAAAGTTTAATCTGGCATGTTACTCTGAGCCAAGCCTGTGAATCTATGAAAGATCAAATGCTTAAAAAAAAGACCAACTTACCTATAACTACAACTCTCTAGTTCTTATATCTTTAATAGAGTCACTATGAATTACTTTCATATTTCACTATACTAACTCAACACTAATCCTTTATGGGTTCCGGAGTAGCGTGCTACTCGTTGAAAAAGCAATTTGACACCTCGTCGGGGTAGTAAGCGCTATTTAAATGCAATTACAATACAATACATGCGGTCATTCCTCTTCTTAACTAAGAAGCTAAGTTTGGTTTATCCCTTTACGCTTGTGCTATGAAATCTGAGTAATAGTCTCCCCTAGGGGAAGTGAAGTGTTTAGCACATTTACCTTATGGGCTAAGGCATAGGTTGTTTCTAATGAACAATATGTGCCACTAAGTACAAACTGTTTTTGCCTGTGACTATGTTAATATTGTTTATGGCTATGTTTGGCGATTCCGAGCCTGATGACGATTAAGTATCCAATGATAGAAACCTGAAGCTACTGTAATTTTATTATTTGTTCCTGAATCTGCTCTACTATGTGCGAAAAACATTTAAAAAAGGATAGTTTAATATACAAACAAATCTTCTTTCTGATTTGTTTTTTAAATAGTACTAGCGATACACGATTAAAGGTTTTAGGGCCATATTATCAAGGAAGCTGCTGTAGTTTATCGCCGCTTTACCAGCAGGAAACTGCCGATAAAGCGTTGATAATGGGCTTGATAATATGCGATTCGAATTTCAATCGAAGCCCAGATTAGATGTGTGAACATCTAACCTGAGCTTCGATTGAAATTCGAATCGCATATTATCAAGCCCATTATCACCGCTTTATCGGCAGTTTCCTGCCGGTAAAGCGGCGATGAACTACCGCAGCTTCCTTGATAATATGGCCCTTAGTTCTGTACCTGATCTGACATCAAAATTGTAGCCATCTGCAATGTAAAGGCATAAGTACATGTTGATAAAACGGAAATCTACATTAGAACTAGAGCTTTAATGCTGCTGGTTACAGCACTTTAGGAAGTCTGTTACGCCATGACATTTAAACATGCATACCACGAGATTGTTTAATCTATTACTTATAAATAGTGCAATAAAATAAGTTTGCAATAAAGCAAATGTGCAGATGATATATCCTTCAATAAATATACACTATGTGAAAAAGATTCTATCATTACTTTTTGTGTCAACTTTAGAATCTACAAGAAGTTTAGTTCGTGGAATACCAGGCTTTGAATCAGGTTTGTCTGAGGGACTCCAAGAAAAAAATGACAAAGTAACCATAGTTTGGAAAGAAAACAAAAATCAAACAAGTCATTGTACCTTCTCATCAAGGAAACCAGTGAAAAAAAGGATGCTTCCTGCAGATGAGCTACTTAATGCAGAGCCTACTGGCAAATATTTATACTTTGTGCATGGCCAGAATGCAACAAGGATGCTAACATTGGTTTCTTCAGAAACTTCAGATCAAAATGATTTGGCTTTATTGCCAAAGAAAGGACGTCGGAATGAAACCAGAAAGTTACCAACAAGTATAAATAGAAAACAGGGATATTCAAATTTAGATACTGACTTTTTAAAAGGCTTATTAAAGAATAAAAAACATGCATCACTTGGATTTTTTGGAGAAGTTGCTGTGATCAATATAAAAATCAAGGAAATTCTGAGAAGTTCAAAATCTGTGAAACCGAACTTCAGCACTGTGAGTCCATCCACAGAAACACTTGGACAGCTGATAGTATCTAGTGAAACCTCTCAAACGTATTCAAAGGGTACAGTCGAAAAGTCAAAAATGAATGTGCCATTGCTACTGTTCCCAAATTTCAAGGTTATGTTGAGTGATGGTTACAGTGACAATGTAAAAGGAAAGATCAGCCTAGAACGGAATTCTGTCATTAATACTGAGTCGAGAATTACTGTCTCAGATGGCAAAGTAAAACATCCAATGAAACGTTTCAAGGAGAAAATAGAATTCGAAATGGTTAATTTTCCAGAGGATGGCAGTCCCAAGAACTCATTAAAAAGGAATGATTTGATTGTAGATGCCACAAGGACCGAGCAAAGCAACGACGAGGAACAGGTACAGTGGATGAATGCCATTGAAATGTTTGCACCAATAATAAAACAATCAACGTCTTTCTCAGAAATCACAATTTCAACGGTACCAGTGGTGACTCATTACGTAATCTCCGACGAAACGGTGCCATTTCTAAAAAAACAAGCTGAATCAACGAAGCGAATAGAGGCTTTTGTATCAAGTGGAAGACACATGTTGGTTTCTCCACGTAACTATAACTTCTCACATGGAGACACAGGCATCCATCAACATAAACAAGAGGAACAGATAAAGAATAATGGAAGGGAAAATCTGGCCAGAAGAAGGCAAAAGCAATTGAATACTTTTTCATTGAGCAGAACACTGCCACCAATATCAGTGAAAAAACATGGATTTAGTAAAGCAGTTAGCACCTCTCTAAACAAGAACGACATGAGAAGTATGAATGGAGGAAGAACAAATCTGTTAAATTTTTTGTTTGGTGGAAGATCATCAATATCATTAGAGAACTTTCATTTATCCAAAGGCTTCAAAAGCAATGACCCACATAAGCAAGAAGAGCCGGTTAAAAATGGAATTGAAACGATTGAAATAAAAAATAATAAACTATTCCAAGCAGAGGTCCAAAGACCAGTGTTAACAGGAGGGTACGAAGGTTCTTTTGTTTGGAACACTGGTGTCTATCCAAATCAGCATGATACACAGCAAAAGAATAGAGGGGGGCTGAAAGTCAGAAGAAATAAAAACCAATTACGAACTTTCTCAGAGATCAGAAAGCTACCAGTATTCTTATGGAAAGATCATTTACCCATTACTGTCAAGGAGACCAACCCATTTAAAATTGAGGAACACATGAAGAATGCAGTAGAAACAACTGAAAAACCATTAGTAACAACAACTACAGGGGTCACATTCACCCCAATATTGATGACCAGATCATTGGACACTTTCCCAAATACTCAAAAAGAGCAGACAACGAATTCTACAGAGAAGACGACAGGAACAACTATGGATGCCCTATCAGAGGTAAGAAGTCCTTTGATGTCACCAACGAAATTTGATAATTCCATGACTAACTATTCAGAAACACAAGTGACCTTCTCAGATCAACAGACAAATATATCGATCAACAGTGAGAATGTTGTTTTTAACCAGACTTCCCTTGAGCCAACATTGACAAGAGTGGACAATCTTGAGTTAAGAACATCCTCTAAAGTGCTGCACAGCTCTTTCACAAACACATCTGAAAACAAGCAAGATGATGTACAGCCACTTCTTTTGCATGATCTAATAATTGACCTTGTGATGAAGATCACAGACTTACCAACAGATACTCATATTCAAGAAACCAATTCTTCCAGTAACGTTGGAAGTCTGTCCACCCTCATACCTACATCCGATTTTGATACAATGACGCACATTGACTCAACAATTAATAAAACATTCAGAACAGAAGTGAGTGAATCGAAAAATAGAGATTTATGAAAACACCACAGCTGAAGTCACCATACTAGAAAGAAGCATACCATTACTGATCCCTACGCCCTGCTTGCCTCAGTGAATTAAAGTAGGGGTAAACCTTATAACTGATCAAACATACTTAACTATTGTATTTGTTGAAAACACTTCAAAATATAAATGCACCAGGGTATCTACTTTTTTCTGATTGGAAAGTAATGTTGCAATATACTGCATTCAGACATTAAAAATTAATCTGACAATGTTTTACTTCCATGTTTTTTGTATATGGTGTTTTGGGATTACCTGTTTCAGTGTTCTGTTCATGGCAATTCATTCATTCCACGTGCAGCATATATCAGTGAGGGTCATACATTTGTTGCACAAAAGTGGCTGTCTTAGGAAGATTGTTTATACATCGAAATAGTCGAATAATTATGCATAGTCTCAGTTTTCTATGATTTTATGTAACTTTCAAGACTGTTTGTCTCTGGCTAAGCGGTGAACATTGACACATTGGTCCTTTTATACCTGTACCATAGGCCTGCTAATAAAGTGAATGAAACCCTGTTGTCCATGCTTTCTCCTTTTCCACTGGTTACAGTATTCTAATGCACAGAATGTCGATTTGACAGTCCCATTTAGAAAATGGCGTTGCTCTGAAATTTCAGAGAGATGGTGGATACTATCGCCTCCGTTTTATCTTTCACAGACACCTTTTCTCAGCGGCATTTTAGTGATATTTCTTTTTTTTTACAGTTTTGAATCTACCTCTCCTGCCAACTACTTAGCTTCAGAACTCTTAAGACCCATTTTTCGCTCCCATCTACTTTGTTAGTGCCTCCTCTAAACTTTGCGTCAAATATTGTGATGTATGTAGCCTGCACCACTTGCTGGGGGAACCCCATTCACTTGCTTTCTTCCCATTCTGTGGTGCAGTTACATTGAGGACCCTTAAATATACCCGCTTCAAGGTAAATGTATGGGACTGGTACCACAGACTTCAGCTGACTTCTTTGCACAGTACTGAAAGCAGTTATAAGTAAGGGCTCGGATCTGAAGATGACAAAGTCTGTTTGCACAATGTGAAGGTTACTGCTTTCAAACCAGGACTATCAACTACCCATATCCATTCACACAACCCTTTTTCAGGATATACACAGACACGTGCACCTTACTGACAAGAAAACATCCTCAGTACCTGATACTTATTGACAATGTTTCAACTTAACCTTAAACCAAGACCCTTACCAGCCAACGTTGGGCCTCATTTATGATGTTTTGGCATATGGCAGCGCCGCAAGGAATATTGCAGAGCTGCCTTACATCAAATCAAAAGGGCAGGAATGTGATACGGTGTCTTCCTGTCCTTTTCCCCAGCCCACAATGGTCTGCCATGCGCCAATGCAGGTACCCTTGCACCATGGTGCAAGGGTGCCTGCGTTGCAGGGCTGATTGATTTGTGGAGGATGAGACACCTTCCTGCACAAAATCTATCAATTCAAATGATTTCCTCGTTCAACGTGTGCTGCAGAATGGCACAAAGAGCTTCCTATCCCCAAACTCCAGAAACTATGATAATCATAACTAGAATAAGCATACAAGATTGAACTACCATCTGTTCACTTCAACTCTAATGTCATTGTTTGCAAGAATATGTATTGTCCTAAAGCATCTGAGACATCGTTAACACTATACAAAGAGACAAATAAGTGAAGAACAGCATACTGCAAGGTTTAATGATACGACATATACCCCAACTGATCTCTGTTCACAAGTACATGATTCAATCCCGAAACCTGTTTTTATCTGAAACCGTGCTTTTTCAATAGTTGATGAAAAACTGAGGTGTGTGAGAACTGGCGTCATGGCTTGTTCTAATGCGTCTCATGGAACCTTGGCATGGCTTTCATTTCAAATCCAAATTTAGGGGTTCACATCCAAGAATTTCAGAATGTCCCACTGCTTATTTGCGTTTAAAAACACCACCTGCACTTAAGCAAAAGATTTGGGATTTCTTTGACCTAGTTCAATGCCTTTTGAAGGGTAGGCTTCACTGGCAGAATATACTGAACTGCAGTATACAGGACCCATTTGGGTGGAAGTACGCTAATGACTAAATGGGTTATCCATACAGCATCTGTCCCTGATATAGAAACCAATGCATTCCCTTCAGTGATGTGAGTTTCTAGACAAAAACCTCCAGACTGTTTGACGGTTCCTTCCAGAATCTCCAGCAGGAATTCTTCCTCTAAGCTACAGCCTAGTAATGATGCTCCACCAGCAAATATGTTATGACTTGAATCTGACCTGGATAATTTTCTGATTCAGGCATGTCTTGCACCAACTGCTGTAATCCCACACGTCTGTTTGGAGACCAGAGCTGCTCTTCCAGTTCTGAAGAGGCATTAACCCACACTCCAATTTCTTTTTTTTGTAGTTTTACACATAACAGCACAAGTCTTAAACCTTATTTGTCCTCAGAAACCCACCATATCTGATAGAGACGTCTAGCTGCAGATTTGTTACCTTTGAATTCCGCAGGCTGGATCCACAAATTTTTGCATGAGTAGTGCCCCTCGCTCGCTCCCTCATGTGGCTCCCTTTGGGTCTGCGTGACGTCGGTAGCGGTGTTAGCAGTGGTTATGACCTCACAGTCACCTATAGAGGCGCCACCCAGGTGCGCCAACGTCAGTTCTTTTCCTACTGCTCAAGTTAAGCGCCGATTTGGGAAGATCTCCCCCTCTTGCTTTTTGACAGGTTTTTTCGACTTTTTTCTTTTTTGATTTCTGTAATTTTTTATTGTATAAAACAATATATATATTTACATGGAACACCAACAAGTGCTCGATAAGACCCCTATCACAATTTTTGACTTTTTGTTGACTTCTTTTTTCTTGAAGTGTGTTGAGTATGTATTCTAGAAACCACGTGGCGCTTGTCACAGCACCATGTCGGTCATCGACCTCCCCCTCATCTGCCTCTGGTTTCTCAAGCATGACCACGACTCAAAGTCGTGCTCGGACTGTTGGGCCAGGCTCTGAAGGCCTTGCAGGAGTGTGCTATGAAGCTCTATGTGGCCCTCCAGTCGATTCCAGCCAGAAAGACTCCATGGAGATCCCGGTCCCGATTGCAGATGAGGTGGTTGCGGGACCGCTCCTGGAGCCCCAAGTCCTCTTCCTCCCACTTTAGATCTTCAGGACACTTGGGGTAGAGCGGACTTCATCTGTGCCTCAACTGTTGTCCATCGACGAACGAGGTAAGGGGCACCGACGCTGTAGGTACGGTTTTGCGGAGCTGGAACCAGGGTCGACTTTGTGCCTCCCCCTGTTTCCGGGAGACAGAGTGACACCCGCTAAAATCAAAGAGTTTTACAAGGCCTTGCGCCATGTATTTGAGCAGGTTGACACCTCTGGTGAGCCTTTGGGCCCTGCGGGTTGGAGGGGACCCTATGAATTTCAATGCCGTCGGCTCCAGCCACTGTACTGGTGGGGCCTTAGGGTTCTGATTCTGGATCTGAGACAACGCCAGTTATGCCAACGTGACTTTCACTGGCAAGGGACCTGAAGTCTATGCTGCCAGCAGCCACTGCCAGCCACACTTATCCCAGATTACTTGGATCGGCGTCGCTGGATGCCGACTCTGGCGCTGGTAGAACCCACAGGTTCTATGTTATCACCTAGTCATTTTCAAGACTTTTCTGGCATGGGAGAGGATTTGGACCATTCTATGGACTCTTTGCAACACCAGGATGTGTCTGTGGAACAGATGGACCGGTATGAGGAACTTGGGGAGTGAACTGGACACATCCCCAGATACTGACATGCTTTATTCTCCTACTTTGGCTATGGCAGAGGGGACTTCTTATGCCATGGGCGTAATGAAGGAAGTTACCCGATTAGGGACACCCGGGTCACTCGTGACCACCTCTCAGTCTTCCACACAAATTAAGAGTTGGTCAGACAGTAGAGAATACAAACCAAAGTTATTTATTATTCATACACTCTAGCTAAGTCCAGTCTGACCAGCCTGCTTGGATTGCCGCAGAGGGACTGACTCCCGCCAACATGGTAATGCAAGATATACATTTCCAGCTCCTCTAAAGATCCGCCCAGACTGGAATTTTCCAGTCTGGGGGCTGATGAACAAAGGAGGTACAGAAGGACGAGCTACCATCCTGAGACCGGGTACATGATATCTCATTTTCAAGGTTACTCTGCCCTTGCTGTCTCTCTGAGAGTGGGAGCAGGCCTACCTACAGGGAAAGGCATGCTGTGACAGAAGGATCTATTTATTAGTGCAGCAAAGCTCAACCTTGAATAATAAAGAGAAACAATTGAGGCTGTTTTCTGTTGAGGCAAGCAGCATGAAACAGAAGCTTAATTTCGATCATGATACAAAATGGCGGCTGAATACAAAATGGTGCCGCAAATGCTACCTTAACTCGCACAATGCTAGAAGGAATCGACTGGACGCATTTTCAGTCCAACAGACCCTCCTTTTAGCATTTGCTAACAATTTTAGTGCTAGGAAACCAATAACTACTCGCAAATTTAGAAGAACACTATTACATGGTAATATACTTATTATCAAAATTTAAAAAAACTTTGTCTATTGATATGAGGTCGTGGACAGCCTGTATCATCATGGCCAGAGACTTTGCATCATGTATTGGGGTCTTCGGTGTGGGTGTCAATTTTCCAACACAGTAAGCTCAAACAAGCAGGAAGGCAATGTATGCATAGGCAACATGCGAAAATGACACCTGCAATTACTATCAGAAGGATAAGAATCTTCCACCCCAGGATGCTATTAAACCACAGAACCAACCAGAAACAGTCCAGGTACCATTTTCTTGGTGGATGTCAGATGCGAGCCTATGTAACTTCTGTATAGCAACGTATATATTAGGGGCGTGGTCCGGTATGCACACACAACAACTGCTGCCAATGATGCGACAGGCCCCTCCCAGATCAGCAAGGAGGACGTCTAACACCACCCTGTTCTGAGGAGCAACAAGCCTCGTAGCCTGGAGCTCAGCTGTAATATTTGTCAAAATCCCTGCTGTGGTATTGATGACCCCTTCCACAACTCTGGTGAGTCAACAAATGTTAAGGCTATTGGACATAGGGCCCAAAAAGTGTAAAATACCCTTCATAGCATCTGTGAACTGCTGAGTGGTGTCTGTCTGGTCTATGTCTTCTGAGTTATTAACTCTTCTAATTTGGGACAGATTGGTACTCCTACGCTGCAATTGACGGTCCTTATGATAATTGGATGGTGCTATGTACACTGGGGGAAGGAGGAAAGAGAGGTAACATACACCTGACCAACCCCTAGGAAGCCTAACATAAGCTTGAGATCCACAAACAAAGTAGATATTATGGGGTGTGAGCAAAGGTGGGCTATTACTTGTGCTTAATGTATATGTATAGTTGCAATTTCTCTCACCCACTTTCACCTTCCCAAACCCTCAAACACAAAATCCAGCTTTTGTGTTGACTACTGGCACCGGTATTGTGTCATCCTGAGTAATATTGCGCATCTGGAATGAAAGAAGTATTCATGTTACATTTTTCTCTCTTTCATATACATTCATACAGGCTGTTGGAGATAATGATTCAGGGGTCCCTTGTTCTCCCGGGGTAAATTATTGGTGGACACGTATATATTATAACAGTGTGTGATAATCAGCAGATGTCATATTCATAGTAGATGAATGATAATGAATGTATACCATAGAAAACAATTCAAACCATCCTTCGGAACTGCCATAGGCAGCGATAACAGGCTATCATTCTTATGGGTAACCAAAGGGAGCACTCCACATATCCAACAGTTTGTGACATTAGATGTATCATCTACATATATTTTTCGGTGTTCACCTTTATGGGAGGCCAAAGTAAAAACACGTGTTCAGGGGGAACATGCGTTGTACCACTCAAAGAGTGCACAGGATATTTCTCCTCAAGGGACCATACTATTCCAAGTACTGTTATCAGGAAAATCAGAACAATTACTATGAAAACTATTTTACTCTTTGTAGACCAATTGGGCCAACCAGACTCATTCTGCCCGAAACGTGGGGCTGCAAAGGGCTGTTCCTCCTCCTTAATGGGGCGACCAAATGGATACATTTTAACCAGAGGAAAGGACATGCAAGGGAGCCAATGACAAGAAGACAAGGATCAAATGTTCCCAGTGTCCTTCAGAGCCTCACTGGTAGACTCCTATTGTTCATCAATGTTGGCGCTGTTGAGCACCGGCGGTGGAGCGGTCGGACCAGCTCTTGAAGAAACCCATGTCACTCAGGATAAGGCACCCGCCTTTCCAGGGGAGCACGTTCAATCAATCCTGTCCAATGTCTGAATAATGCACCAATCTCATCTCTCCCTATGCTACTGTTGCCTGACTTATCAAGTCCATCCCTGCTAAATTGACTTTTCCTTTGGTGCACTATTCCACCGTCGGGGCACAGATTATACCTAGCTACTCCAGAGACAGAGGGGTCAGCAAAAAGGGGCTCAGACACAGAGGGGCCAATGGAATGGGGCTCCTGGAGTGCCCTGATCTTAGGAGGTACTGCCTCGTTCAACACTACATTGTTTTCTTCCTCCATTTGTGCCCACGTCAGCCGGGCATCCGAGAAAGGAACGAAGCGGGGCACCTGCTCAATTTCAGAGTCACCAACTCCATCAAGCACCCATTGGTCGTAGGGTAGAGGGAGGAGCACTTTGCGGCAGTGTTGGCAATGTATCCAGTTCTTCCGGCCGGCCACCTTCATGGCGGTGCGGGTGGCGAGGAGCACCTGCGCAGGCCCCTTCCACTGCAGCTACAACTGCCTTTCCTCTGGAAGTGTCTGGTCAATACCAAATCTCTCTGCCAAATATCGTGTCCTGGCCCCTCGGGTTCTGGTGGTAAGGCTTTGTGGATCTGCTGGTGAATAGAACACAAGCTTTCAGTCAACTCATACAGATAATCCACTAGCAAAGGGTATTCAATTTCCGAAAACCGTTAAGGTCGCGGGAGGGCCCAGACATTTGTCGAACATCCGAACACAACCTTCTACGGTGACAGCCCTGTCCTAGCGTGAGCCATAGCTCTTGTAGACAAAATAGCTAATGGTAAAGCATCTCACCACTGCAATCCTGTGCTCTCCTGAATCTTTGCCAATTTCAGTCTGAGAGTACCATTGTACTTCTCAACCAGACCTGCTAACTGGGGGTGGTTTGCAGCATGAAATGTTTGTTTGATGAGCAGACCATCACACACCAACTGGATAACCTTTGAATTGAAGTGGCTTCCGTTGTCACTGCAAATCAAACGGGGCAAACCAAATCGAGGTAAGAACTCCTTTAGGGATGTATGACATTACAACGCATGCTTTTACCACGCATGCTTTTACATCGCAAGTTTTACAACGCATGCCTTTACAACGCATAGCGCTTTGGGGTGCTGGATAGTGAATAGTTTAATTTACTATTCCAACTCCAGTCCCCGTGGATAGTAGGGAAGGTTTTGGATAGTAAATTAAATCTATTCCCTATCCTAGAGCGCCCCCCAGCGCAATGCATTGTAATGGTTTGCGTTGTAAAAGTTGCGATGTAAAAGCATTGCGTGGTAAAAGTTACGTTGTAAAGGATGTTTCCCCTCCTTTAGAAGTGCCTTCGCCGTCGCCATGGCTGTGTTCTCTTTAGTGGGGTAAGCCTCACCCCATTTACTGAATGCACAAACAACCACTAACACATATTTCAGATTGTTGACTCGCTCCATTTCGATAAAATCTATCTGAAGGAACTCAAAAGGGATGGAAGGGGTGCAAAATTACCAGGGGGTCAGGGGTGCCTTTTCCAGGATTATACATCATTCATACCATACAGTATTTAACCAGATGAGCAGCAACCTTGGGAATGTTGTAATTCTGCCATATAGGTTCTAACAGTTTACAAATACACCTTGCACTGATGTGGGCTGGCCCGTGCACCATAGTGACCACAGGGAGGACATACGCATCTGGTAACATCCATCTCTGTTTTCCTGACTTATCCGTCCCACACCCATCCTCATCTAAGCGTGCTGTGCTTTCCTGCCATACTGCTAACTCCTCAATCGTTGCCTCACTTTGGATCTCCTTCACATTGTCCAGCGTATCCTCAATCTTAGTGACCTCGGGCACCCACCTAGCGGGACCTGCTCCAAACATCTTTTTCATCTTTGTTTGAGCTGTCTCCTTAGCTGTTTGGTCTGCAAATGCATTCCCCTTCCCACATCATCAGTAATTGCCTTGTGGGTGCTGCACTTTATTATAGCCAGTTTCTTAGGAAGTGTCATTGCGGACAGAAGCCTATGTATAAGAGGGCCATGCTGGGTGCATGTCCCATGGGAAGTAAAGAACCCTCTCTCCGCCAAGTGCCACCCAAAATTATGGGCGACCCCGAAGGCATACTGGCTGTCAGTATAAATAGTAACAGCCTGTACCTCGCTCAATTCACAAGCTCTAATAAGGGTGACTAGTTCAGCTGCCTGAGCGGACTGATAGGGAACTTGTGTTTTCTTAACTACTGTATGCAGTGTAGTAAATGCATACGCTGCAGTGGTGGTGCCATCTGGTAATTTGAAACAAGAGCCATCGACATATAGCTCCCCTTGGGTGTCCGATAAAGGAACATCAGTCAAGTCTACCCATCCCTTAGCCTCTTCATCTGTCCGAAAAATACAATCATGTATGTAAATTTCCTCACTCTCAGAAGGGAGGGGTAGTAATGTAGCTGGGTTCAAAGTGGCACATCTTTTTATCGTGATATGCAGGGCAAAGAGAGTTAGCTCATAACCAGTCAGACATTACAATAGTTAGGTGCTGCGTCTTGGTCTTACTCAAAAGGGTGTCCACAGCATGGGGGACCATGACTGTGAGGTCAGTATCAAGTACGAGCCCAGCCGATTGCCTTATGGAGACAGCCACAGCTGCGACCGCTTTTATACAGATCGGGAGGGCTCTGGTGACTGGATCAAGCAAATCAGAAAAATAAGCACACAGCCATTGCTTACCTCCAAAACCTGTGTTAAGACAGAGAGCGCACAGCCAGCCGTCTTGTGTGCATACAGCACGAACGGCTTCAGATAAACAGGTGTACCAAGCACAGGTGCCGAGCAAAGCGCAGCTTTTAATTGCTTAAAAGACTGCTGACATTCAAACATCCAAGGCAAGGGTTCATGCACATCTTTAGTGGTTAGTGCAAGCAAGGGCTTTATTAGTAATGAATAATTAGGGATCCAAAGGCGACAGTAGGAAGTGATGCCAATAAAAGCGTGCACATCCCTCTGAGTTTTAGGGATAGCCATTTTAACAATGGCGCTGATGCGCTCAGGGGTCAATCTCCTACCCTCCTTCGACAGTAGGTGAACTAAATAGGTGACCTCCTATCGACAGTATTGAAATTTAGAAAGGGACACTTTATGTCCATGGTGAGCCAAATTTAGCAACAGCTTAACCGTACTGTCTTTCCATCCCTGTCCAGTGTCAGAAGCTATTAGTATGTCATCCACATATTGAAGCAATACATTACCTGGGTAAAGCGAGAGGGAGTCCAATTGGACTTTCAAGGCTTGACTACATATACTAGGGCTCTCAGTATAGCCCTGAGGGAGACAGAATCTAAAGCTTCTGCCAGCTAGGGTAAAACCGTCGGCTGTCAGGTTGGATTGGGATACTAAAGAACGCATTTTTCAAATCAATAACAGAGAAAAATTTAGCAGAGGAAGGAATCATTGTCAGAAGAGCAGTAATGTCAGGGACCACTGTAACTGAGGGACCACTATTTTATTAACTGCGTGCAAATCAATCACAAAATGATAAACATCTGGGTGGTCATCAGGGGAATCTGAAGATACTTTCTTTAGAATAGGAAGAATAGGGCTATTACACTCATTTGCCGCTATCTCTTCAACCACTACCGACTCAATCAGATCTTGTATAATTCGCAGCAAAGCTTGCTCCCTCGCTTGTGGAATTTTGTACTGGAGAATACGAGGCAAAATGGCATTATCTTTAACTTTAATTGGGAGAATTTGCAACAGTCCCACGTCTGTATCACCAGTGGCCTATAAAGTTTGCGGCACATCTTTAAATTCAGCAGAGAGGGGTGCATCTTTTAACAGACATTGCTTAGTGCTACCTACGTTCGGGCCCATTGTCATGTAAACACCTTCCGGGGAACAAAAGATTGTAGCATGTAGCTTCTTTAATAAATCTGATTCCCATCAAATGTTCTCCACAATTAGACGTCAACAAAAATGGCGAATCCACAGTAAAAGGAGCGATAGTCAAGTCAAGAGGTTTGGAAATGGGGCTCACAACCGGCACCAGAAAAACCTACTAAAACATTATTTTGGCCAGACAGAGCGGCCCCTGGGACCAGCGAACGAGAGACAGAGCTATTCATTGCACCTGTATCCACTAAGAATTTCTTAACTGAGCCTTGGAAATCTGCGGTGACATAAGGACCGCAATGATCTACAGGTATCTGGACTGGTCCCTCAACCTGCCCCTGGCTATCCTAGCTGCGGGACATCCCTGTCACCTCACCCAGATCATAATCATCGTGATAATTCTGTCTCCCTCGGAGGTCATCAAAATAGTTCTGTTCTGAGTGTCTCTGCGATGTCCTATCTTCCCAAACACTATCTTGATCACTTGCTTCACTACCCTGCCACGAGAACCCTGTCCACTAGGGGCTGCAAGTTTCTGTAATAACACCAGACACTTGCTTTGCCAGTGCCCCTCCTCCTTGCAGTACGCACACTGATTCGGCCCTACTGGTGCAGTGCTCCTGCTAGTACGGGAAAGCTGCCGGGCCGGACCAGCTCCACGCCCCCTTCCATTTCCCCAAGACGCTTGCTGTAACAACACTTTTGTCTTTAACACCTTCTCCTCGTTCTCCCTACGTTCATAATACTGTGCCATACTCAGTATAACAGAAGGGGAGGATGTCGTCCACGTACTCTCTGAAGCCTGCAAGCGAGCCGCAATCTCTGGGAGCAGATTCGTAACTAATCTATTAATGAACAATCGGACACCCCCTTCCAGTGACAAATCCCCTTCCAGTGACAAATCCTGTCCGCTAAAATCCAAGGACACTCCTTCAAACCGAATAAAAAGATCTTTCTTCTGACGATATGCCGTTAACTTGTTCCAATCTACCCTTCAAAGTGGAATAAGTGAGTGCATATGAGAGATAATTCGCCCAGGCAAAGCTATTATTTCGGCCCTAGCCTTGTCACCTGGGTTCCCCTCCTGATCCCATGCTCTAATTTGATCCCAGGTACCACCCAATTCAGCACTGTGGTCCTGTGTGTGTACCTGCTTCCAAATGTACCAGTAAACCAAAGAACATTTCAATATCTGCTATCGTCATCACTGTCAATTCCTTATAATATGCAGTAGGATTTTTCCTAGGGTCGACAACTGAGTCTTAAGGGACAATACCTCACTCCTCTTCCATGGGGTATGGGGTATAGACCCACTGTTCTTGAAAACGGGCCTCTACCCTTGGTCTAGCAACAGCATTATGCTGCTCTCTGAGCTCCGGTAATTCAGGGCGATATATGGGATGGACTTCCCTCATCGCAAACTGGGATACTGTCTTCGGGTCTTCTCAAACAGCCTACTTCGATACGCTACCAACGTTGCAACATTAACGGAAACCTCCCCAGGCGCCATACCAGCAGCATATACATTGTCCCTGATATAAATAATCTGGGGTGCTACATCGTTGAAGCACTGTTCCCACAATCCAATCAGTATAGCCAATGTGCTTAAGGGTATGCTGCTGCACAAATGGCTCATAATCTTTCATCACACTCCCCACATCTTCCGCACATAGATGGAATTACGAGCCCACTGAGCGTCCTGATTAGCTAATGCCCTTTTCTCTTCCTCTCCCACATCAGATCGTATCAATATCCGCGCCAGTCATTCCCTAGCAGTTGCCCAGTCCCCGTCCCCTGATCCACATACAGGCATTCCGCTCCTCAGTACTTTCAGGGAATGAAGGAAAAGGGAAAGAGTAATTACAGAATGAGAAGGCACCAATGTCGTTAATAGCTGGGTTGTGGGTGTTAGGGCTGGTGAGAGGAGAGTCGTCAACACAATAGGCGTAGTAGGTAGACTAGCAGTTATCGCAGGTGCAGAAGGTTAAGCCACAGACATGACAGGAGGTGTGCTGGCCAAAGAAGCTGGATCAACAACAGAAGAAACAGAGACAGCGGGGGAGAGCAGACAGATGTCTGAGGCTGCGGGATGGCAACATATATTCTCCTGTGGAGGTTGGGTGTCTAACAATTCCTCCACAAATTATTCATTTTCTTCTCGAACCACATAAGACTTTTCACATTACAATCAAAACTTCTTATTGACAAACTCCATCCCCTTCTAGGTCTTCTCTTTTTCATAGGCAACAGCTTTCTGAGTCACTGCCTGCCTCCTTCCCTTTCGGACCTCCTTTTCTGCTTTCATTCGTCTCTGTATAGCTTCCTTCTGTCATGTTGTAAAGGAAACAAACATTGACTGCCTACTTCTTTCGCTAACAATTTATCCTGCTGAAAAGTATGCTTTTGCTAATCAAAAGTGCCTGTCAATGACCATTGCAACTTGGCATTGTCCCTCGTATATTTGTGCCATTATGTACTAAACATAATAGGGCCAAGGCCATGCTCGACATACATTTCAAAATTTGGAGTGCCTTCCTGAGGCGCAGGCTGGCTCTCTTCCAATCGAGCATCAGTAGAACAACAATGATAACTCACACAGCAGAACTTAGTAAAACAGGGCATTTTTCAAATGAAAACATGTTTACTATTTATGCTGAGCAGATATTTGCAAATATCTTACCAAAGTTGGACCTCAGACCTCACCAAATCCAAACCAAAGTGGTACCATGTTCACAAAGAACTCAAACAAATTCAAGCGCTTGTCCAAAAACGATCTTCAGACCGTACCAAACACAAACCAAAATGGTGCCTTAGTCACAAAAACAAAACTAAAGCAAACCCACCTGGTGTGCACACAGGTGAAACGTATGTATTCTCCACTGCCAACTCTTCAGACCAAACAGTCAAATCCAAGGGTTTCGCCGTTCAGGTCCCCAGCCAGGATGACCACTGGCTGAGGCACTGCCCGGTCAGACAGATGGGGCAGCTGCGAGATCCCCAGTCCTCCCATCCGACATGATGTGGCCCTTTCCCACGCACCCGTCCGCAGGCAAAGAAGGGTCACTCACCCAATGGG
Organism: Lissotriton helveticus; assembly: GCF_964261635.1. Taxonomy (NCBI): domain Eukaryota; kingdom Metazoa; phylum Chordata; class Amphibia; order Caudata; family Salamandridae; genus Lissotriton; species Lissotriton helveticus. Next base: position 734,504,401 of record NC_136073.1, read on the forward strand.
GTACCTGTTCGGGCGCCAGCTGAAGGAAGTGACCCGATTAAGGCCACCGGGTCACTCACAACCACCTCTCAGCCTTCCATACAAATGAAGAGTCGGTCAGACAGTAGAGAATACAAACCAAAGTTATTTATTAGTCGCGGAGTCCAGTATGACCAGCCTTCTTGGATTGCCGCAGAGGGACTGACCCCCGCCAACCTGGTAGTACAAGATATATATCTCCAGCACCCCTAAAGACCCACCCAGACTGGAATTTTCCAGTCTGGGAGCTGTTGAACAAAGGAGGTTTATTCCTGATGACCAGGCTGCCTTATCAGATACCCCACGGAATCGACAAGGGTGGCCCACTGCCAAAGCCACATTATCGGAAACCGCAAGTCTACCTTACATGAATCACAAATTACCTTTTAATTTTAAAATCATTTCATGGAAGGTGGCAGGAATAAGCAAAGCACTTAAACACGAAACAGTAATTAAGTCACTGCAAGAGGCGGATATAGTATGCCTACAAGAGACCTGGGCCACAGAGCATGTCCACCTCGAAGGCCATGCCGGTTTTCATACACTGGCAACCAAATACAATCGGTTTGGTAGACCATCAGGAGGAATTTCGATTTACGTAAAACATCTAAAACAAATAAATGTAAAAAGGATTCAAATAGAGTCAGAAGTGTTACAGGCGCTCTTAATAGAGAGGAAGTAGGGACAAAGATGTACGTGTTGCAATCCTAGTTATAAACATATACTTAAATGCATCTGGCCAGAAAAAGTTGGAAGTTACAAAAAATACCATAACCTTAATAAAGGAAATTTTACACGCAAATGCACTACTGCCAAAAGTGATAGTAGGAGACTTTAATCTCCACCATCTGGGAACAAAAAATGACATGTCACATCCAGCCAGCTCTGAAAGAATTTTCAATGCATTTCTGAAAAACTATGACCTAAAGTCTGTCCATGAAGCCTGGAAAAGTTTAGATCTCAAATATTCAGATACTGCCACTTTAAAGAACTGCTCTATAATTGACTACATCTTCTTATGCAAACTTCTCACTCAGAAATTAGTCAACTTCGAAGTAAAAACATATGAAACTAGCGATCACAAACTGTTGCAGGTGGAATTAAATCTCAGTATTATACAGAGGGAACAAGCGGCTGCAGTATCCCATTCAACAGGGACCGAAGACCATACATTAGTCAGAAGGTTAAAATGGAACAAGCATCAGGCTATGTTATTTCATGTATGGAAAAAAAACTAGAGTACAAAGGGAAGCCTCTTGGAAAACAACCTAGTGTGGCCAATTGGGCGAGTTGGATTTGTGACTTAAAATCTATACTTACCAAAAACGACAAAGATAGCCCACATCGAACGACAACATCCTTTTCACATTTTAGACACAACAATAAAATACTATGCACAACAATAAGTAAGCTTAAGAGGGCTAAAAGAGCACAACAGAAGAAACATGGGAAATGTGCAAAGATCTATCGAGAAAGCGCAGACACCAGTTATGGTCTCTGAAAGAAAACAAATTAGAAAAGACTGGATAACGATACACAAGCTCTCAAAACCAAACAAACAACGTCAGCTCTGGCAATTTATAGCTAGCTTGGAGAAAGGTAAAGTAGACAGGCGCAATTCTGTACATGCAGATGCCTGGCTCAGACATGTCGGCACAATCTACATTGAAAAGGAGGGTATCACAGTCCCTGGAAGCCCTGATATTTGTTCCTCAGATAGCGCAATAACAGAGGAGGACACCTCAGTGGAATTCTTGGGTAAAGAACAAGACAGTACAGCAGTTGAAAAGGTAATAAAAAAGATAAGAAAGGACGGGGCACCCGGGCCGAACGGTCTTCCAGGAGCCATCTTTAGAGAAGATCCGGTATATTGGGCCAAAATTTTATCCAATCTGTTCATTGAATGTCGATTGAAAGCAAAGGTGCCAGATTCATGGCGAGGTTTTTTTTTTTTACATCCTATCTTCAAAAAAGGAGATAACACAGACCCAAAAAATTATAGATTAATTGCCCTTTTAGATGTTGAAGGAAAAGCCTATGTGTTAGAACTGGGATTTCTGGTAGGCTAAGGCTGACGCCAAAGCCCGGCAGAAACCACCATTCTAGTCAGGGCAAGGGAGTCACACGCCAAGATAACCCCTGCTCACCCCCTTGGTAGCTTGGCACGAGCAGACAGGCTTATCCCGGAGGCAATGTGTAAAGCATTTGCGCACGCACACAACAGCAACAACATCCTAGGCACACCACAAAAGGAACTCCACACGAGGTTATATAAAAATAACTTCTGTTTTGTCAAAACACATCAGATAGTAATCACACAATATACATTGTGCCAATTGGCACGGGCAATATTCACAAGGGATTATTTACAGGACAAGGCCACATGGGCCGCTGTCAGAATCAACACTTTTAGAACTAGCACTTTGCAGATCATAGAATATTAAGAAGTTTCACACATGATGCATAGAACATTCAGAGGTGTAAGGGAAGGAAACACATGATGCATAAGTAAGAACGCATTCAGCGGTGTAAGAACAAGGCACATGATGCATCCAAACACATTCAGAGGTGCAGCACAGGAAAACACATGATGCATAAAAACATTCAGAGGTGTAGGTAAGACACATAATGCATAGATCACATTCAGAGGTGTCACAGGCATAATGGCATAGCACATTACTCATAACTCACATTTGGGCATAACAGGAAAAAATCCAGTAGGCAATCTCCTCACTAGTTTAAACACATTAGACTGCCTCCTAGGAATAAATCATAATTAGGGGCGTAACTCACATGTTGAAAACATCTCACTATTATAAACCTACATAGGTAAAATAAACTCCTAATCACATTGCGCAAACATCACCTTAGGAAATTACTATCATAAACATAGCAAAATCACATTAGGGCCTTGCACCCTACCCACATACCAGCCCCCCTGGCCAACTGGCCATCCAAAAAGGGAACTAAAAAACCCTGTGTCCAGAATGTCAGGGCGCGCTGCCAATGCAGCGCCAGTCAGGGGTGCGCCACCGGCGCAAACCTAAACATTGCAGCTGCCCACTAATTGCTGGGCAGCTGAGTACAACAACAGGGCCTAAACGTTGCAGCTGGCACTAAGTGCTGCGCAGCTGTAGCAGGCCTGGCACCACTGTGCCATCTCTGTCCCACACAAGGACTCTCAAATTGCGCCTAAACGGTGCAGCTGCCAACTAATTGCTGGGCAGCTGGGAATCAGCCAAAACTGGGACAGGGCTCTCACTAGCCCTTAGGAAACAAAACTGCGCCCACTGTTGGAGCCCTCTGGCTCTGAAAATTAACAGGTCCCCTCAAACTCTGGGGACAGGACACAGGTCCTCAAAGTCACATCTGTGCCACATGCTGGAGCCACACAGGCTCTGGAAATAAAACCTGCCACTAGGAGCATTCCAGCTCCTAAACAAATTGTGCGCCCATAAAAAGATAGAGCCCTGGCCCCCAGCAAGGGTGTCGCAAATAACTGTGCCCCCAGGGAGCCACTCGGGCTCAAAGAAATGCTCCTGAGGGGCTGGAGTCCCTCGCTGGGGACTAGAAATGCCAAAATGCCCGGGAGCCTCTCGTGGGCTCTTAATTAATACAATGCCCCTGGGAGCACTCAGGCTCCCAGAACAATCATGCCCCTAGCAGGCGGGGGGCTGCTCTGAAGAGGATGCTGCTCTGCCCCCTGCTCAGCCCTCACTTACCAGGCTTCGGGGACTTCTCTCTTGGTGGCAGCTGCCGCTGGACTCCTCCGCCGGGGCTCTCTCTCTCCGGAGGAGCGCCCCGCCCTCCTCCTCCTCACCCGGGCCCCCTCTCGGGACCCGGGACTCGACTACCATGCTCCGGGAGGCGGGGTGGGCTCCCGACCTCCTGCGTCGTCCATCTCGGGGCTCTCTTTCGCTCACGGGAGCCCCGCACCGACCACACGCCATCTCTGGCCCGGCCGCGGCATCATTTCCGCTTCTGTCCTGCGGCCCGCCCACAACCAGGCGGGCCGCGGACGGCGGCGGCCATCGAGACGGCAAATGAGGGGTAGGCTCCCTCGGATCAAATACAAATGTAGGCGGCCATGACGTGGGATGGCACCCGCAAATTAAACAACACAGCACGGCCGAAATGCAGGGTGGGCACCTGCCATCACACGAGCAGGACAGAGAGCAGCTCCACGCTGCAGAGCCCAAATAAAGCGCTCACAAAGCGCTTGGGAGCAGGCAGACCCCAAGCCCCCCAAGAAGGGCTCCCATAGCAAAGGGGCCTCAGTTACCAAAAGCACAGCGCTCCCCTCTGGCAAAAGGTCCTGGGAAAGGTTTTAAGGGGAAAAGGTCCAAAATTAGTCCTCCAGGGCATCCAGGGGCTGGGCAGGGCCCAGGGAGGCAAGCCTTCCCCTGGGCCTTAGCAGCAGCACGCCCCTGGCAGGATTCAAGTCAGAAACAAGAGCATTTTGTTAGGGGACACAGCCCGTTTTATACAGTGAATTCCTTTGTCTAAAGGTGCAGGGTGCGGGAAAAACCAGGCGCAGCTGGTTTGGGAGCCCCCTTGATGAGCTCAGCCACCCCTCCCATTCACTAGTCAGCACAGGGTCATCAGTCGCACCACAGGGGGCGGAGCCAGCATTGTGTGGGGAAAACCCAGCCCTATTCAGGACCCAGGTGCACTCCTCCCCTCACATCAGCATGCTAATTTCAACAATCACCACTGGGCAGACCCATCCAGACTCCTTGGAGCCAGGCTCCAGCCAATCACGTGCCAGCATCCTCACTACACATGCACACTCATGTCTAGAAGTGGCACTTACATACTAGACACATTCATGCCACATACATCATTACGCAGCATTCAATCTCACGAGTTCGCACATACCAAACTCGACCTGCACTCCCCACACATCAGGAACTACCATGGTCACACATATTCCCCATGCATTCCTATGGGAGGGCAGGTCACTCACCACACATTCACAGAGCTCACACACTTTACACTGTACCACAGTGAAAAAGTGCGCAGAGGCCTAAAATCACCAACACTAGGTTACAGAAACAGGCTAGGAAAAAGCAAAAAGTTTCGGGGTGAACCTGCCAAAAAGGGCCAGGTCCAACACAACCCCCTTCCAGCCAAAACGCAGGGTAGACTTATCACTCACTTGATGGGCTTCCCTGCTTTGGGCGACAAAACACGGACACGGGCCCGCACGGCAGGGACACCCTCCGGTTTTGCGCCACTCTGAACCCACATGGATTTCTCTCAACAAGAGCTCTCTGGCACAACTAGGATACCCCACTGGTACTCTCTAGTCATCCACGGCCAGGACCAGGCCCTAGTCCATCCAAATGTCACAGGTCCTGACCAATCCACAGAGTGGGGGGCAGTAACCCCTGGCACATAATAGCCATTCTCCACTCTCCCTCTCAGTGTAGCTACAACTACCACTGATCCTTCAACCTAGGGACCACACCCTCAGGCTGACCAGAGGTCACGGGCAAGAATGCCCCACCCTACCTCTACTTCTGGGGTTCTGCACCCTCCCAGGGAAGCACCCACCAGAACACAACTCTGTCACCAGGTCAGGACCTCACTCCATCACTGGTCTACCACCTGGGATCTGGAAACTATTTCACTTCGGAGGTACAAAACACACAGCACAGTCCCTCTTCAAGCAGGTGGGGGGGACAGCACACAGCAAATCCCCTTTCCTCAACCTTAGTGGAAACAACAAACGGCAGGTGAGCCCCAGATCACACAGCAAGGGCAGCCCCCTCAGTCTCTTCAGCTGATCTACTTTGGCAGAGATTCCTTCTTGACCTGGAAGTTTCCTAATCTCCCAACCTAGGATCTAAACTCTCAGGTTGCACCGGGGTCAGAGGTAAGGACACCGTCCCTCTGCACCCCCTTCCAGAGTTCTGCACCCTCCCACCTTGGAGCGGTACCCCTGGAAGCCAAAACCGATCTGGACACTGATTACAGATGCCCTTCCCTCCAGGTCAGGCTGAACCTGAACCTGGCCTCCCCCTCCTCGGGTAACGACCTCCAGAGGCCCCACAAATGGTCAAGCACTCTAGACGGTCAAATGCCCAGGACTTCTGCATCCGCCACTTAGGAGCGGTACTCCTCAACACCAGGACCGCCGGAGTTCTGGTTACAGACACTCCCCGTCCTCTAGACACAGGAAGATCCTCCTCAAATGACCTGTAAGTACAGCCTAGGCCCCTGACCTGGCGCTCCCTTAGGGAACCCTCCAGGCCCTGAGACAGGGTTTTGGGCCAATGTGGGACACACCGTCCCACACTCACTCCGCCTCCACTGAGACAGGACGTGAGCCCCTACACCTCTACCATCCTACTGGGACCTAGCTGGGTTACACATGCACTTCTTCCCCTACACAGGATCATCAGATACACAAGCCACTACTTTTAGAATCACTCCCCAATGCCTCTGCAAGACATCTAGCACACCGCCAGACGTCCACCTTCTCGTCCAGTGCCTCCGCAGGACCTCCTGCACACCACCAGAGGTACACCTCCTGTGCAAGCTTCTTTTATCACACAAAAAAACTCACACCAACTCCTCCAGTTCAACACACCACTCATCCACACACTCCCCCTCCAGACTGGTGAGACAGTTCCTCACTGCCCCTGACTCTCTACCTGTACCCCTCTTACTGAGCACCAGGCACCATACTCCGGGAACTGGGAATGGAACTTCACGCACTGGACACATTTTAGCTGCCACCACTGGATCCTACCATAGTGGGGAATCCAGACACACACACTACACTCAGGGGATAACCACCCTCCCGAGCAAGCCATTTCTCCTCCCCACTCCATCTCTTCCATCTACCCACACAGGGACAGGAACAGGGATTGGGCACTGGACCCAGCAAGGGATTCCTTATCAATAGGAACCTCCCCCTCTACTGGCGTCCCGCCCTGTCCTTTTCTCTCTTCTGCCACTATACATAAAACGCAGGAACACCATTTGAAAATGACACTCGAGGAAAAACAAAATCATAAACATTAATCCCAAACATGTGACTATCTAGAATGCAGAGTTTTGTAATGTAGCCAGTTGTCGCTGTGGCACTGCGCAATCACAAGTCCTAATCCTCACCGCTGTCCAACAATGTTAGAACTGGGATTTCTGGTAGGCTAAGGCTGACGCCAAAGCCAAGCAGAAACCACTATTCTAGTCAGGGCAAGGGAGTCACACGCCAAGATAACCCCTGCTCACCCCCTTGGTAGCTTGGCACGAGCAGACAGACTTATCCCGGAGGCAATGTGTAAAGCATTTGCGCATGCACACAACAGCAACAACATCCTAGGCACACCACAAAAGGAACTCCACACGAGGCTATATAAAAAAACTTCTGTATTGTCAAAACACATCAGATAGTAATCACACAATATACATTGTGCCAATTGGCACGGGCAATATTCACAAGGGATTATTTACAGGACAGGGCCACATGGGCCGCTGTCAGAATCAACACTTTTAGAACTAGCACTTTGTAGATCATAGAATAATAAGAAGTTTTACACATGATGCATAGAACATTCAGAGGTGTAAGGGAAGGAAACACATGATGCATAAACATACATTCAGCGGTGTAAGAACAAGGCACATGATGCATCCAAACACATTCAGAGGTGCAGCACAGAAAAACACATGATGCATACAAACATTCAGAGGTGTAGGTAAGACACATAATGCATAGATTACATTCAGAGGTGTCACAGGCATAATGGCATAGCACATTACGCATAACTCACATTTGGGCCTAACAGGAAAAAATCCAGTAGGCAATCTCCTCACTAGTCTACACACATTAGACTGCCTCCTAGGAATAAATCATAATTAGGGGCGTAACTCACATAGTGAAAACATCTCACTAGCATAAACCTACATAGGTAAAATAAACTCCTAATCACATTGCGCAAACATCACCTTAGGCAATTACTATCATAAACATAGCAAAATCACATTGCGCAAAAATCACATTTGGGCCTTGCGCCCTACCCACATACCAGCCCCCCTGGCCAACTGGCCATCCAAAAAGGGAACTCAAAAACCCTGTGTCCAGAATGTCAGGGCGCGCTGCCAATGCAGCACCAGTCAGGGGTGCGCCACCGGCGCAAACCTAAACGTTGCAGCTGCCCACTAATTGCTGGGCAGCTGAGAACAACAACAGGGCCTAAACGTTGCAACTGGCACTAAGTGCTGCGCAGCTGTAGCAGGCCTGGCACCACTGTGCCATCTCTGTCCCACACAAGGACTCTCAAATTGCGCCTAAACGGTGCAGCTGCCCACTAATTGCTGGGCAGCTGGGAATCAGCCAAAACTGCGACAGGGCTCTCACTAGCCCTTAGGAAACAAAACTGCGCCCACTGTTGGAGCCCTCTGGCTCTGAAAATTAAGAGGTCCCCTCAAACTCTGGGGACAGGACACAGGTCCTCAAAGTCACATCTGTGCCACATGCTGGAGCCACACAGGCTCTGGAAATAAAACCTGCCACTAGGAGCATTCCAGCTCCTAAACGAATTGTGCGCCCATAAAAAGATAGAGCCCTGGCCCCCAGCAAGGGTGTCGCAAATAACTGTGCCCCCAGGGAGCCACTCGGGCTCAAAGAAATGCTCCTGAGGTGCTGGAGTCCCTCGCTGGGGACTCGAAATGCCAAAATGCCCAGGAGCCTCTCGTGGGCTCTTAATTAATACAATGCCCCTCGGAGCACTCAGGCTCCCAGAACAATCATGCCCCCAACCGTTGGAGCGCCCCCCTAGCAGGCGGGGGGCTGCTCTGAAGAGGATGCTGCTCTGACCCCTGCTCAGCCCTCACTTACCGGGCTTCGCGGACTTCTCTCTTGGTGGCAGCTGCCGCTGGACTCCTCCGCCGGGGCTCTCTCTCTCCGGAGGAGCGCTCCGCCCTCCTCCTCACCCGGGCCCCCTCTCGGGACACGGGACTCGACTACCATGCTCCGGGAGGCGGGGTGGGCTCCCGACCTCCCGCGTTGTCCATCTCGGCGCTCCCTTTCGCTCACGGGAGCCCCGCACCGACCACACGCCATCTCCGGCCCGGCTGTGGCGTCATTTCCGCTTCCGTCCCGCGGCCCCGCCCACAACCAGGCGGGCCGCGGACGACGGCGGCCATCGAGACGGCAAATGAGGGGTAGGCTCCCTAGGATCAAATACAAATGTAGGCGGTCATGAAGCGGGACGGCACACGCAAATTAAACAACACAGCAGGGCCAAAATGCAGGGTGGGCACCTGCCATCACACGAGCAGGACAGAGAGCAGCTCCACACTGCAGAGCCCAAATAAAGCGCTCACGAAGCGCTCGGGAGCAGGCAGACCCCAAGCCTCCCAAGAAGGGCTCACATAGCAAAGGGGCCTCAGTTACCAAAAGCAAAAGCACAGCGCTCCCCTCTGGCAAAAGGTCCTGGGAAAGGTTTTAAAGGGAAAAAGGTCCAAAATAAGTCCTCCAGGGCATCCAGGGGCTGGGGCAGAGCCCAGGGAGGCAAGCCTTCCCCTGGGCCCAAGCAGCAGCATGCCCCTTGCAGGATTCAAGTCAGAAACAAGAACATTTTGTAAGGGGACACAGCCCCTTTTTAGGTCTCGCCTGTCAATGCGCATGCGCATTGAGCGGAGCGAGACTATAGGAGCTTAAACAGAGTTTAACTAGACTGGCGATTTGATGCAGTGCATGTGCGCTTTTAGCTCAATGCGCAAGCGCAATGAGTTAAAATGCGCGTGCACAGCATCAAATCGTCAGCTTGGTGCCGCCAGCAGCTCTTCCCGCTCCGCCCCCTGCTGCATCAAAGGCTTTGCGCTCTGCCTCAGCCCAGCCATTCTCCTCCCCTAATTGCCCCCTGCTGCATCAAAGGCTTTTTTACAGCCGGCTGGCCGTGCTTTCAGTTTCACGGCCGACAGGCCGGGTCTCCTCTTTTTTTTAAAACAAATTGAGCACCGTCTGTATTTTATTCTCATTCAATCTCCCATCATTGTATCTCGCTCCCTGCTTCCCTCACTGTCTGCCTTCTTCCGTCTTCCCTCTCCTCTCGTTTCCTTCACTTTCTCCCCTCTCTGTTTCTATCGTCCGTCTCTTTCGCTCGCCGTCACTTTTCCTATTCTGTCACTCTTACTTCCTGTCTACTCCCTCTCGGGGCCTCGCTCCCTCTATGTCACCCCGTCTCTCCATGCCACGGTCTCCTGCTGTCTGCCTCTCCCTTTCTCTCCATGTTAATATCGCCCTCGGGGAGGCCTGAAAGGACCCTGTGTCTGACTCGAGTTAAACTTAAATTTCACAATGGGGCCACTCGCACCACTTGCGGGACAGGCCGCACAGCTCAGCCACATCATTTTTTTAACATTAAATCATGGTAGCTGGCCTGTCTTCCGCAACTTAGTGATTTTCTCCTGGCTGATATTTACCTCTGTGTTGCTTTCATTTGTATGTTGCCATTGCATACTGCCATGTAACATCCCACACGTTTTTCAAACAATGATGCAACACACGAAGAAGGAATGGTGAAGTTATTCTGGTCAGGAGGCTTATTTGTACTTAAAACCAACACTTTGGTATGACGAAATTTAAATACACAGCTCTTCAAATAGAAGTGTCAAATAATCACGTTGTTTTCGCAATTTAACACAAATCGCGCAGATACCCCGAGCAGCAGTGCCCGCACTACCGTCAGCTTGGTGCCGCCAGCAGCTCTTCCCGCTCCGCCCCCTGCTGCATCAAGGCTTTGCGCTCTGCCTCAGCCCAGCCATTCTCCTCCCCTAATTGCCCCCTGCTGCATCAAAGGCTTTTTCACGGCCGGCCGGCCGTGCTTTCAGTTTCACGGCCGACAGGCCGTGTCTCCTTTTTTTTTTTTAACAAATTGAGGACCGTCTGTATTTTATTCTCATTCAATCTCCCATCATTTTATCTCGCTCCCTGCTTCCCTCACTGTCTGCCTTCTTCCGTCTTCCCTCTCCTCTCGTTTCCTTCACTTTCTCCCCTCTCTGTTTCTATCGTCCGTCTCTCTCGCTCGCCGTCACTCTTCCTTTTCTGTCATTCTTACTTCCTGTCTAGTCCCTCTCGGGGCCTCGCTCCCTCTATGTCACCCCGTCTCTCCATGCCACGGTCTCCTGCTGTCTGCCTCTCCCTTTCTCTCCATGTTAATATCGCCCTCGGGGAGGCCTGAAAGGACCCTGTGTCTGACTCGAGTTAAACTTAAATTTCACAATGGGGCCACTCGCACCACTTGCGGGACAGGCCGCACAGCTCAGCCAAATCATTTTTTTAACATTAAATCATGGTAGCTGGCCTGTCTTCCGCAACTTAGTGATTTTCTCCTGGCTGATATTTACCTCTGTGTTGCTTTCATTTGTATGTTGCCATTGCATACTGCCATGTAACATCCCACACATTTTTCAAACAATGATGCAACACACGAAGAAGGAATGGTGAAGTTATTCTGGTTAGGAGGCTTATTTGTACTTAAAACCAACACTTTGGTATGATGAAATTTAAATACACAGCTCTTCAAATAGAAGTGTCAAATAATCACGTTGTTTTCGAAATTTAACACAAATCGCGCAGATACCCCGAGCAGCAGTGCCCGCACTACCGAGCGTTCTGTTAGGCCACATCTCTCAGCTTACAGATCCCTTCGCTCTTTCTTTTCCTCTCAACGTTTCTGCCTTTTTCACTCTCTCTTCCAACTCTCTCCCTCCCTCTACATTTACTTACACAAATCGCGCAGATACCCCGAGCAGCAGTGCCCGCACAACCGAGCGTTCTGTTAGGCCACATCTCTCAGCTTCCAGATCCTTTTGCTCTTTCTTTTACTTTCCACGTTTCTGCCTCTTTCACTCTCTCTTCCATGTAAGTTAGGGGAAAACTAAACATGTAGCTTTACTAATGCTATAGGTGTCACATTAGCTAATTTATAACTATTGGCATTTCAAAGAACAATATTAATAGTTTTAATATTTTAAAAACATAAAAAGAACTTAAGAAGGAATTATATTTACAATACCAATAGCTCCAACTTTTCTAATGCGAGACCTATTGCATTTCCAATGCTTGTTATACAGTGAATTCCTTTGTCTAAAGGTGCAGGGTGGGGGAAAAACCAGGCGCAGCTGGTTTGGGAGCCCCCTTGATGAGCTCAGCCACCCCTCCCATTCACTAGTCAGGACAGGGTCATCAGTCGCACCACAGGGGGCGGAGCCAGCATTGTGTGGGGAAAACCCAGCCCTATTCAGGACCCAGGTGCACTCCTCCCCTCACATCAGCATGCTAATCTCAACACTCACCACTGGGCAGACCCATCCAGACTCCTTGGAGCCAGGCTCCAGCCAATCATGTGCCAGCGTCCTCACTACACACTCATGTCTCATGTCTAGAAGTGGCACTTCCATAGTAGACACATTCATGCCACATACATCATTACGCAGCATTCAATCTCACGAGTTCGCACATACCAAACTCGACCCTAAACTCCCCACACATCATGAACTACCATGGTCACTCATATTCCCCATGCATTCCTGTGGGAGGGCAGGTCACTCACCACACATACACAGAGAGCTCACGCACTTTACACTGTACCACAGTGAAAAAGTGCCCAGAGGTCTAAAATCACCAACACTAGGTTACAGAAACAGGCTAGGAAAAAGCAAAAAGTTTCGGGGTGAACCTGCCAAAAAGGGCCAGGTCCAACACTATGCCAGCACCTTTTTGAATGAATTAAATAGTTGGATCAAAGAGAATGAAATCCTCCCCCCCCTACCAGACCGGATTCCGCAAAGGCTGCTCCACAATTGATAATATCGTGGCCATGTCGTATCTGAACCAGCACGCTGACTGCAAAAATAATAAACCAATCTTTGCATGCTTCGTTGACTACTCAGCGGCCTTTGATGGAGTGCCTCGACACAAGCTTTGGAATAAGTTGCGCAACTGGCATATTCCAGTAGGTCTTCTTAGCGCCATCATTTCATTGCACAGTAACACCTGGATCAAAGTGAAGCTAGCAGATAATGCCACAACGAAGAAGTGTTGGACAAACCGTGGCCTAAAACAGGGATGTGTCCTTGCCCCCACACTGTTTAATTTATACACGGCTGACCTGGGGAAGAAGCTTCAAAATGCTAGTCTTGTAACTCCGAAAATTGGAACCAACAAACTGCAAATATTACAGTATGCAGATGACTTGGTGGTAATGGATCACACAAAAATCGGGCTACAAAGGGGCCTAGATGCCCTCAATAACTACAATGAAAGAAATTAACTTATAATAAATGCTCAAAAAACTAAAGTAGTTATTTTTGGACACTACCCAAAAAAGGCTCTTTTGAAATGGCATGTGGGCAAATAAATCATCGTCACTGCAAAATCCTATAATTACCTAGGTTGCTGGCTAAGTGAAACCGATAAAAGCAAGAATACATCTACATAAAATGAAGGCTAAAGCAAAGTCAACAATGGATGCCTTATGCAAACTAAATGAGATCATGCAAAGCCCAACAACTGATCCGATTAGGAAAGTAATACAAGCAAAAATCAGGGCAATTGCTGGTTATGCACAGCATGCATTCCCTGGTAAAATGGAATTAATGTTAGACAAAGCACAATGCCAGGCCTACAAACGCATTTTCAAACTGCCCAAACACACACGCAATAGCCTAATTCGCCTAGAATTTGGTCTGAAGCAACAAAGTAAAGAATGCTTGGGAATGCATGTGAAATACTACTACCAAGTCCTAACAGCTCCAGCCGGGAGCCTAAAGAGCATGCTGAAGCTGATTTATGGGGGGTCAATTAACCCGTGGCATCGTTACACAGAGGTAGCAGTGGAAACGCTGGGATTAGCAACGGAAAATTGGGATCAGGGAACGGTAAACTATCTGGCCATCAAAAATTCAATCAATAAACAATGTTATCAACTGTCGCACCAAAGTGATCTAGCAGAAAACGCAACAGGAAGAGGCTCCCCTTGGCTGATAAAATTGTTTGCCGGGAGTAAAATCTAGCCATATCTGAAGCAAGCTCTGGGAAGGAAAGCACTAAAAAACATTGTATGGGCCAGACTGGTGCCCCTCCCCATTAAAGAATTAAATCCTGGGTGGAGATCTCTAGAACATAGAATCAGATGCAGAATCTGTGATTTTAAATTTGAATCTTTGCTACACTTGATTTGTTGTTGTCCCGGTAAGTTGCAGTCCCCTAGGCTCCTTTTAAAACAAACATGGCTCCACAACGGAGTACGGACAGTGAAAGAAGCAACTTTGGTTCTCTTTTCCTGTACTACACCACAGGACTTGGCCAGATTTGGGAGATACATGGCAGAGTTGCGTCTTAGTTTAAGCAACAGTGGTCCCATGCATACAAGAAATGCGTACAACAATAAATATAGACAGAGTCAATCTATATTGTGAGCGACATGTCCATCCGGACAGAGGTCTTTTTAGTTTAATGAATAAACATTAGGTTCAAAACAAAGAGAATACCTTCCACAAATCACCTAGTGTGGTACACAAGCCTGTGCCCAGCAGTAACAGATCAAAATACAGAAGGTAGAAAGTGAAGAAGGGCTTTTGAAGGCAAAAAAACGTTTTCTGTTTTCAATTCAATTGTACAGAATTTGTAAAAGAAGCACCATTACATCACATAGTAATCAGGTTTTGTATTAAGTGCTAGATAGGTCGACGGCGTTTCGGACCCCTTATTAAATCATGGGGACCATCATCAGGACATTCAGTTAATGCCTTAACATTATTTAGCCTCTAATTGCCTGGAAAAGGAAAAGAGATATAAACATTTAGATACAGGAACTTAAGAGTTAATTTAAAAGTGACTTGAGGTGCACCATGAAGTGCGTGGTCGAGTGCCAATACCGGAGTCTGGTCATGCTGATGGAGTATACTCGCCAGTGTTCTAGAGGCGGTAACGCATGCACATTCAATCAATTGTGGAAGTGCCGAAGTTCGGGTACTGGCCATGCGGCACGGTTTATTTGCCGGTTAACAGGTGATGGTGGTGTCTCATGCACAGTCATGGCTACGGAAATGCCAGTGATACGGAGGGGAGCCAGTGGACAGGCAAGGTTTTAACGTGACTATCAAGTAGTGAGAGTTGGGACAGCTCGGAGCCTATATGCTACAGGCGCTGGCGGCAAATAAACAATAAAACCAATTTGAGCTTAGCCGAAGGTTCGGAGTCGAAGCAGTGAAGGAATAATCGTGACTAACAATCAGTGAGTATTGCGAGCGCTCGGGGCTTAAATGATGGAGGCGCTGGTGGAGACTTGCTTACCAGTCAAACACACTGGAGTATGGGCCAGTGGAAGATTGAAAAGGAGTTTGAGGTGATCGCCCTACAGTGGGGGAAAAAAACAATTTAGGGCATGCGGAGGTGTTTTACGGAACTCAGGGCGGGTGAGCGCGTGTTCTTACCACAATCGAGCGCACAATTCCGCGGTACAATGTTGTATCCGTCGGGGCCTAGGGAAACCTGTTGGGAAACCCAGGGCGTCAGGATATTACAAAAACAGCTCATATCGAGGCTAGTAGAAGCAAGGTTAAACAGAAGGGTCTTACCGGATTAGTCGGCGTGAGAGTGTGCTCCCTGGCGTGCTCGTGAGGGGAAGTGAAGACTGGAGATATTTAAATGGGGACTGATTGGACGAGGAACTGTGACGTTCCTGGGCATGAGCATAGAAGATGGACACAGGCTATGCGGCCATCTTGGGAGAGGATATTGCAAGTACCCCGGGGAAGGTGCATGAAGTGAAGTGCATGTGACAAATATTTCTGAACCACATTAAAAACGTTCGATTAAAAAGGAATACAGAGGAAAACATGAATGACTCAGGGCCATCAAAGCTGAATGGAAATTAAATTAAGGCAGTCCATTCCTCCTGCAAGTTCAATCCGGAATTCAGACTGTCAGTCTTCAAAATCCATTTGAGCTCTTCCCTGTTAAGTAAACGAGTCAAATCACCACCCCTAGGAGGAATGATGACCTGCGTGATCACAGTCCAGCGGATGTCATTTTCCGTGTGTCCCTTGTCCATGAAATGTTCAACCAGCGGGGCATTCGGTGTTTTACTGCGGACCCGACTTCTGTGTTGAGATATCCTCAGCTTGATTTTTTGCTTCGTTTGGCCGACATAGATCAAATTGCAGGGGCAAAAGATGGCATAGATGATATTACAACTATTACAGTTGGTGAAAGTTCTTAATTCATTTCTCACATCCCTGTATACAAACTCTTTACCATCTATTGAAAAGTCACATACAACACAAGTACCACATTTAGAATGACCTCGGAGAGGTGGTAGTTGCCAGTGATCATGCAATGTGGTGTTTCTTCTACTCGCCGAGGGCAATGCAGCCCTTACTAGCTGATCTTTAAGATTTTTATTTTTCTTAAAGGCAAAGAGGGGAGTATCCCAATTAAGTTGGCCTGAGTTTAGTATGTGCCAATTCTTTTTAATGCTCTGTTTGACACGATTGGAAATGGGTGAGAAGGTCGTCACACACACTAATTTGTCAGAGGATTGTTTTGGTTTGGGTTCTAGGAGGGTTTCACGGGGACAGTACCAGGCTCTTTTCATGGAGTTTTTAATTAGACGCCTTGGGTAGCCTCTAGTTCTAAGTTTCTCAAAAAGAGTATTAGCCTCCTTTTTGAAACAGTTTCTCCTCAGTCTGAGGAATTGTGAGTATGGCAAACTATCCCTCAGGGCCCTGGGGTGACAACTGTCATAACTTAGCAGGGTTTTTATTTCTGTAGGTTTTCGGAACAAGGATGTATACAGGGTACCACCTTGATGTTGAATGTTTAAATCCAGAAAAGAAATATTATGCCTATTGTGAGACAGGGTGAATGTAAGGCCATTACAATTATTGTTAAGCCAGTGTAGGAGTCCATGGAGGTCATCTATTGAGCCACCCCAGATAAGAAAGATATCGTCTATGTAACGCTTCCAGGTGTTCAACCCTTGATGGAATGGGTTGCTGGCGGAGAGGATGGTGTTGGTCTCCAGCCAATCCATGTAGAGGATCGCCAGGGTTGGGGCAAAAATAGCGCCCATAGACGTGCCACGCACCTGCTGGTAGTATTGTGAATCATACATGAAAAAATTCTGGGTGAGGCAGATCTCTAGGAGTTGTACAATGAACACAGTAGGAACCCTGTGGGGGCTTGACCGGGTGTTGAGTATGCTTTCCATAACCAGCAGGGAGTCTCTCTGGGGTATATTAGTGTAGAGACTCCACGTCAAGTGTGCATAGATTCTCATTTTCGGGATTGTAGGGATGATCTTCGATGAGATTAATCATATGCATGCTGTCTCTGATATAGCATTGGGTTACTGGCACAAAGTCCCTCAGAAAAAAATTGACATAGTGGCCCAGTGGTTCTAACACTGAGCCACATCCAGACACTATCGGCCTGCCCGGAGGGTTTTCAAGTCTTTTGTGGATTTTGGGCAATGTATAAACCACGGGTATTCTGGGGTTGGTAATATTCAGGAAGTTGTATTCATGTTTACTTATAATGCCTTTGGACAAGGCTTCAGTCGTGAGGAGTTTGATCAGGGTTTGTATCTCTTTGGTGGGATTTCACGGTAGTTTACAATAGTGGTCCGTGTTAGAGACTTGGCGTTGCAGCTCATCTTTGTAATTACCAATGTCCTGTAGTACAATACCACCGCCCTTATCGGCTGGTTTCATGACCAGTTCGGTATTATTTTTAAGGGTGGAGGTGGCCGATTTCTCTTCAAACGAAATATTGTATGGTATGAAGAGATGGGTTTTTTCAAGATCCGAGATTTCCTTCAAGATGACCTTCTCAAAAGTGACGATCTCTCTCGGGATCATGTTGGAGGTGGGTGAAAAGGTAGATGGTGGTCTAAAGGGTGTTACCACAGTTTTGGGCTCCGAAGGATTGAGTTCAAAATAGGAGCGCAGTCTCAATCTGCGGAAAAAACCCATTAACTCGGACTGAAGGTCCAGGAAGTTAGGGTAAGTTGCAGGGACAAAGGATAATCCTCTCGGTAGAAGGGATGACTCCTGACTGGAGAGGGTATGCCCAGATATATTAAAAATGTGAATAAGGTCAGAAGTGGGATTGTGGGTTACCATTGGTAAAATTTGTGTCTGGTCTGGCGTTCTCCCGGAGGATTGTGCCATCTCTGTTGCTGTTTTACCCTTCCTCTCTTTTGGGGTTCAGAGTTGCCCCTGGCTAAAAAATGAGTTTGGTTACGTGTCTGGCCGCTGGAGCCCTCACCAGGATTGGAACTATCGGATGATTCTGCTGAAGAGTCGGTGAAACCCACCACAGTGTTCCTTCTATTGAAGCGGCCCCAGGGTCTAGGGGTTTGTTGGTTAGGGTTGAAATTGCGATTTGCATAAAAATCTTTCGGTAGATAAGGATAGATACGTTCAAGAGAAAAGAATTTGATATCCTTTTTCACTTTATTCGACTTTTTGTTTTGCTCAATGCGGTGGAATTCTACTACTGTTTTTTCAATTTTCTCTAGTAGGGACAAATGGGGGTGGGGTCGCACACTACTCACACACCGGCAGTGTCGCCCCTAAGGACTCTGGTCAATGTAGTAAAGTGTTTGCGATGCATCATCTTTCGATCTTCTGCTATCTTCGCTGTCTTCGCCATCCCTGGACACGTGTTTCGGGGTATTACCCCTCATCAGCAGGGATAGGCCGTGTACTGGGGTTGCCGATGGCTGCCAATATCTGCCAGGTATAGTACCACTCAGGCGCGTAGGTGCGGGATCCCAGGCTCGTCAGCCCGCTGCTCAAGGGAGCTTTAAAGTTACAAATGGGGGTGGGGTCGCACACTACTCACACACCGGCAGTGTCGCCCCTAAGGACTCTGGTCAATGTAGTAAAGTGTTCGCGATGCATCATCTTTCGATCTTCTGCTATCTTCGCTGTCTTCGCCATCCCTGGACACGTGTTTCGGGGTATTACCCCTCATCAGCAGGGATAGGCCGTGTACTGGGGTTGCCGATGGCTGCCAATATCTGCCAGGTATAGTACCACTCAGGCGCGTAGGTGCGGGATCCCAGGCTCGTCAGCCCGCTGCTCAAGGGAGCTTTAAAGTTACAAATGGGGGTGGGGTCGCACACTACTCACACACCGGCAGTGTCGCCCCTAAGGACTCTGGTCAATGTAGTAAAGTGTTCGCGATGCATCATCTTTCGATCTTCTGCTATCTTCGCTGTCTTCGCCATCCCTGGACACGTGTTTCGGGGTATTACCCCTCATCAGCAGGGATAGGCCGTGTACTGGGGTTGCCGATGGCTGCCAATATCTGCCAGGTATAGTACCACTCAGGCGCGTAGGTGCGGGATCCCAGGCTCGTCAGCCCGCTGCTCAAGGGAGCTTTAAAGTTACAAATGGGGGTGGGGTCGCACACTACTCACACACCGGCAGTGTCGCCCCTAAGGACTCTGGTCAATGTAGTAAAGTGTTCGCGATGCATCATCTTTCGATCTTCTGCTATCTTCGCTGTCTTCGCCATCCCTGGACACGTGTTTCGGGGTATTACCCCTCATCAGCAGGGATAGGCCGTGTACTGGGGTTGCCGATGGCTGCCAATATCTGCCAGGTATAGTACCACTCAGGCGCGTAGGTGCGGGATCCCAGGCTCGTCAGCCCGCTGCTCAAGGGAGCTTTAAAGTTACAAATGGGGGTGGGGTCGCACACTACTCACACACCGGCAGTGTCGCCCCTAAGGACTCTGGTCAATGTAGTAAAGTGTTCGCGATGCATCATCTTTCGATCTTCTGCTATCTTCGCTGTCTTCGCCATCCCTGGACACGTGTTTCGGGGTATTACCCCTCATCAGCAGGGATAGGCCGTGTACTGGGGTTGCCGATGGCTGCCAATATCTGCCAGGTATAGTACCACTCAAGCGCGTAGGTGCGGGATCCCAGGCTCGTCAGCCCGCTGCTCAAGGGAGCTTTAAAGTTACAAATGGGGGTGGGGTCGCACACTACTCACACACCGGCAGTGTCGCCCCTAAGGACTCTGGTCAATGTAGTAAAGTGTTCGCGATGCATCATCTTTCGATCTTCTGCTATCTTCGCTGTCTTCGCCATCCCTGGACACGTGTTTCGGGGTATTACCCCTCATCAGCAGGGATAGGCCGTGTACTGGGGTTGCCGACGGCTGCCAATATCTGCCAGGTATAGTACCACTCAGGCGCGTAGGTGCGGGATCCCAGGCTCGTCAGCCCGCTGCTCAAGGGAGCTTTAAAGTTACAAATGGGGGTGGGGTCGCACACTACTCACACACCGGCAGTGTCGCCCCTAAGGACTCTGGTCAATGTAGTAAAGTGTTTGCGATGCATCATCTTTCGATCTTCTGCTATCTTCGCTGTCTTCGCCATCCCTGGACACGTGTTTCGGGGTATTACCCCTCATCAGCAGGGATAGGCCGTGTACTGGGGTTGCCGATGGCTGCCAATATCTGCCAGGTATAGTACCACTCAGGCGCGTAGGTGCGGGATCCCAGGCTCGTCAGCCCGCTGCTCAAGGGAGCTTTAAAGTTACAAATGGGGGTGGGGTCGCACACTACTCACACACCGGCAGTGTCGCCCCTAAGGACTCTGGTCAATGTAGTAAAGTGTTCGCGATGCATCATCTTTCGATCTTCTGCTATCTTCGCTGTCTTCGCCATCCCTGGACACGTGTTTCGGGGTATTACCCCTCATCAGCAGGGATAGGCCGTGTACTGGGGTTGCCGATGGCTGCCAATATCTGCCAGGTATAGTACCACTCAGGCGCGTAGGTGCAGGATCCCAGGCTCGTCAGCCCGCTGCTCAAGGGAGCTTTAAAGTTACAAATGGGGGTGGGGTCGCACACTACTCACACACCGGCAGTGTCGCCCCTAAGGACTCTGGTCAATGTAGTAAAGTGTTCGCGATGCATCATCTTTCGATCTTCTGCTATCTTCGCTGTCTTCGCCATCCCTGGACACGTGTTTCGGGGTATTACCCCTCCTCAGCAGGGATAGGCCGTGTACTGGGGTTGCCGATGGCTGCCAATATCTGCCAGGTATAGTACCACTCAGGCGCGTAGGTGCGGGATCCCAGGCTCGTCAGCCCGCTGCTCAAGGGAGCTTTAAAGTTACAAATGGGGGTGGGGTCGCACACTACTCACACACCGGCAGTGTCGCCCCTAAGGACTCTGGTCAATGTAGTAAAGTGTTCGCGATGCATCATCTTTCGATCTTCTGCTATCTTCGCTGTCTTCGCCATCCCTGGACACGTGTTTCGGGGTATTACCCCTCATCAGCAGGGATAGGCCGTGTACTGGGGTTGCCGATGGCTGCCAATATCTGCCAGGTATAGTACCACTCAGGCGCGTAGGTGCGGGATCCCAGGCTCGTCAGCCCGCTGCTCAAGGGAGCTTTAAAGTTACAAATGGGGGTGGGGTCGCACACTACTCACACACCGGCAGTGTCGCCCCTAAGGACTCTGGTCAATGTAGTAAAGTGTTCGCGATGCATCATCTTTCGATCTTCTGCTATCTTCGCTGTCTTCGCCATCCCTGGACACGTGTTTCGGGGTATTACCCCTCATCAGCAGGGATAGGCCGTGTACTGGGGTTGCCGATGGCTGCCAATATCTGCCAGGTATAGTACCACTCAGGCGCGTAGGTGCGGGATCCCAGGCTCGTCAGCCCGCTGCTCAAGGGAGCTTTAAAGTTACAAATGGGGGTGGGGTCGCACACTACTCACACACCGGCAGTGTCGCCCCTAAGGACTCTGGTCAATGTAGTAAAGTGTTCGCGATGCATCATCTTTCGATCTTCTGCTATCTTCGCTGTCTTCGCCATCCCTGGACACGTGTTTCGGGGTATTACCCCTCATCAGCAGGGATAGGCCGTGTACTGGGGTTGCCGATGGCTGCCAATATCTGCCAGGTATAGTACCACTCAGGCGCGTAGGTGCGGGATCCCAGGCTCGTCAGCCCGCTGCTCAAGGGAGCTTTAAAGTTACAAATGGGGGTGGGGTCGCACACTACTCACACACCGGCAGTGTCGCCCCTAAGGACTCTGGTCAATGTAGTAAAGTGTTTGCGATGCATCATCTTTCGATCTTCTGCTATCTTCGCTGTCTTCGCCATCCCTGGACACGTGTTTCGGGGTATTACCCCTCATCAGCAGGGATAGGCCGTGTACTGGGGTTGCCGATGGCTGCCAATATCTGCCAGGTATAGTACCACTCAGGCGCGTAGGTGCGGGATCCCAGGCTCGTCAGCCCGCTGCTCAAGGGAGCTTTAAAGTTACAAATGGGGGTGGGGTCGCACACTACTCACACACCGGCAGTGTCGCCCCTAAGGACTCTGGTCAATGTAGTAAAGTGTTCGCGATGCATCATCTTTCGATCTTCTGCTATCTTCGCTGTCTTCGCCATCCCTGGACACGTGTTTCGGGGTATTACCCCTCATCAGCAGGGATAGGCCGTGTACTGGGGTTGCCGATGGCTGCCAATATCTGCCAGGTATAGTACCACTCAGGCGCGTAGGTGCGGGATCCCAGGCTCGTCAGCCCGCTGCTCAAGGGAGCTTTAAAGTTACAAATGGGGGTGGGGTCGCACACTACTCACACACCGGCAGTGTCGCCCCTAAGGACTCTGGTCAATGTAGTAAAGTGTTCGCGATGCATCATCTTTCGATCTTCTGCTATCTTCGCTGTCTTCGCCATCCCTGGACACGTGTTTCGGGGTATTACCCCTCATCAGCAGGGATAGGCCGTGTACTGGGGTTGCCGATGGCTGCCAATATCTGCCAGGTATAGTACCACTCAGGTGCGTAGGTGCGGGATCCCAGGCTCGTCAGCCCGCTGCTCAAGGGAGCTTTAAAGTTACAAATGGGGGTGGGGTCGCACACTACTCACACACCGGCAGTGTCGCCCCTAAGGACTCTGGTCAATGTAGTAAAGTGTTCGCGATGCATCATCTTTCGATCTTCTGCTATCTTCGCTGTCTTCGCCATCCCTGGACACGTGTTTCGGGGTATTACCCCTCATCAGCAGGGATAGGCCGTGTACTGGGGTTGCCGATGGCTGCCAATATCTGCCAGGTATAGTACCACTCAGGCGCGTAGGTGCGGGATCCCAGGCTCGTCAGCCCGCTGCTCAAGGGAGCTTTAAAGTTACAAATGGGGGTGGGGTCGCACACTACTCACACACCGGCAGTGTCGCCCCTAAGGACTCTGGTCAATGTAGTAAAGTGTTTGCGATGCATCATCTTTCGATCTTCTGCTATCTTCGCTGTCTTCGCCATCCCTGGACACGTGTTTCGGGGTATTACCCCTCATCAGCAGGGATAGGCCGTGTACTGGGGTTGCCGATGGCTGCCAATATCTGCCAGGTATAGTACCACTCAGGCGCGTAGGTGCGGGATCCCAGGCTCGTCAGCCCGCTGCTCAAGGGAGCTTTAAAGTTACAAATGGGGGTGGGGTCGCACACTACTCACACACCGGCAGTGTCGCCCCTAAGGACTCTGGTCAATGTAGTAAAGTGTTCGCGATGCATCATCTTTCGATCTTCTGCTATCTTCGCTGTCTTCGCCATCCCTGGACACGTGTTTCGGGGTATTACCCCTCATCAGCAGGGATAGGCCGTGTACTGGGGTTGCCGATGGCTGCCAATATCTGCCAGGTATAGTACCACTCAGGCGCGTAGGTGCGGGATCCCAGGCTCGTCAGCCCGCTGCTCAAGGGAGCTTTAAAGTTACAAATGGGGGTGGGGTCGCACACTACTCACACACCGGCAGTGTCGCCCCTAAGGACTCTGGTCAATGTAGTAAAGTGTTCGCGATGCATCATCTTTCGATCTTCTGCTATCTTCGCTGTCTTCGCCATCCCTGGACACGTGTTTCGGGGTATTACCCCTCATCAGCAGGGATAGGCCGTGTACTGGGGTTGCCGATGGCTGCCAATATCTGCCAGGTATAGTACCACTCAGGTGCGTAGGTGCGGGATCCCAGGCTCGTCAGCCCGCTGCTCAAGGGAGCTTTAAAGTTACAAATGGGGGTGGGGTCGCACACTACTCACACACCGGCAGTGTCGCCCCTAAGGACTCTGGTCAATGTAGTAAAGTGTTCGCGATGCATCATCTTTCGATCTTCTGCTATCTTCGCTGTCTTCGCCATCCCTGGACACGTGTTTCGGGGTATTACCCCTCATCAGCAGGGATAGGCCGTGTACTGGGGTTGCCGATGGCTGCCAATATCTGCCAGGTATAGTACCACTCAGGCGCGTAGGTGCGGGATCCCAGGCTCGTCAGCCCGCTGCTCAAGGGAGCTTTAAAGTTACAAATGGGGGTGGGGTCGCACACTACTCACACACCGGCAGTGTCGCCCCTAAGGACTCTGGTCAATGTAGTAAAGTGTTCGCGATGCATCATCTTTCGATCTTCTGCTATCTTCGCTGTCTTCGCCATCCCTGGACACGTGTTTCGGGGTATTACCCCTCATCAGCAGGGATAGGCCGTGTACTGGGGTTGCCGATGGCTGCCAATATCTGCCAGGTATAGTACCACTCAGGCGCGTAGGTGCGGGATCCCAGGCTCGTCAGCCCGCTGCTCAAGGGAGCTTTAAAGTTACAAATGGGGGTGGGGTCGCACACTACTCACACACCGGCAGTGTCGCCCCTAAGGACTCTGGTCAATGTAGTAAAGTGTTCGCGATGCATCATCTTTCGATCTTCTGCTATCTTCGCTGTCTTCGCCATCCCTGGACACGTGTTTCGGGGTATTACCCCTCATCAGCAGGGATAGGCCGTGTACTGGGGTTGCCGATGGCTGCCAATATCTGCCAGGTATAGTACCACTCAGGCGCGTAGGTGCGGGATCCCAGGCTCGTCAGCCCGCTGCTCAAGGGAGCTTTAAAGTTACAAATGGGGGTGGGGTCGCACACTACTCACACACCGGCAGTGTCGCCCCTAAGGACTCTGGTCAATGTAGTAAAGTGTTCGCGATGCATCATCTTTCGATCTTCTGCTATCTTCGCTGTCTTCGCCATCCCTGGACACGTGTTTCGGGGTATTACCCCTCATCAGCAGGGATAGGCCGTGTACTGGGGTTGCCGATGGCTGCCAATATCTGCCAGGTATAGTACCACTCAGGCGCGTAGGTGCGGGATCCCAGGCTCGTCAGCCCGCTGCTCAAGGGAGCTTTAAAGTTACAAATGGGGGTGGGGTCGCACACTACTCACACACCGGCAGTGTCGCCCCTAAGGACTCTGGTCAATTTAGTAAAGTGTTCGCGATGCATCATCTTTCGATCTTCTGCTATCTTCGCTGTCTTCGCCATCCCTGGACACGTGTTTCGGGGTATTACCCCTCATCAGCAGGGATAGGCCGTGTACTGGGGTTGCCGATGGCTGCCAATATCTGCCAGGTATAGTACCACTCAGGCGCGTAGGTGCGGGATCCCAGGCTCGTCAGCCCGCTGCTCAAGGGAGCTTTAAAGTTACAAATGGGGGTGGGGTCGCACACTACTCACACACCGGCAGTGTCGCCCCTAAGGACTCTGGTCAATGTAGTAAAGTGTTCGCGATGCATCATCTTTCGATCTTCTGCTATCTTCGCTGTCTTCGCCATCCCTGGACACGTGTTTCGGGGTATTACCCCTCATCAGCAGGGATAGGCCGTGTACTGGGGTTGCCGATGGCTGCCAATATCTGCCAGGTATAGTACCACTCAGGCGCGTAGATGCGGGATCCCAGGCTCGTCAGCCCGCTGCTCAAGGGAGCTTTAAAGTTACAAATGGGGGTGGGGTCGCACACTACTCACACACCGGCAGTGTCGCCCCTAAGGACTCTGGTCAATGTAGTAAAGTGTTCGCGATGCATCATCTTTCGATCTTCTGCTATCTTCGCTGTCTTCGCCATCCCTGGACACGTGTTTCGGGGTATTACCCCTCATCAGCAGGGATAGGCCGTGTACTGGGGTTGCCGATGGCTGCCAATATCTGCCAGGTATAGTACCACTCAGGCGCGTAGGTGCGGGATCCCAGGCTCGTCAGCCCGCTGCTCAAGGGAGCTTTAAAGTTACAAATGGGGGTGGGGTCGCACACTACTCACACACCGGCAGTGTCGCCCCTAAGGACTCTGGTCAATGTAGTAAAGTGTTCGCGATGCATCATCTTTCGATCTTCTGCTATCTTCGCTGTCTTCACCATCCCTGGACACGTGTTTCGGGGTATTACCCCTCATCAGCAGGGATAGGCCGTGTACTGGGGTTGCCGATGGCTGCCAATATCTGCCAGGTATAGTACCACTCAGGCGCGTAGGTGCGGGATCCCAGGCTCGTCAGCCCGCTGCTCAAGGGAGCTTTAAAGTTACAAATGGGGGTGGGGTCGCACACTACTCACACACCGGCAGTGTCGCCCCTAAGGACTCTGGTCAATGTAGTAAAGTGTTCGCGATGCATCATCTTTCGATCTTCTGCTATCTTCGCTGTCTTCGCCATCCCTGGACACGTGTTTCGGGGTATTACCCCTCATCAGCAGGGATAGGCCGTGTACTGGGGTTGCCGATGGCTGCCAATATCTGCCAGGTATAGTACCACTCAGGCGCGTAGGTGCGGGATCCCAGGCTCGTCAGCCCGCTGCTCAAGGGAGCTTTAAAGTTACAAATGGGGGTGGGGTCGCACACTACTCACACACCGGCAGTGTCGCCCCTAAGGACTCTGGTCAATGTAGTAAAGTGTTCGCGATGCATCATCTTTCGATCTTCTGCTATCTTCGCTGTCTTCGCCATCCCTGGACACGTGTTTCGGGGTATTACCCCTCATCAGCAGGGATAGGCCGTGTACTGGGGTTGCCGATGGCTGCCAATATC
Source organism: Lissotriton helveticus (assembly GCF_964261635.1). Lineage (NCBI taxonomy): Eukaryota > Metazoa > Chordata > Amphibia > Caudata > Salamandridae > Lissotriton > Lissotriton helveticus. The sequence goes on from NC_136073.1 coordinate 734,531,296, forward strand.
TGCCAGGTATAGTACCACTCAGGCGCGTAGGTGCGGGATCCCAGGCTCGTCAGCCCGCTGCTCAAGGGAGCTTTAAAGTTACAAATGGGGGTGGGGTCGCACACTACTCACACACCGGCAGTGTCGCCCCTAAGGACTCTGGTCAATGTAGTAAAGTGTTCGCGATGCATCATCTTTCGATCTTCTGCTATCTTCGCTGTCTTCGCCATCCCTGGACACGTGTTTCGGGGTATTACCCCTCATCAGCAGGGATAGGCCGTGTACTGGGGTTGCCGATGGCTGCCAATTTTCTCTAGTAGGGACTTTGCGTCAGTAACCGTTTTGTCATCTGTTATCTGTTTCTCAAGATCTTTAATAATATCATCCAACTTTTTGAGTTCCTCAACTGCAGTTTCTATCCCATGCACTAGCCAGTGCCTTGAGCAGGTGGTGCCAATTCTACTAAAGCCAGTTATATATTTAGGATTGTCAGTGAAGTACACAAGCCTGTGCCCAGCACTAACAGATCAAAATACAGAAGGTAGAAAGCGAAGAAGGGCTTTTGAAGGCAAAAAAACGTTTTCTGTTTTCAATTCAATTGTACAGAATTTGTAAAAGAAGCACTATTACATCACATAGTAATCAGGTATTGTATTAAGTGCTAGATAGCTTTCTACCTTCTGTATTTTGATCTGTTAGTGCTGGGCACAGGCTTGTGTACCACACTAGGTGATTTGTGGAAGGTATTCTCTTTGTTTTGAACCTAATGTTTATTCAGTAAACTAAAAAGACCTCTGTCCGGCTGGACATGTCGCTCACAATATAGATTGACTCTGTCTATATTTATTGTTGTACGCATTTCTTGTATGCATGGGACCGCTGTTGCTTAAACAAAGTATGTTCCCCGAGGTCCCCTGCTGACTGAATTGGGGCCCCTTGTTGTTGTTAACATAACTTTGCGTAATCGGCTGATTGCAAGGGCGTTGCCTTTCCTCCACTTCTCCTAAGTGGTCGCTCGCCTCCATACCCTGGCGCGAGCATTTCTATACACTTTGTTACCCCTCACTCTTTGTCTCCTTGTAATGTCTGACTCAGCCCCACTATATTCTATTGAATATATTAACAAAATTTGTGCCGGCCCCTCCCTGTTCAATGACCAAGACGAACCTAATACAACTGGTAGTACTAGCCTCTCTGAGGATCTTGAAAAACAAAAGAAAAAGCATGCACGATTAGAATTGATGACACTTATGCTTACCCAATATCTGAAATCGAATACTATACCCCTGGGTCTACAAGTGAGAAATATTCCCGGGGTCTTCACTGACAATCCTAAATATATAACTGGCTTTAGTAGTATTGGCACCACCTGCTCAAGGCACTGGCTAGTGCTTGGGATAGAAACTGCAGTTGAGGAACTCAAAAAGTTGGATGATATTATTAAAGATCTTGAGAAAAGGATAACAGATGACAAAACGGTTACTGACGCAAAGTCCCTACTAGAGAAAATTGAAAAAATAGTAGTAGAATTCCACCGCATTGAGCAAAATAAAAAGTCGAATAAAGTGAAAAAGGATATAAAATTCTTTTCTCTTGAACGTACCTATCCTTATCTACAGAAAGATTTTTATGCAAATCGCAATTTCAACCCTAACCAACAAACCCCTAGACCCTGGGGCCGCTTCAATAGAAGGAACACTGTGGTGGGTTTCACCGACTCTTCAGCAGAATCATCCGATAGTTCCGATCCTGGTGAGGGCTCCAGCGGCCAAACACGTAACCAAACTCATTTTTTAGCCAGGGGCAACTCCGAACCCCAAAAGAGAGGAAGGGTAAAACAGCAACAGAGATGGCACAATCCTCCGGGAGAACGCCAGACCAGACACAAATTTTACCAATGGTAACCCACAATCCCACTTCTGACCTTATTCCCATTTTTAATATATCTGGGCATACCCTCTCCAGTCAGGAGTCATCCCTTCTACGCAGAGGATTATCCTTTGTCCCTGCGACTTACCCTAACTTCCTGGACCTTCAGTCCGAGTTAATGGGTTTTTTCCGCAAATTGAGACTGCGCTCCTATTTTGAACTCAATCCTTCGGAGCCCAAAACTGTGGTAACACCCTTTAGACCACCATCTACCTTTTCACCCACCTCCAACATGATCCCGAGAGAGATCGTCACTTTTGAGAAGGTCATCTTGAAGGAAATCTCGGATCTTGAAAAAACCCATCTCTTCATACCATACAATATTTCGTTTGAAGAGAAATCGGCCATCTCCACCCTTAAAAATAATACCGAACTGGTCATTAAACCAGCCGATAAGGGCGATGGTATTGTACTACAGGACATTGGTAATTACAAAGATGAGCTGCAACGCCAAGTCTCTAACACGGACCACTATTGTAAATTACCGTGCAATCCCACCAAAGAGATACAAACCCTGATCAAACTCCTCACGACTGAAGCCTTGTCCAAAGGCATTATAAGTAAACATGAATACAACTTCCTGAATATTACCAACCCCAGAATACCCGTGATTTATACATTGCCCAAAATCCACAAAAGACTTGAAACCCCCCCGGGCAGGCTGATAGTGTCTGGATGTGGCTCAGTGTTAGAACCACTGGGCCACTATGTCAATTTTTTTCTGAGGGACTTTGTGTCAGTAACCCAATGCTATATCAGAGACAGCATGCATATGATTAATCTCATCGAAGATCATCCCTACAATCCCGAAAATGAGACTCTATGCACACTTGACGTGGAGTCTCTATACACTAATATACCCCAGAGAGACTCCCTGCTGGTTATGGAAAGCATACTCAACACCCGGTCAAGCCCCCACAGGGTTCCTACTGTGTTCATTGTACAACTCCTAGAGATCTGCCTCACCCAGAATTTTTTCATGTATGATTCACAATACTACCAGCAGGTGCGTGGCACGTCTATGGGCGCTATTTTTGCCCCGACCCTGGCGATCCTCTACATGGATTGGCTGGAGACCAACACCATCCTCTCCGCCAGCAACCCATTCCATCAAGGGTTGCACACCTGGAAGCGTTACATAGACAACATCTTTCTTATCTGGGGTGGCTCAATAGATGACCTCCATGGACTCCTACACTGGCTTAACAATAATTGTAATGGCCTTACATTCACCCTGTCTCAAAATAGGCATAATATTTCTTTTCTGGATTTAAACATTCAACATCAAGGTGGTACCCTGTATACTTCCTTGTTCCGAAAACCTACAGAAAGAAATACCCTGCTAAGTTATGACAGCTGTCACCCCAGGGCCCTGAGGGATAGTTTGCCATACTCACAATTCCTCAGACTGAGGAGAAACTGTTTAAAAAAGGAGGACTATTTCAGTGAGGCTAATACTCTTTTTGAGAAACTTAGAACTAGAGGCTACCCAAGGCGTCTAATTAAAAACTCCATGAAAAGAGCCTGGTACTGTACCCGTGAAACCCTCCTAGAACCCAAACCAAAACAATCCTCTGACAAATTTGTGTGTGTGACGACCTTCTCACCCATTTCCAATCGTGTCAAACAGAGCATTAAAAAGAATTGGCACATACTAAACTCAGGCCAACTTAATTGGGATACTCCCCTCTTTGCCTTTAAGAAAAATAAAAATCTTAAAGATCAGCTAGTAAGGGCTGCATTGCCCTCGGCGAGTACAAGAAACATCACATTGCATGATCACTGGCAACTACCACCTCTCCGAGGTCATTCTAAATGTGGTACTTGTGTTGTATGTGACTTTTCAATAGATGGTAAAGAGTTTGTATACAGGGATGTGAGAAATGAATTAAGAACTTTCACCAACTGTAATAGTTGTAATATCATCTATGTCAAGAAATCAAGGGAGGAGTGAAGAGGTGGTGCTGTGAGGCACCAAGGTGGACACGTCCTCCTCTTAACAAAGTATTTATGAATCAACAAAGTCCACCTCACGTGGGATCAGTGTTATTCCTGTTGTCACTAGAATACACTAAATGTTTTAAAATACCCCTCACACACCAAAAGGGCCCTTGGTGTCATGCTTCATCATCGGGGTCTTCCCGCCCGGCTGCCGGACGGGGCAGTGCTGCGACACGCGACTACGCTGGAGCACCTTTTTAGATGAAAGTGCTATGTGAGTGAAATGAAGTGAGTGTCAGTGGGGTCAGGGGTGAGATGGATACGTGGTGTTAAAAAATACCTGGCCTGGTGATAAAAAACTCTTTAATAAACACTGGCTGGTATTGTTAAAAAAAGGTGATTCGGAAAGAGCAAGCGGGTTAATATGCTTCCTTTCCTGTGTGGGTCAACATGTTTCGGGGCGCCATGCCCCTTCGTCAGGACCAGGATCACATCCCCCTGTCACTCACTGATGTCTTTCCACAGTAAAAGAAGAAAAAGGTGTATGTACAGACTTGTGTGTTGGTACTATGTCTATCAATGTGTATAGGTATTAATTTTATAAATATACACAGCCCTAACTAGACCAGAAATACTGATGTAGTATGCCTGCAAGACAAGAGCAGGAAGTTATTACTGCGCAGATCCCAATGCGCTATGAATCTAAGTTACCTGTAAGGAGAAAGTTAAAAATAAAAAAGAAAGAAAGAATAACAAATACACAGGGATTGCCGTGTCTTGAAACCTGTGAGTTTGGAAAGGTATTCCGTTATGAAACAATAAAGTGATCAAAAACACCCAGTCAGACATACACACAACACAGACACATTTCAGTAGGGTAGCCTGAGAAAGTATGCAATTAATTGTAAATACATACTTAGGGAAGTAGGGAGCAATGCCCCATGAGCCAGCTCTGGACAAAGGGTAATTAAGGGTCCAACTGCAGAGGTGTAATAAACGAAAAAGGGGGGGGGGGGGTGGGGGGAGGGGGAGGAGAAAAGAAAATGTTCTTAGCCCTGTATGATATTTACTGCAGTATTGGCGATTTTTCAGGGTTTTCTTAGTTGAAAAACCAAGTCATCTGCTGTGTGTCTCAGTCGGCTATGCCGTACTTACTCAACCCCTGCACGATTGTGCTCCCTCCTTCGTCTGCGGCTTCCGTGGTTTGTGAGGAGGGAGGAAAAGGGGCGGATATTTATATTGTTTGGTTGATTGGAAAATGCCTCGTTAATTGATTGTTGTTCGAGGACTCGGAACAGGTGTGCCCGGAAAAGAGAGTCCGAACATGTAGATACTGCGGTGGCCATTTTTGAGTGTGCACAGATACTATGAAAGATCGGCAGTGGTATTTGTAGATCGTATCTATGCCCCCCGGTCCCGGCCGCTAACTAATGGGATAGGCTCGAGAATGGTTTCCTTTGCTGAATGGTTCACCCACAGCGAGGACGCTGTAGTGGTCAGAACGCGCATGCGCAAGGTAGTGTGAGGCCTTCGCGCATGCGTGGCAGAAAGCTAGTACCCCGCGCATGTGCGGAGAGACGACAGCGCTGGTAGTTTCTCGAGGAGCATTTGCAAACCCTAAAGAATATTAAAGACACGCAGATGTTATGTTTAAAAAACGGTATACATATGTATGGATGTCGGAGAGTATATGCATTATTGGAAACCCTAGATGGGGAAAGGTTATTTCAGATTCGCAATTCTGTAATAAAATTAGGGCTATGGGGAGGAGTGAACTGGGGGTTATTTTAGAGGGACAGTTTTGCACGTGCATGGAGAGTGCACAAACATGTGGTGCATAAAGCTCACTTCAATTTTTAGGGTTTCGAGGTTGGAGTGATTCGGATAGTGTACATGTACTTTGTTGGGCTGTTGTTGGCAATCTGAAGTTCCAACCTGAAGCTGATTAACAATTTAGTTGGGACCAGGGTATTTCATCATTAAGGCCAGTCTGATGTGTGCCCAGCCGGTACACCCAGCGTTGTTCCTCTGTCACTTTTGAAAGCTTCAATGACAGTCCGTTTCAGATCATGGACACTATGACCCATTGTCGCATAGTGTGTCGCCATTCTGGTGGTGGTTTTTTTGCAGCGTACATTGCTGCGGTGTTCTCCCATGCGTATCTTTACTGGTCTGCTGGTCATGCCTACATTCTCTTTCTTACACGGGCAGGTGATTAAGTAAACCACGTTACGGCTATTGCAATTGGTGAAAGAGCGTTGCTCCCACGTGGTTTGATTGGAGAAAGTTACCAGACGGCTTTTCTGTGTATATTGGCAGGATGCGCATGAGCCGCATGGATGGTGTCCCCCGACTGTTGTTAGTCTAGAAGGTGCAATGGATCCCATGTTTCTAGGTCTTGTGTGGACCAACATGTCCTTCAGGTTTTTGCCTCTCCTATGTGAAAACATGGGTTTTGGGAAATCAAGTTTGCCACAGTTGAGTATTCTCCAATGCTTGTTCACAATTTTAGTGATGTGGTTGGAGTTAGTATTGTACGTTGTTACACAGATGGGTCTCAAAGCTGGTTCTTTTTTGCATGTTTCTTCCAATAAGGCTTCTCTGTTGTTATTGCGGGCTCTTTTTAGGCCTTTCTTAACAATGGGTCTCGGATAGTTTCTGTTCAGTAGTTTGCACTCCAAATCTGCTGCCTGGGTTTTGAAGTCCTTAATGTTGCTGCAATTACGTCGCAGACGCAGGAATTGCCCATAGGGTAAGTTTTCACGTAGGTGTCGCGGGTGAAAGCTGTCATAGAGTAACAGGCTGTTTTTGGCCGTAGGTTTAAAATGGGTACATGTTTCCAGTTTCCCATTGATGGGATAAATATTCAAATCCAGAAACACCAGGTTCTCTTTGGAGACTGTGTGTGTGAATTTAAGAAACCTGTCTTGTTGGTTTAGCCAGATCATGAAGTTATTGACTGACTCCAGATCTCCTCTCCAAATTACCAGCACATCGTCTATGTACCTTTTCCATGTTACCACGTGGTTTTTGTAGGGATTGTGATCTCTAAGGATCTTTGTTGTCTCCAGGTGATGCACGTACAAACCAGCCAGACTCGGGGCACAAGTGCTCCCCATACTGGTGCCGTGCTTTTGTAGATAGTATGTGTCCTCGTATTGAAAATAGTTTTTCTTCAGGGAAAGAGAGATACATTCAAGTACCACCTGTCTCGGTGTGTGGTATCTCCAAGGTGTGGAGAAGAGGACTTCCTCTATTATTTCAAGAGTTTCCTGGTGGGGGAGGCTAGTGTAGAGGCTCTCCACATCCAAACCTATGAGGAGGTCCTGTTCTGGATCGAAGGATATCTCGTTCACCAGTTGCAGGACAGCCTTGGTGTCTTTCAAATAGGTGTTTGTCGCTTGCACTATGGGTCTCAGGAAAGCGTCAGCAAATTTAGACAATGGTTCTAGTATTGACTCGATACCGGATACTATAGGGCGTCCAGGTGGGTAGGGGGCATCCTTATGGATCTTTGGTATCGTGTAAAAATAGGGTGTTCTGGGTTTGTCCTGAGTTAAGAATTCACTTTCTTTTTTGGATAGCCAATCATGTGCTGTGGCTTCTTCAATCATTATTAGGATGCAAATCCTGACCTCCTCTGTTGGATCTTCTCTGAGGATTTGGTAGTTGCGTCTATCTGCCAACAATTTTTTGCATTCCCTATCGTAATTTGCATAGGTCTGTATGACCGTAGCCCCGCCCTTATCGGCCGGCTTAATCACGATGTCCTGATTGTTAGCAAGCTCTTGTAGTGCAACTCTCTCATTTTTAGACATGTTCTGATACATGGTATTTATATCAGTAGGCAATTTTTGTAGGTCCTCCATGACCGCTTTCTCAAACGCCAGTAGTTCTACTGGTATGGTAGAATCTAGTGGGGTGAAGGTCGATTTTTTCTTTAGACCCGTGTCGGTTTTGTCAATGGTCTCCTGATCAGAGTTCTGGAAAAAGGCTCTTAGCTTCAATTTCCGTATGAACTCTTTCATTTCTTGGCAGATCTTGAATTTGTCCATCTTATTGGTAGGGACAAAACCTAACCCCTTTGACAGAACCTTCACTTGGGCTTCTGTTAGTTGTAGTTCGGACAGATTCACCACTAGGTTCCCCGACTGGTTGACGCTGTTTGGCTCCGGGTGGACACTCCTGGGGGCCCTGCTGGTTGTTGGTTCCAGTGCACCTGTGTGCCTCTTCGATTTCTTCCCCTGCGGGGGCCTCGGCGCTGGCCTAAAAAAGGCGGGGGACCATAGTAAACATATGAAGGTGCCTGCTGGTTCCAAGGTTGGAACTGGTTGCCCATGTAGGGTGGTACTGGTGGATATTGCATGTAGCCTGGCGGCCCTTGGTAGGGTGCCCAGCCCCCGCTGCTTTGCGGATATGGTCTTCTGTGGGATGGTGCTCCACCTCGAGCGCCCTGATACCCGTTCCTACTGGAACCTGAGCTATTTGAGCTAGTATCAGAAAAGTAATTGTCCTGATCACTGTTGTGATTCTTGGACACATAGTCTTTCTTAGTATATGGGTATATGCGTTCTTGTGTGAACCCCTCAGTGTCTTTTTTATATTTTTGGGATTTACTTTTCTTCAGAGTGAGTTCGAAGTCTGCCATTTCTTGGTTGAGTTCCTCTAGTCTCTTTTTCAGGGCGGCTGGGGATATAAAACTCTTGATTTTTACCTCGAGTTTTGTTATCTCTATTTTAAGTTCTTGAGTAAGTTTGGTGGCAGTTTTTACAATTAGGACTAACCAGTCCCTGGTGCACCTCCAACTTATCAAGGACCAGTCTCGTTTAAATTCCAAGTCATGGGTAAAAATGAAGGGTTCATTCTTTACTATTAAGCCTGGGGGAGCTGTTTTTGTCTTCAGGTATTCAGACATAAATAAGCCATGCAAAGCTGTCTTTATCTGTGTTCTTCTTAGGCCTGCCAGTTCATCCCAGTCACCATCCTTTGTGCCTGATTCAGAATTGCTCAGCCCTTCGAAGGGGCGGAGGGTTGCTAGGATCCTGTCGACTTCCTCATCATCGAAGGTGAGGCCGCCTGCATCCTCCATGGTGAAAGGCTGACTAACTGAGTGTGTGGAGACTATGTGCGTGAAGTAACTGTGATGTAGGTGAAAAAAGTGTGGATATAAATGAAACACAGAAATAACCAACTTGGTAATTCTGTGTATGACCAGAAATACTGGTATTCTCAATCAACCAGTTGAGAAAGAACTCCCACAGCTGCGCGCTGTCAAGGAAGTCAAGAAATCAAGGGGGGAGTGAAGAGGTGGTGCTGTGAGGCACCAAGGTGGACACGTCCTCCTCTTAACAAAGTATTTATGAATCAACAAAGTCCACCTCACGTGGGATCATGTTGTCACTGGAATACACTAAATGTTTTAAAATACCCCTCACACACCAAAAGGGCCCTTGGTGTCATGCTTCATCATCGGGGTCTTCCCGCCCGGCTGCCGGACGGGGCAGTGCTGCGACACGCGACTACGCTGGAGCACCTTTTTAGATGAAAGTGCTATGTGAGTGAAATGAAGTGAGTGTCAGTGGGGTATGGGGTGAGATGGATACGTGGTGTTAAAAAATACCTGGCCTGGTGATAAAAAACTCTTTAATAAACACTGGCTGGTATTGTTAAAAAAAGATGATTCGGAAAGAGCAAGTGGGTTAATGTACACACTAGTCTGTACATACACCTTTTTCTTCTTTTTACTGTGGAAAGACATCAGTGAGTGACAGGGGGATCTGATCCCGGTCCTGACGAAGGGGCATGGCGCCCCGAAACATGTTGACCCACACAGGAAAGGAAGCACATTAACCCGCTTGCTCTTTCCGAATCACCTTTTTTTAACAATACCAGCCAGTGTTTATTAAAGAGTTTTTTATCACCAGGCCAGGTATTTTTTAACACCACGTATCCATCTCACCCCTGACCCCACTGACACTCACTTCATTTCACTCACATAGCACTTTCATCTAAAAAGGTGCTCCAGCGTAGTCGCGTGTCGCAGCACTGCCCCGTCCGGCAGCCGGGCGGGAAGACCCCGATGATGAAGCATGACACCAAGGGCCCTTTTGGTGTGTGAGGGGTATTTTAAAACATTTAGTGTATTCCAGTGACAACAGGAATAACACTGATCCCACGTGAGGTGGACTTTGTTGATTCATAAGTAATATCATCTATGCCATCTTTTGCCCCTGCAATTTGATCTATGTCGGCCAAACGAAGCAAAAAATCAAGCTGAGGATATCTCAACACAGAAGTGGGGTCCGCTGTAAAACACCGAATGCCCCGCTGGTTGAACATTTCATGGACAAGGGACACACGGAAAATGGCATCCGCTGGACTGTGATCACGCAGGTCATCATTCCTCCTAGGGGTGGTGATTTGACTCGTTTACTTAACAGGGAAGAGCTCAAATGGATTTTGAAGACTGACAGTCTGAATTCCGGATTGAACTTGCAGGAGGAATGGACTGCCTTAATTTAATTTCCATTCAGCTTTGATGGCCCTGAGTCATTCATGTTTTCCTCTGTATTCCTTTTTAATCTAACGTTTTTAATGTGGTTCACAAATATTTGTCACATGCACTTCACTTCATGCACCTTCCCCGGGGTACTTGCAATATCCTCTCCAAAGATGGCCGCATAGCCTGTGTCCATCTTCTATGCTCATGCCCAGGAACGTCACAGTTCCTCGTCCAATCAGTCTCCATGTAAATATCTCCAGTCTTCACTTCCCCTCACGAGCACGCCAGGGAGCACACTCTCACGCCGACTAACCCGATAAGACCCTTCTGTTTAACCTTGCTTCTACTAGCCTCGATATGAGCTGTTTTTGTAATATCCTGACGCCCTGGGTTTCCCAACAGGTTTCCCTAGGCCTCGACGGATACAACATTGTACCGCGGAATTGTGCGCTCGATTGTGGTAAGAACACGCGCTCACCCGCCCTGAGTTCCGTAAAACACCTCCGCATGCCCTAAATTGTTTTTTTCCCCCACTGTAGGGCGATCACCTCGAACTCCTTTTCAATCTTCCACTGGCCCATACTCCAGTGTGTTTGACTGGTAAGCAAGTCTCCACCAGCGCCTCCATCATTTAAGCCCCGAGCGCTCGCAATACTCACTGATTGTTAGTCACGATTATTCCTTCACTGCTTCGACACTGAACCTTCGGCTAAGCTCAAATCGGTTTTATTGTTTATTTGCCGCCAGCGCCTGTAGCATATAGGCTCCGAGCTGTCCCAACTCTCACTACTTGATAGTCACGTTAAATCCTTGCCTGTCCACTGGCTCCCCTCCGTACCACTGGCATTTCCGTAGCCATGACTGTGCATGAGACACCACCATCACCTGTTAACCGGCAAATAAACCGTGCCGGCATGGCCAGTACCCGAACTTCGGCACTTCCACAATTGATTGAATGTGCATGCGTTACCGCCTCTAGAACACTGGTGAGTATACTCCATCAGCATGACCAGACTCCGGTATTGGCACTCGACCACGCACTTCACGGTGCACCTCAAGTCACTTTTAAATTAACTCTTAAGTTCCTGTATCTAAATGTTTATATCTCTTTTCCTTTTCCAGGCAATTAGAGGCTAAATAATGTTAAGGCATTAACTGAATGTCCTGATGATGGTCCCCATGATTTAATAAGGGGTCCGAAACGCCGTCGACCTATCTAGCACTTAATACAAAACCTGATTACTGTGTGATGTAATGGTGCTTCTTTTACAAATTCTGTACAATTGAATTGAAAACAGAAAACGTTTTTTTGCCTTCAAAAGCCCTTCTTCGCTTTCTACCTTCTGTATTTTGATCTGTTAGTGCTGGGCACAGGCTTGTGTACCACACTAGGTGATTTGTGGAAGGTATTCTCTTTGTTTTGAACCTAATGTTTATTCAGTGAACTAAAAAGACCTCTGTCCGGCTGGACAAATGCCGCTCACAATATAGATTGACTCTGTCTATATTTATTGTTGTACGCATTTCTTGTATGCATGGGACCACTGTTGCTTAAACAAAGTATGTTCCCCGAGGTCCCCTGCTGACTGAATTTGGGCCCCTTGTTGTTGTTAACATAACGAGTTGCGTCTTAGGCTTATGGAACAAGAGGGGCCAGGCATCATAAAAGGCAACTTGGTCTGTTAAACAAGTATTCTCCAACAAGGCTGAACCGACAATGAACTGACAACGATTTGCAGATTTATAAATGTATATAATATATCTTCTTACTCGGTATTTACACGATTGTAAGTAAACCCATTGTTTTTTTATTTTACAAGAATGTCTTTTTTAGACAATTGTTTCAATTTGCTTTTAAAATCGCATGTAAGTTATATTGCAGATGGTTTTAAGTAACTGTGCAATACAAAATAAAATAAAAATACAGAAAGACGAGCTACCATGCTGAGACCGGGTACATGCTATCTTAGGTTCAAGGTTACTATGCCCGTGCCCGTCTCACTATTCATTAGTGCAGCGAAGCTCAACCTTGAATAATAAAGAGAAACAATCTAGGCTGTTTTCTGCTGAGGCAGGCAGTATGAAACAGAAGCTTAATTTCGATCATGGTACAATGTGGCGGCTGAATACAAAATGGTGCCGCAAATGCTAACTGAACTCGCACAATGCTTGAAGGATTCGACTGGACGCATTTTCAGTCTGATAGTAAGGAGGGCAGCTGAGGTCCTTGGACTGGAGTTGCCCTCTGTACAGGTCAGGATTAATCTCCTGACCGAAGTGTTTCAACCCGGGGCTTCCACCTCTAAACCCCAATTACCCTTCAATGAGGCACTTACTGATGTCCTAGTAGCCACATGTCCAAGCCTAGCACAAGGGCTCCTATGAATAGGACAAGTGCACACCACCATTGCCCAACTCGGGGTGACCCAAAGTTCCTCAGCCAACATTCACCTCTAAGAGCTTGGTAGTGCAGGCTTCTACTTCTCTTGGCATATCCCTTCCGCCCCTCTGGACAGGGAATCCATGAGACTGGAAACACTTGGGAAGAAAATGTTTTCTTCCGCTAGTCTGGCATTGCGGTCTGTGAATACTACATGCTTATTAGGCCTCTCTTTGGAGATGGTTGTGCAAGTGTTCCCACAGTTCCCAGAGGAGGCCTGGGCCGTACTCTCCCAGACAGTGACAAACAGGAGAAATGCAGCAAAATCCACAATTAGGTGTGGCCTTGACACAAATGACTCGCTAGGCAGGGCAGTTTCATCGACAGTGGCCTTAGGGCACCGCACCTGGTTGAGAACGTTTGGCTTCTCAGGAGATGTCTAGGCTAATTTGATGGACATGCCTTTTGATGGATCTCATCTCTTTTGAGAGAAGGTGGATTCGGCATTGGAACACTTCCTTGATTCTCGTGCTTCTGTCACATCCTTGGGCCTCTCAGTAACACCATGTGGCCATTCTAGCTTTCACCCCTTTCATGGCAGCAGAATCGGTTTCCAGCCATACTAACTGTATACCAGCCACTGTCCTGTGCAGACTGCCCAAGTTGTGCGAGGATGTGGGTGTAGTTCATTCCGACCTCGGACCGGTAGCCAGGAGTCATTGGCTTCCCAGCTCTCGGCAGCCACAGCCTCCAAGCACTTCTAGTCTGACTCTGCAAGATCACACTACTCCAGTTGGAGGGGGTATCCATCATCATCTCCCCCATTGGCAGTCAATAACATAGGACAAGTGGGTCTTGCAGATAATTCAGGAGGGCTATTCTCTGCCTTTCATTTCTTGTCTTCCTCCTATTCCATCACTTAAAAAATGGATGGCAGAGGATCATTTTTCTTTACTCCAAGAGGAACTTACAGCTCTCCTTGCCAAGGGGGCTGTAGAGAGGGTCCCGATTTCGTGCTCTCCATGGCACTGGAATCAGGCTATCCTGACTGATGAGGGCTGAAAGCCCGAAATCGGTCCAAGGATGCTTGTTTCCAGTCCATGGAGGACCAGGCTTGGCAGTTCGGGCTGTACTGTTCCCATGGGGCATACGGTCAAGACTGATTTGCATACAGCTGGGTTCAAACTGGAATGGCATGGTGAGCAAAAAAATGATGGATTTAGGCCCAAATCTCTGTACTGGGTGAATGTATGACATTGTTCTGCATTCTGTCCATCAACTCTTGTTTTTGCACCCGTTTCAGAAATAGGCAGTGAATGCTATTCCCCCTACTGTCAGATTGCGAAGAAGAACAAAGGGTTAGGGCCCATTTTAGTTCTTCGGACCATCAATCTCTTCCTCAAATAGGAGAAGTTCAAGATGCTCACGTTGACTCAAGTGTTGTCTTCCCTAGACCAAGGGACTGGCTGGTAGCATTGTTGCAGGATGCATATTTTCACATCCCCATCCGGCCGGGCCATAGAGGTTACCTGCAGTACTAGGTAGGCCACAAGCACTTTCAGTTCTATGTGCTATATTTTGGCTTTACCAGTGGCCCTCTGTGTTCACCAAGGTAATGGCAGTGATTGCAGCTCACCTGCGCAGGTTAGGGATTTCAGTATTTCCCTACCTCGACGACTGTCTGTTGAAGGCGTCATCGTCCCAGGCTGTTGTCATCCATCTCCAGACTATGGTGGACCTCCTGCATTTGCTGGGGTTCTCGATAAACATGCCGAAGTCACACCTGACTCCTTCCCAGATGCTCTCTTTCATCAGAGCTGTTCTGGACAGAGTGCAGTTTCGGGCTTTTCCTCCAAGGCAGTGAGTACAGGATGTTCAGGTTATGATGCCAATGTTTCAGATGAATACATCTGCCTGTGGATTCCTCACCTTTTGAATTACCCCAGTGCACAGCATTCCTCTGAAACATTTCTCCTCCGCTCTCCCACGTCTATGAGGATGTCACAATGGAACGGCTCCGCATGCGACTCTGCGTGACGTCATCGGAGCCATAAGAAGACCTTGTCGGCATGCTGACGTCGGTTCCCTTTTTCCTCGCCATTGACGCGTAACGGTTTCTTCCCAGGCTCTCTATTTCTGGGAGTTTTCTTTGATACTCTTAAGTCAGGAATCAAGCGATTCAAGGAATGTGGAGGCCAGATGTCCATCACTGAGCCGCATGAGGATTGTTTGTGGTGTCTGTCCTCGGATCACGGCATCGAGACATGCACTTCATGTAAGCGGATGAATTCAAAGGCCCTGAGGAGAGGGAGGCCAAGTTGTTCATGGCCAAAGTCAAAAGACAGAAGAAGGGTCGCAGGAGATCTCGGACCCGGTCAAAGTCGCCGTTGCCTCATAATTCAAGATCCTTCAAAAAGCATAAGAAGAAGAAGCGCCATGGTTCTCAGTGTCACTCTTCCAGGGACAAGACTCTCAAGTCTGTGTCTCTGAGTACTAGGCGTCATCACAAAGTTAAGATTTCTCCTACTCCATCACCAGGGGTGTCTCCTACTCCTTCTCTGGCATCGAGGGCTGTTACTCCTCCAACTCCGAGGAATGTTACTCCTCCTCCGATGCCGAGGTCTGCTACTCCACTGAGAACACCGACTCCACAGCCGAAGCCAAATTTGGTGCTTCCACATACAGCTCCAGAGCCCTTAGTTCCAGATCCATCATATCCTGCATTCCTGACTTCGGGGTCTGATCCGTCACATTTTTTAAATGCTATGTTTAGCATTTTCGCAAGGGCTGCAAATCCATCTGGTGCACCTGCTGGACCTATGTGTCCATTAACATACTTTCTTGGAGGGTTTCCCCCTCATTTTCCGCAGACGTAGTTAATGCCCTTTATGCCTGTGACTCCAGGTAGTTGGCCTCCACCAGGGGCTAGGTTGCCGACTCCTTTACCCCTTTGAATGTCTTTTATCCGATGCTATCTGGATCTGAACCTGCGCCATTTCGACCTCAATCAACTTCGAACCCTGTTCCTTTGGATGCTTCTACGGCGCCAGTTCCGCCGATACTGAAAATGAGATGTTGGAGAGAGGCTCAAAGGCTTTTGGAGAAAATGGAATATCAAGAGGAGCATGAAGGGGCTAGAGAAGGAGAAATCAGGGACCTTGACCCCATGTTTGATGGTTTACAAGGGGCAAGTGGTCTGGATACCTCCCCTGAGTGAGTGGCCGTCACTTAAGAATTTACCACCTCCAGAGGTGACTTCATATCATGCTGTTATTTGTAAAGGTGCGGACCTTTTGGAGTTACCGCTTCCCACAGCTGAACGGAAATCAAATATCCTCACAGAGGTTCTCCATTCTTTGTCTTCCGCAACAGAACCATTGCTGCCCTTTCAATGAGGCTTTAACCGAGCCTATTTTAGATGTCTGGCAAAAGCCAATGTCCTACCCTGTAGTTTCCAGGATAGTGGCTAGAAGGTACAAGGTAGCTCCTGGGGATCATGCTTTTCTGTCTTCCCATCCCTCACCAGAAAGCCTAGTGTTCCAAGCTTCTTGCACTACTAAGTTATCAGCAGGGTCTTTTTCATCCACATCTGCTGATAGGGATTCAAAACAAATGCAGCAGTCGGCCAAAAAGGTTTTTTTCGTCGGGGAGTATGGCGTTTAAATCTACAAATGACACACGTCTTTTGGGACGTTACATTCACACCCTCATGGATACAGCTAAGGAGGTTGATCCAAAATTTCCTACAAAAGTCCACGGGCATTATTCTGAACTATTGACAGATGCTCAGGCTGTAGCCCATCAAGTGATTCAATCTGGACTGGACACGGCGATCTCTGGCCAGAGCAATTGGGTCTTCTGTGGCAATGAGAAGGCATGTCTGGTTAAGGGGTTCAGGCTTTTCACCCGATGTTCAGGCTACGTTGCTATACTTGCTCTTTGATGGTTCCGCTTATTTGGCACTAAAGCTTATTCTGCGCTGCGACGCTTTAACCTCATTGGCGGTCTTTCACTACAGATCGGTGGGTTTTAAACATCATAGAAAATGGGTGTGCCCTACCCTTCCGGGAGGTTCCTCCTCCTTTCCCTCCCATCAGGGCCTTTGCTTGGAAGAGCATCTTCTGCTTCTCCAGCAGGAAGTACTGTCATTGCTTCAAAAGGGTGCAATTGAGATCCAGAGCAGGCAAGGGTTCAGGGGTGCTACTCCTGGTACTTCCTGATTGCCAAAAATGATGGTTGTTTATGACCGATTCTCAACCTCAGGATTTGGAATTTTTACCTCAAACCAGAGAAGTTCAAAATGTTGACCCTAGCACCGGTTCTTCTCATGCTGGATAAAGAAGACTGGATAGTGCCGATAGATTTACAGGATGCGTATTTTCCCATTCCCATTCTGAAGCCACCTTGGAAGTATCCTCGTTTTACAGTGGGGTCTCAACATTACCAATTTGCGGTCCGTCCGTTCGGCCTTACATCCGTACCTCGAGTCTTCACAAAGGAAATGGCAGTGGTGGCAGCACATTTCAAAAGGTTGGGAATTCCTGTCTTTCCCTATCTGGATTACTGACTGCTCAAAGTAAGATCACCAGAGATAGTTTTGCATCATTTGTAGGTAACAAAACAGCTGTTGTTCAGGTTGGGGTTTTCTATAAATGTACCCAAGCATCAACTGGTGCCCTCTCAGCTCAATCTGTTCATAGGGGCAGTACTGGACACTACTGTAAGTCGTGCCTTCCCGCCTCCACAGAGGTTTCAAGACATCCAGGCTATGATGCCACTTTTTCAGAATGGAGCGTCTGTTACAGTCCTGAAGGTCTTACACCTGTCGGCCTGTTTGCTTCCTGCTTTCTGTTGGTCAGCCATTCACTCTAGCACGTAGCTCGTAGGTACGGGGAGAGAGAACGGCCCGGCAGGACACTGGCACGGCTGATGCGATACGCTCATAAACCTACGTACATAGCTGCATTGACTGGGGACTCCGGGGAGCGGATAACAGAGAATGTGGGAGTGTTGCGCGAGGTGCTGAAATATTATATGGAACTATACACCTCTAGGACAGATTCGACCCTGGAGGACTGCCAGGAGTACCTGGACGAGATTTCCCTCTCCTGGTTGGGCAAGGTGCATCAGGAGTTCCTGGCTACACCCTTTACGGAGGGAGAGATTTCGGACGCCATTGACGCGCTGGTTGGCGCTAAGGCGCCTGGGTTGGACGGTTTTACGGGCTGTTTCTCTAAAATGTATAAAGATCTGTTAGTCCCTCATCTTATTGATGTTTTCCAGGAGGCAGTAGATAAGGGGATACTTCCACCCATTCTTAGGGAAGCAGTCATAATTTTAATACCCAAACCTGGTAAAGACCTAAAGACCATCTGAAATGCTCCTCATACAGGCCCTTGTCACTACTAAACTTTGACAATAAGATCTTTGCTAAAGCAATTGCCATAAGGCTTGCATTGATTATTGAGCAACACATCTCCCCAGCGCAGTCGGGTTTTATTCCACGCAAATCCACGGCCCTGAATACACGCACACTGTTCACCACTCTTAATAGGCTTGAACTGACTTTACCTGCTGCAGCGGTGTTGTTGGATGCCGAAAAGGCGTTCGATTCACTGGAATGGCTGTTCCTATATACCACCATGCGCAACCTGGGGATCCTTGAACGGTTTTTACCGGTGATTAGACTGCTGTACACCCAGCCGACGGCCTGCATCCGCCTCAATGGCACGCGAACTAGGGCATTCCCTCTTACCCGCGGGATGCAGCAGGGTTGCCTCCTGTCCCCCCTTCTTTTTAGGTCTCGCCTAAGCCATCGCGTTAGCGATGCTTTGGCGAGATATAAAGTAGGGGCTTTTAAAAGTGCTCCCAAAGTTCGGATCGGGTACAGTGCATATGCGCCGGGCGCGCGCACCATTTGTCCAGCTGCGTGATCAATTTCACGGCCGCTTTGATGTTCTCAGTGAACCGGGCGGCCACTGAGAACATCAAAGCGGCCGCGAAAGTGATCACTTTCCCTGCTGGCATTCCCCCCTCCCTTCTCGCCCAGTCCTTGTTTCCCTTGTTTAACTTTAACACTGAGTGCAGAGCCCGCTTCAAGGAAACCGCGCTCAGTGTTAAAGTTTTATAAAAAACCTTTCCTGCATTGGTGCTTCTGCTCGTCGCTTGTTACTTTTGTTTGACCACTCCACAAGAGAGCGTATTTTACAGCTTTCTCTCACGTGTACTTCTCCACTCTCTATGTTCCGCCCCACTCCCTCGCACCCAAACATCTGTTGACCATCTGCTTACACCCAGATCATAATGACCACACTCTGTTGTCTGTGTGCTTGACCCACCCCCTTACTCTCACCCTCTGCACGGGTGTAACGTAACTTTTCCAGGGGGCCTCATTCAGTCCAAGGGCAATGAATATCTGTGAGATATGGGAGACTCATGTGCCCTTCATTAGATTCTGCTGGGAGGCCGATCATTTTGTACTATGCCACTGACCCTTAGTTGTCTGTGTGGTATCCCCTGCCCCCTCCCAACCACTTACTTTTGCCTGTTGGCTTACACCAGCCCCTCTCACCCCAGTTGCCCATGTGCATGTCCCAGCCCCTCCGTCCCAGCCTCTATTGTCCGTCTGCTTGCCCTCCCACAAACCCTCTGTTGCCTAACTCTCCACAACTCACATCTTTGTCTCCTGCGATCCATGGTGCGTCCCACACTCCATCCGTGTTGCCTTTCGCCCACCCACCCTCCCTCTGTGTTGCATATCCGTGTTGCATCACGCCCGCCCACCCGCCCTCCGTGTTGCCTCCCAAACTGTGTTGCTATCCCTCCATATTACATTCCGAATGTCCACCCTCCCTCCATGTTGCCTGTCCATGTTGCCTCCCACCCGCACACCCTCCCTCTGTGTTGCCTCCTGCCTAAACCGTGTTGCCTCCCTCCCTCCGTGTTGCCTCTCGCCCACCCTCCCTCTGTGTTGCCTCCCGCCTAAACCGTGTTGCCTGACGCCTGCCCTGACACCCACCCACCCTCCGTGTTGCTTCTTGCCTGCCCACCCACACTCTGTGCTGCCTCTCACCCACCCACCCACCCTCCGTGCTGCCACTTGCCCACCCACCCACCCTCCATGCTGCCTCTCGCCCACCCACCCTGCGTGGTGCCTCTCGCCCACCCACCTACCCACCGTCCATGCTGCCCCTCGCCCACCCACCCTCTGTGCTGCCTCTTGTTCAGCCACCCTCCGTGTTGCCTCTTGCCCAATGTGTTGCCTCTCGCTCAATGTGTTGCCTGTTGCCCATCCACCCACTCTGTGTTGCCTCTCGCCCACATACCCTCTGTGTTGCCTACCACCCACCCACCCTCTGTGTTGCCTGCTGAACCCCCACCCAACGTCTGTGTTGCCTGCCGCCGGCCAACCCACCCATTCTCCGTGTTATCTCCCACCCTTAGTGTTGTCGACCGTCCACCCACCCTCCGTGGGGCTCACCGCCAGCCCACCCATCCTCCGTGTTGCCTAACCCTCCGTGTTGCCTAACCCTCCATATTGCCTAACCCTCTGTGTTGCCTAACCCTCCGTGTTGCCTAACCCTCTGTGTTGCCTATCCCTCTGTTTTGCCTAACCCTCCGTGTTGCCTAACCCTCTGTGTTGCCTACCCGCCATGTTGCCATACCCACCCTCTGTGTAGCATTACACCCACCCACCCTCTGTGTTGCAGCCCACCCTCCGTGTTGGCATCCTGGCCACCCACCCTCTGTGTTGAAGCCCACCCACTGTGTTGTAATCCGTGTTGCATCCCGATTACCAACCTTCTGTGTTGCCTCCCTGTTGTCTAACCACTCACCCTCCATCACTGATGCCTATCTCTCATTGTTGGCTCCCACCCACCATCCCTCCCTGTTGCCTCCCATCCACCCTCGCTCCTTCCCTGTTGCCGAAACGTGTTTTGTCCCAACCGCCCTCCCTCTGTATTGCATCCTGTCTACCCTCTCTCTGTGCTGCCTCCGCCCTCCTACCAAGTTGCCTACTGACTGCCCTCCCTCACTCTGTGTTGCCTACCATCCACCCTCCCTCTGTGTTGCCTCTCACATGCCCTCCCTCCTTCTGTGTTGCATTCCGATCCATGTTGACTAACACCCGCCCTCCTTGTTGCCTGCTGCTCACCCTCCCTTCCTCCCTGTTGCTTTCCGTTCACCCTCTATGTTGCCTTCCACTCTCCCTCCATGTTTCCTCCTGCCCTCCCTGCTTATTGTCTCTAAACTGCCTGCCTCTTGCCTCTCTGCGTTGCTTTCTGAACTGCCTGCCCCCTCCCTCTCTGTGTTGCCTCAAACTGCCCACCCCTTCCTCTCTGTGTTGCCTCCCGACTGCCCTCCTTCCATCTGTGTTGCTGACCGACGGTGTTGCCTCCTGCCCACCCTCCCTCCGTGTTGCCTCCTGCCCACCATCCCTACGTGTTGCCTCCCGCCTAAACCGTGTTGCATCACGCCCGCCCTGACACCCACCCACCCTCCGTGCTGCCTCTCGCCTGCCCAACCACGCTCCATGCTGTCTCTCGCCCACCCACCCACCCACCCTCTATGCTGCCTCTTGGCCACCCGCCCACCCTCCCTGCTGCTTCTCGCCCACCCACCGTGTTGCCTCTTGCCCAATGTGTTGCCTCTCGCTCAATGTGTTGCCTATTGCCCACTCACCCACTCTGTGTTGCCTCTCGCCCACACACCCTCTGTGTTGCCTACCACCCACCCACACTCTGTGTTACCTACCACCCACCCACCCTCCGTGTTGCCTGCCAAACCCCCACCTACCGTCTGTGTTGCCTGCCACCTGCCCACCCATTCTCCGTGTTACCTCCCACCCTTAGTGTTGCCGACCGACCACCCACTCTCCGTGGGGCTCACCGCTGGCCCACCCATCCTCCACGTTGCCTACCCTCCGTGTTGCCTAACACTCCGTGTTGCCTAACCCTCTGTGTTGCATAACCCTCCGTGTTGCCTAACCCTCCGTGTTGCCTACCCGCCATGTTGCCATACCCACCCTCTGTGTAGCATTACACCCACCCACCCTCTGTATTGCATCCCACTCACCCGCCCACCAACCTTCTGTGTTGCCTACCTGTAGACAACAGGGAGGCAACCACCCACCCTCCATCACTGATGCCTATCTCTCACTGTTGGCTCCCACCCACCCTCGCTCCTTCCCTGTTGCCGAAACGTGTTTCGTCCCAACCGCCCTTCCTACATCCGTGTTGCCATCCGACTGCCCTCCCTCTGTATTGCATCCTGTCTACCCTCCCTCCGTGCTGCCTCCGCCTTCCTTCCGAGTTGCCTACCACCCACCCTCCCTCTGTATTGCCTCCCACATGCCCTCCTTCTGTGTTGCATCCCAATCCATGTCCTATCTATCGCCCTCACTCTATCTATCTATCACCCTCACTCTATCTATCTATTGCCCTCACTCACTCTATCTATCAATCACCCTCACTCTATCTATCTATCTATCTATCTATCGCCCTCACTCTATCTATCTATTGCCCTCACTCGATCTATCGCCCTCACGCTATCTATCAATTGCCCTCTATCTGTCACCCTCACATTATCTATCGCCCTCACTCTATGTATCTATCGCCCTCACTCTATCTATCACCCTCACTCTATCTATCGCCCTCACTCTATTGGCCTCACGCTATCTATCTATCGCCCTCACTCTATCTATCTGTCAGCCTCACATTATCTATCTATCGCCCTCACTCTATGTATCTATCGCCCTTACTCTATCGCCCTCACTCTAGCTATCTATCGCCCTCACTCTATCTATCGCCCTCACTCTATCTATCTATCACCCTCACTCTATCTATCTATCACCCTCACATTACCTATCTATCGCCCTCACTCTATCTATTTATCTATCGGACTCACTCTATCTATCTATCACCCTCACTCTATCTATCGCCCTCACTCTATCTATCTAACTATCGGACACACTCTATCTATCTATCTATCTATCTATCTATCTATCTATCTATCTATCTATCTATCTATCGCCCTCACTCTATCTATCGATCCATCTATCTATCTATCTATCGCCCTCACTGTATCTATCTATCTATCTATCTATCTATCTATCTATCTATCTATCTATCTATCTATCTATCTATCTATCGCCCTCACTCTATCTATCTATCCATCTATCGCCCTCACTCTATCTATCTATCTATCTATCGCCCTCACTCTATCTGTCTATCGCCCTCACTCTATCTATCTATCTATCTATCTATCTATCTATCTATCTATCTATCTATCTATCTATCTATCTATCTATCTATCTATCTATCTATCTATCTATCTATCTATCTATCTATCTATCTATCTATCTATCTATCTATCTATCTATCTATCTATCTATCTATCTATCTATCTATCTATCTATCGCCCTCACTCTATCTATTGCCCTCACTCTATCTATCTATCTATCTATCTATCTATCTATCTATCTATCTATCTATCTATCTATCTATCTATCTATCTATCTATCTATCGCCCTCACTCTATCTATCTATCTATCTATCTACCTATCTATCTATCTATCTATCTATCTATCTATCTATCTATCTATCTATCTATCTATCTATCTATCTATCTATCTATCTATCTATTTATCTATCTATCTATCTATCTATCTATCTATCACCCTCACTCTATCTATCGCCCTCACTCCCTCTATCTATCGCCCTCACTCTATCTATCTATCTAGCTATCTATCTATCTATCGCCCTCACTCTATCTATCGCCCTCACTCTATCTATCGCCCTCCATCTATCTATCGCCCTCCCTCTATCTATTTATCGCCCTCCCTCTATCAATCTATCGCCCTCACTCTATCTATCTATCGCATCACCACGGGATCACTCAGCACCACCACAGCATCACTCAGGGGCACCACAACATCACTATGCGCTACCACAGCATCATGAATGCCACAGCATCACTCGTCGCCACCACAACATCACTCAGCGCGACCACAGCATCAATCTGTGCAACCATTCAACAACAACAACTGGTTCAAATATGTTCTCACAATGTTTCAAGCTTTATTACAAATGTCACAAAAAGATGTTAATATTTCACTTCCGTTCTTGGATTTTCGTCACAATAAAATAACACTGAACATAATCTTCACAAAAGGTATTTACAAAAGTTTAAGCTATTGCCATTATAAATTACAATAACTTTTATTTAAGTATTAATTATTAAAAAAATTAAAAGCCATTGTTATTTGTAATATCAATATATCTTAGTCACGTAAATACAACACATATTGCATTACAAATGCTTTGTACACAAACCTGACAAGAGGGAGACTTATGCGCATAGGAGATGTTTTGATATTATAGATGTTATCCCAGCCTCTAGTAGATGCTCAAAGGTGGAGATACAACCCTTGTTAACAGTTGCAATAAAACAAACAAAAACCCTTTTGCTTGTTATGTCAAATTCTACACAATTCACAACCTGAGCAAATCTAGATACAATAGTGCAAAATGTCCAGTCAAGATAAAGATTCTTCAAAAAGAGTTTTTAAAGATTTTTTCTTCCTTTATTTCTTCAAAATTCATAAGCAGTCGCAGCGTACAGTTCTCCCAAACATTTTCTTAATGTACAATTCATTGCCGACACGTGTTTCGTCCGGCTAATAAGCCTGAGGACTTCGTCAGGGCTAAAAACAAGCAACATATACACTCAATTAGATGCTAGTACCTCAAATCATAAATATATACATTTTTATACAAAAGACTACTTTACTTTAACGTATCTCATATTAACACAGGGAAACAATAAACATTTCCAGAAATATTTTCTCAAATACAAAGTTTTATTTACATCCCCAGATTTTATTGGGATGTAACAAGAGAATAAAGGATTATTATTAAAGAAAAATGAGAAAAGCAGATATAGTCTCATCATCTATGAATACACCGTGCTAAAGAAGCAAAAATTAAATAAGAAGTGGAAAAATATATAGAATCATGAATCTAGTAAATGTGATTCAAACCAGCAGCATCTCTACCCCAAATGTGCGAAAAAGAAGTGATATATCAAAAGGAATCTGATACCTAGTAAGAAAACACCTATAGTAGGTATAAATATTAGTCAAACCTTATTACACTATTGGACTTACCAATTTAGGTAAAACTCTCAATGGGAAAATTAAAATTGAATTTGTTCTTTGAGTGTCATCAATAACCTATTGAAGGATACATGTGATTTAATAATGCAATAGCATACATACTAAGTTAATATTCAGATTTTACAAACTAGTAATACTACTAGTTTATCTAACCTATTAAAATCTAAGACATATTAAGTTCTGTATAAAATAGCGGAAATAATTATTACTTATAGAAGTTAGAGGAAAGATATTTATCTCATGGGACTAAAGTGAAGACAACATGTATCATTTTATTTTTTATTTTTTATATAGCAAACCAACCCGGAGTTAATTCATATCAGGTATCAGGAGTATTATCTAGATCACAATATTAAGTTTATATCTACCCTTAGTTTTGCATATTCATAAAAGGAAATAAAAGGCAAATAATACCTGTTAAGTGGCTTCTACACCACTTATATCGTGACTTAAATGTATAGGTAAATGATATCTGGACCTATTAATAGAAGAAGTCACAGGCGTCAGAAAGCTTTAATAGGGACACCAGATTATCGCTAACAATTATTTTCTAAATAGAGGACAAGTTTAACAATAATGTTATTAAAAGTTACCTTCACGTAATATTTTGAAGATCGCTAGGAGAAACGGGTATTTTTCAATTGAAGTAAAAGGTTATCTTCTTCTTTACCACCCTATAGAGACAAAGTTATTTAAAAGGATATAAGACTACCTTTAGTCATGCTATTAGCAAAACTGAGTACCTAGCATGGCAGCTCGGCGTCTAGCACCAGCGCCATGTTAGCAAAGTTACTTAAAAAGAAATTTTATATAAGAATACCTTTACTCATGCTAGTAGTAAAAACTGAGTATCTAGCATACAAAAGTATCTTCTCTTACCCGTTCTAAAGTTTGTTAATGCAGCATCAAAAATCCATGGCAGCTCGGCGTCTAGCACCAGCGCCATGTTAGGAGGGGCTATTTATAGTGTAACTAGAGAAAACGGACTAGTGTAGAGGCCGAAGCATTGAATATCAACGCCATATTGGTGAGGGCAGATGATCTTGAGTTGCGAAAACGGACTATTGTTAAACTCTCGATCATACATCAAACATCAACACCATATTGGTGAGGGTAGAGGAACACAAATAGCGTGAACGGACTATTACTAAACTTACGATCGTAAATAAGAAATTAACTCTCTATTCTTCACCATATTTTATATATATATTTAAGTAGATCGCATGTGACAAAAAACTGACTATTGCCAAACTCTCAATCATATAAGGCGATATCATTAATTATTCTTTACCATTATAATATATATATATTTTAATGTAAATTACATATAATATTTTCGCTACTAATTAGTATATATAGGGTATTCCTAATTTTTATAAATTCTATTTAGAGAATTGCTAGCGAAAATTCAGTAGTTAGAGGCACTATATTACCATAATTAGTCCAAAAATGATAATAAAGAATTATATGGGTATTGCTTTCAAATTATCATTCCTGTATTCGTATAGCACTATAAAGTCAAAAAGAGAGACAGAATAGAGCATTTAAAATAGAGTAGTGAATCATAAGATTATTTATATACCACAGTTTCATTAAACCAGGATATTATTGTGTTACAATCCTGACATTTAGTTTAAATGGGAGCAGAAAGCAAATCGGTATTTCAAATATACATAGAGAATAACATTACATATATTCAAGTACATAGTGTTAGGTTCTGAACATTATAAAGACTACAAATACAAAGCGTAAATTACTGTTGATGTTACTAGTTACACTTATGTTGCATATTACTAAATTCTGAACATTCTGGATATCAGAAAACACAAAGGGCAAATTACTGATGGAGTTAATAATCACACTTGTATTACATATTGATCTTATTTTTACCCCAAAAAGTATTGCATCTCACTATCTACATTAATCCCCTGTTCCACTGCATGAAGTCTAAGTATCCAACGTACTTCTGCTTGACGTACTCTAAGTTCCCTGTTCCCACCCCTCATATTAGGAGGAATACTTTCCAATCCATGGAATGAGAAACCTCTGTTTGAGCACTTGGCTGCATGTAGCCCAATGGGGTATCTTTAATCCATATTCTTAAATGCACGATAATGTTCCGCAATCCGTTCCTTCATACTTCTAATAGTGCTTTCTACATAGATCTTTAAACATTTGCAAACTATAACATAGACTACATATTTAGTTAAACAATCAATATGTTGCCTAATCATATATTTTTTGGATCCATTATATTCAAAATCTTTTTTCTCTTTAATTGCCATTCTGCATATACTGCAATTATTACATTTAAATGAACCTAAATTGTGTTGATGTAACCATGTGGGTTTAGCAACAGGGTCACTATGATAGCTGGGGCTGATTATATTACCCAATGTTTTTCCTTTTCTGTAGGTAACACTTGGATATTTAGGAATGAATTTTTGAAGTTGAACTTCTGATGTAAGTAGATGCCAATGTTTTTTTTAAATATTAAACATCTTTTGAGACCATGGATGAAAACTAGTTACAAATTTAACAGGTGCTTTTTCAAGTTTATCTTGTTCTCTAGGTCTTAGGGTATCCAGTCTGTTCAGTTTCATTGCTCGATTTTTAGCTTTATAAAGAACCTTTTTATCATAACCCCTCTGAAGAAATCTTTCTTCCATATCTAGTATCTCTTTTCCAAAATCTTCTTCCTTTGTACAGTTTCTACGAGCCCTATAAAACTCGCCATAGGGGATCGCATTAATCTTAGACTTGGGGTGTGCACTATCTGCATGTAGTAATGAATTACAGGAAGTACTCTTCCTAAACATTCTACTTTTCAATTTTCCCTCTTCTACAAATAGTTCCACATCTAGGAAGACAAGAGATTCTGTACTATAATTAATTGTGAATTTAAGGTTATATGAATTAGTATTGAGAAAACTAAAGAATTCTTTGAGTTTAGTTTCTCCCCCTGTCCATATTAAAAGAAAATCGTCTATATATCTTCCGAAAAACATAATAGAATCATGCCATTCAGCCCCATGGTCGCCCCAGATATGCACCGCCTCGAACCGTCCCATAAAGAGACAGGCGAAAGACGGCGCAAATCTGGAGCCCATTGCTGAACCACATGTCTGTTGGAACCAGTCGTTGTTAAATAGAAAGACATTATGTTCAAGAATTATTCTTGCCATGTCTATCAACATATTTGAGTGATCAAGTAGTTCTACAGGTCTTTTATACAAATAATATCTCAATGATTCTAATCCTAGTTCATGAGGAATATTGGTATAAAGTGCGACAACATCTATTGTCACCAACATCATTGTTTCATCCCAAGGGATATCCACTATAGTGTTTAGAATATGTTTTCTATCTTGTATTGTTGCTGGGAGATTAACTACATATGGTTGTAGATATGTGTCTACAAACTCTGAGATTTTTTCTGTAGGGCCTCCCACGCCAGACACTATAGGTCTGCCTGGTGGTCTAGTGGCATGTTTATGAATCTTTGGTAGACAGTAGAGGCATGGAAAATTAGGTTTGTCTACTAACAAATATTTGTATTCATCATCATTTAGTAGACCCTCAGAATACCAGGATTTCAGTTGTTCATTAATCAATTTGATGATATTAAAAATAGGATTATTGGACATATTTATACCTACTATAGGTGTTTTCTTACTAGGTATCAGATTCCTTTTGATATATCACTTCTTTTTCGCACATTTGGGGTAGAGATGCTGCTGTTTTGAATCACATTTACTATATTCATGATTCTATATATTTTTTCCACTTCTTATTTAATTTTTGCTTCTTTAGCACGGTGTATTCATAGGTGATGAGACTATATCTGCTTTTCTCATTTTTCTTTAATAATAATCCTTTATTCTCTTGTTACATCCCAATAAAATCTGGGGATGTAAATAAAACTTTTCGTATTTGAGAAAATATTTCTGGAAATGTTTATTGTTTCCCTGTGTTAATATGAGATACGTTAAAGTAAAGTAGTCTTTTGTATAAAAATGTATATATTTATGATTTGAGGTACTAGCATCTAATTGAGTGTATATGTCGCTTGTTTTTAGCCCTGACGAAGTCCTCAGGCTTATTAACCGGACGAAACACGTGTCGGCAATGAATTGTACATTAAGAAAATGTTTGGGAGAACTGTACGCTGCGACTGCTTATGAATTTTGAAGAAATAAAGGAAGAAAAAATCTTTAAAAACTCTTTTTGAAGAATCTTTATCTTGACTGGACATTTTGTACTATTGTATCTAGATTTGCTCAGGTTGTGAATTGTGTAGAATTTGCATTACAAATGCTATTGGTGTCACATCTGCGAAAGTTAAAACTATTGGCATTGTAAATGACAAAGCTATTAATTTCACTATTTTCAAAACCAACACATAAATAAAAAATTTGTCATTTACAATACCAATAGCTCAAACTTTCCTAATGTGAGATCTATTGCATTGCAAATACTTGTTATACTGGCTCTAGACGCGCAGGTGCGCCATTTACAGAGTAAACATAGCCACCGTGGCTTACAATTCAAGACGGGACCGTTGTTGCTCACACTTTATGCCGACGACATCATAATATATGTGCGGCACCCTGATGTCAATTTACAACCGCTGCTTGGCGAGGGTACTAGATATGGCACCTTGTCCGGTTTACACATTAATTGGGGTAAATCAGAGGTGCTCCCGCTGACTGATGCGGTTTGCGCCCGAACCGGGGACTACCCATTAACTTGGTGCGATGACTCGGTCAAGTACCTAGGTGTGCATATCCATAGGGACTGGGACCATGTCTTACAATTGAACTATGGCCGGGGGGTCGAGAGGCTCGAGAGCAATGTAGAGCGGTGGTTGCGACTCCCCCTGTCCATGGCAGGCCGCCTAGCCTTAATAAAAATGGTGGTGTTGCCACAGTTTTTGTATTCTTTTACGAACATCCCAATCCCTCTCTATAACGTTTTTTTTCTAGACTGCGCACTTTACTTGAGAGGTTGGTGTGGGGTGGGAGACAGCCTCAAGTTGGATGGGACACTTTGGAGCCACCATTCGAGTGTGGTGGATTTGGCGTCCCGGACCAGCACATCTACTATTTGGTTGTCTATGTCAGTTTTGCTCGGCACTGGTATAACACGGATATCCGGATCCCGTAATATCAGCCTGAGGCGGACTTGGCACTCCCGGATCCACTTCATGCACTGTTGCCGCACGGTTTCCCTCGGGATCCGCGTGATATTCAAACGCTATCCACCACGAGCTGGGCTTGGCGCAAGCTGGCGAAGGTGACTGACATGAGTGCCCTGTACTCTCATGCACTTCCCCTGGCCGGTAACAGCTGGATACCTATCCTGCAAGAAGCGCTAGTCAAACGCACACTATCTAAACTCCGGCTGCGTACCTTTGGCGACTTGTTCCCGGATGTATGTCACTACAACGCATGCTTTTACAACGCATGCCATTACGACGCAGGTTTTACAACGCAAGTCGTTACAACGACTTGCGTTGGGGGGTGCTGGATAGTGAATAGTTTAATTTACTATTCCAACTCCAGTCCCCGTGGATAGTAGGGAAGGTGTTGGATAGCAATTAAACTATTTCCTATCCTAGAGCGCCCTCCAGCGCAATTCGTTGTAATAACTTGGGTTGTAAAAGTTGCGTCGTAATGGTAGTGCATTGTAAAAGTTGCTTTGTAAAGGATGTTTCCCCTTGTTCCCTTTGGGGCACATATTCTTGCGCATGGAGGATCCTCGGTTCCCGGAGGCCATGAATTTAGACCATTTTGTGCTCATGCATGTGCAAAAGGCGCTCCGTGCTTGCATTGAGAGCTACCCATTGGCGCCCACTGAGTTTCCTCTCCTGACTGGAGTCATTAGTGGAGGCAATGGGAACCACTTGGTTGCTAGACTGTACAAATGAGCGATAGGATTGCTACCAAGTAGAGACACAACGATGAGGGCTGCCTATGAGGGCGATCTAGGACATCCCTTAACTGATCTTTAATGGCGGCATTGCTGTGAGCAAACACGGATAGTATCCCCAAACCACCATCATATTTTGTTGCATTTCAAGTTTCTGCGGCGTCTATATTTCACCCCCAGTAAACTACACCGCATTGACCCAGCTTTGCCCACATGACATGGACATGTCCCAAGTTGGAGGTTTATTGGACATCAATTTTTAGTGAGATATCTAAGATGGTTGAATTGGACATAGCACCGTCACCTCTCCTTGCCCTATTGGAGTACGTCCATGACCTCTCCAAGTCCCGGCGTCGTTTTAGAGCGTTAGCGCTCCTGCTAGCCAAACGTTAGGTGGCCATTAAGTGGGCGGGTAAAGCTAGCCCCACACTTCATACATGGTTGCACAGCATGACATATTGAAATACCAACAGCATTACATATGCTCAATTGCAGCTGCCTGCCTCTAGACTGGTGGACATTTGGCAACCCTTGCTCGCATACCTACAGCGTTCACAGGAGCCTAACGACACACCATCACAGACACCGCAGGCATCATAGGTTCAAGGGACATAATAGGTGCTGCATTCTGATGTTAACTATGTTGCACAGCACCACTGTGTGTGTTGGTAATCACTGCGTGTTTATGGCACAGATTATAAGGTCAAACTCGACAGTGTTGAAGTGACTGCATAATACGGGTCATCTGTTAGACATGCGCTAGCCATTGGGAATAGCTCTATTATTTGTTTAGTGCCTCTCATGCTACCACAGACTGTATATGCCATGATTCGGACCGACTGTCTTTTCTCGTTTTTTGTTTTTTTTCTGTATGTCGTTTCTTTGGAAAATGCAAATAAACAAAGTAAAACAAATTTAAATAAAACATTTACTCTAGCATATGAGGGCCCTCCAAGGGTGCCTCCACAGGCAGTGGTTTCAACACAAGGGAGATCTCGAGGAATTGGACAGAATCTCCTGAACACTGCTGCAGATCTGCAATGATGAAGTGTTCCAAGCACCCTTTTTCAAGGGAAGCCTGGTCCCCTTCCTTCTTTGGTGCCCACAGTGATAACAGATGCCTCCATTCTAGGGTGGTGCGCTCACCTGGAGGTCAGAGGTCTTTGGTCTCCAGAGATAAGATTGTTCAGCATCAATCTTTTGGAATTGCAGGTAATACATTTCGCTCTCAAGGCCTTCCTTTATTCCCTTCAGTTTAGGTCTTAACAGACAACACTACTGCGATGTGCTACATCAACTAACAGGGAGGAGTAGGGTTGTATCTTCTCTGCAGAGAGGCTATGCAACCCTTATAAATGCTACTTATCTGCTTTGACGCCTTTTCTTTGTTTGCCAGATCAACCCTCATTGTTTATACCTCTCATAGTTATGAGATTTATTAAGGGTCTCACTAATAGGTTTTCTCCCACTCCCTTTATTATGCCTCAGTGGGATTTGAATCTAGTTGTTATGGTTTTGATGGGTTCACCCCTTTAATCCTTTGCATAGTTGTCCTTTAAGGTTTCTAGCATTTAAAACTATATTTTTGGTGGCAATCACATCAGCTAGGAGGGTGAGTGAATTGCAGGTTCTTAGTTCCAAGCCACCTTTTACATCTTTCCATGTGGAGAAGATGTTTCTTAGGATCAAAGCTGCTTTCCTGCCTACGATGGTCACTCCATTCCATTTGGGGCAGTCCATCACCTTACCTACGTTCTACCCTCTTCCTCACCCTTCTAAGGAGGAGGAGAGATTTCATCGCCTAGACCGCAAGAAGATGGTGAGCTTCTACTTAGACAGAGCCCAGGACTTCAGGCTAGATGATCAAAACTTCATAGGATATGTAGGCAAGATGAAGGGCAAGCCTGTCAACAAAAGAACCTGTCCAGGTGGATAATCCTGTGCATCAAGATCTGCTATGCCTTGGCCAAGAAGGAGCCTCCGGAAGGTTTTTGTGCTCATTGTACCAGTGCTAAGTCTTCTTCTTCAGCTTTGTCTAAAGGAGTCCCTGTAGTTGACATCTGCAAAGCGGCAACTTGGGCCTCCCTCAACACTTGTAGCAAAGCAACTATTGCTTGGATTCGGAAGTGAGGAGGGATGGCTCGTTCTGTGTTGCAGGATTTTTTGGTTTAGGCAGGCAGGCACTCTCCTCTGAGAGCAGGACTGCTTGGTGATTCAATTAAAAACATGAGGAATTGACAGGCAGATGTATCCATCAGAAGAAAAAGTTCTCCTGTCATCATGGTAGGAGTCCCAAGGTAACGGTAAAATAGCAGTACCAAGCTTTAAACTTAATTCCATTTGAAATTCAGTAGTATTCAGTAACCAGTTAACCTCATTTTAGAACATCCAAACTCCAGCCAATCAGAGCATAGACCCAGAGTATCCATCCCCTGCAGGGCCACCAAACCTCTGATTTTGAGCATGAGTGCAGATAGAAGATTAATAGAGGTTTGGAGGCGTGGATTGGTGAACCTGAAAGGGGAGGACGAAGGGCCGTATGTGAATCTATTAACTATATAAATACTGGAGAACCACAATGTAAAGGTAAATACCTTTTTTTCTCCAGTATTGTATATTTTATAGATTCAAGAGCTTGAATAAGAATAGTATGCAGTTATAAGGAACAAAGGAGGCGGGAAAATAGGTGAACCATCCCACCATGCAACCGAAACAGAGAATAATAATCAATAGCAGACAAAGCAAATATAGAAAAAGAGACAATCTCCAAAACAGCATCAAATGTTTGTAAAATATTGAACAAAAAGGTCCATTGACCCTCTTTCTACTTCTTTATCTACTATCCTCCTTTTTATTCTTACCCTTATCCAGCAGGGTTTTCTGTTTGGTACGCTCAAGAGTTCTCTTTCTGCTCTATCCGCTTTCTTGTGACTGCCAGACCAACCCTCCTTATTTAAATCTCCTGCTGTAAATAGATTCTTAAATGGGCTTGCACATATGTTTCCACATATGCCCTTTGTTATTCCTCAGTGGGACCTTAATTAGGTCCTCTCTTTTCTCATGTGGGCTCCTCTCGAGCCGTTGCATAATTGTTCCCTCCAGCTGCTTACTATCAACACAGCCTTTCTAGTGGCAATAACATCTGCCCGGAGGGTGAGTGAGTTGCAGGTATTGTCATCCAAGCCTCCCCACACGATGCTCTTTGCAGATAAGGTGGTGCTTTGCACCTGGGCTTTATTCTTGCCGAAGGTGGTGATCCCATTCGAACTTGCTCAATCAATCACACAGCCCACCTTTTTTGCTCCCCCACATCCCTTTAAGGAAGAGGAGCATCTCTACTGTCTGGACCCCAAAAGAGCGATGCCGTTCTTCCTTGACCGCACAAAATAATTCCGGGTGGATGACCAGCTCATTGTGGGGTGAGTGGGATCTAAGAAAGGCCAGGCAGTGCCGAAATGGACCATTTCTCGCTGGGTCATTCTCTGGATTACGATCTGCTATGCCCTAGCGAGAAGCAGCCCAGTAAGGGATTACGAGCCCACTCCACCAGCAGAAAGGCTGCGACAATAGCATTGGCTCAGAGTGTCCCAGTCCAATACATCTGTCAGACAGCACCGTGGGGATCTTTGCACACATTTGCCAAACATTACTACCTAGACTGTCAGGTGTGCAGGGCATTTCGCCCATTCAGTCCTGCAGGACTTCCTAGTATCGTCAATTTGTCCACAGCCCACTGTCAGAGCGGTATGGCTTGGGTATCTATTTAAAGGTAAGTAATCTGCAGCTAGAAGTCTCTATCAGATGATCAAGTTACTTACCTCCGGTAATGCATTATCAGGTTGAGACAATATCTAGTTGCAGATTCCATACAGACCCAATCATGCCTCCCCACTCTGCAGACTTATTGGTTAGGACTAGGGTTGTTCCCTTTATCAGCACCCTAGTTATGACACACAATCAAGTCAGTCACTACATGGCTCTGCGCTTCTGGCATGGAAAAGTGAAAAGTACTGATGTCCGCATGCCTGGGTGGTGACTGCGACGTCAGAACTTACGACAACGACGGCATGTGGAGCCGAATGGAGCCACCTGACGGCGCACGCAAGTGATACTGCTCACTCAAAAGTTACTGGATCCATCCTGATTCTTGGGGAATTCAAAGGTAAGGTTCAGCAAGATATTGTCTCTACCAGATAATGAGTTACTGAAGGTAAGTAACTTGTTCTTCTACGTGTGGTGTGGCCTAAAAAATAATCCCTCTCAACCGCATCTTTAGATGGAGAAGTCAGTCACCTCCACTTCCAATAGAAGTATCATTAAATTTTGATAGGAAATATAAATCAGTCAATCTCCAGTTACTCTCTTCAATAAGTAGTTGAGCATCTATAGGAAAATAAATTAAAATCAAACACTTTCTGCAGTTCTGGAAGAATTTAGTCTAGAATACAATTATTGAGATTGCAGTATTTTCACTTAAACTCTTTGACTACTGTTATGGATATGTGATTACCTCATGTGGGATGGACTAAGCAGGTATGCTGAACTCCTGCTTCATACATGGCCCTGCACTCGGTCCAGTCCATGTGTTGACTGCCAAGGCTAGCTATTTAACTCAAATTTAAACGAAAAAAGCAGATCTGTAGAGCTCTTTCATTATGGCTATGTTCAAGGTTTTATCTTTATGCTTGGAATTTGAAAAGAGGCAGCTCCTCAGGAATTGTACATGGATGTGGATCTGAGAAGCAGTGTTTTTGCTGAATATCTCACGCCATTGTCAAACACTGACATTCTGAGTTTAGACAATTTGGGTTTAATTTGAAAATGCAAAACAAGCTAATTGAATTGGCTTTTGAAAAGACATAGTTTTGCTCTTCCTCTGGTCAGATCTCTCACCACTGTAAGTCAGAACTTACCAAAGGGCTTCATCATTGTGTTGTGTCTTGGATGTTGCACCCACCCACCTCTGTGTTCCCACTCTTCATTTAGAGTGCTGAGATGGTAGTGGTCCCAATGACAGAGGAGCTATCAGATATGCCTTTGGAAAGATGTGACATGGGTGGTCGTGATGCTGCTGAATATGGCATTGAATCAGCTACCCAATTTAGGGTAGTCATTCCACCACTGTTTTCAGTTATTAAACTGCTGTACAGATGTGCTATGTAAAACATGGTAATCTGGTGCAGTACCACACAGAAGAAATCAAGGACGAGCTGGGAAAAGTTCCAAGCATGTCAAAAACAGTCTTGTAAGTGGTTACTAGAAATGTATCTGCACTTTTACACGTTACCTCAGAGGAAAAAGCCCCATGTCTGGGTAAGAAAACAGAATTACAGTAGAGTTGAGTTTCCTCTGCCGGTGTAGATGAAGTCTTTTTTCTGTCAGTTAGTGTATTGGTGGTCTTGAAGTCAAATGCTAAATTTGGCCATAGGTCCTCATTTGCAGAATGGGCATAAGCATGGGTAGACGAAGATGGAGCATTTCTAAGGGTTACCTATACAGAAGTTGCCTCATCAAGAAAACCAGTGGAAGACCAGCATCAAAGACCACAAACCTATACAGTTTGAATACTTATTTACACATTTTTCACCTGACCCAACTTCTACAAAATCCTTGCACCTCATCTACCAACCAGTTTCACTCAACGGAGCTTTCTTAAACTCCTTGGATACTATTTCAGTAATTAAAATTGACACTTAATACTGTGTATCCCCTGATTTGACCACTGCTTTGGTTAGCTCTGGCCCTTAAACTCTTGACCTAAACCACCTTGTCAATAAGCCAACTCACTCTGTAGGTCATACTCCTGATGCAATTAGGAGCCAACAGAACTGAGCTCAGTAACTGTAAACAACTCATGGATTGATCATCAACTTGATGCCCACCTTCTCATTACATCTCTCTCTCTGCATCAGCCTCCTACTCAAATACAGTTACTAGAACATAGCAAAATCTAATGGCTAGTGCTAAATGACCATTTGACTCTCTTATATCTGTGAATTAATTCCACGAATGCTATCGAAGATTTTTGCTCAGTGATTGCCTGCAAAGTCTCTCAAAATGGACAACACAGAAGCTGGTTGGCTCAACTTGGATTTAAAATTACAAATAAAAGTAATTTAGAAAAATGTAAATGCAGTGGAGGAAACACACAACGTGATAGCAATTGTTGGGACATTTTATTTTTAACGTCCCAATCCTAATACATTATGGCTCTGGTTAAAAGCGGAACTGCAAAGGTTTATATTATGCAGCTTTTTCCCACCTCTAATTGACATTCTAGCATAAATTTAAATATAAAAGCGTAAAAATATCCTAAACATTAAGGGAAAGAGTTTTGATTTGCTGATGTTACTTGTGGGTCACTAAAATGCTACCACCATCCTTATTGTTCAGTATATGGTAATATGATTATTTTTTTAGCGTGTATAATGATATTTGTAACCACAGTAAAATGAGAATGCTGATGTGTATTTGTGATATTTATTTATTTATGTTTGGTTTTATAAAGCGTGAACAAGACCCAAGGGTATCAAACTGCTCTACAATGAACATTGCCAAATATAGAAGAATCAAGGTCGTAATAAGTGAATAAATATGTCAGTGAACATATCAAATAAACACAAAGATTGGCATGGGATCCTCCAAGGTCTGCTCATCTGCCTACTCATCTGATAAGCAGGTCGTTGTTGGGGACCCAAAGAGTTCTCTATGTGCTGCTAACTGTGCTTAAACTAATCGGAAGGCAATTTTGAGAATTAGACGAGGATGGCTCACTCACGTATTGTGACATGCTTCATCATTTGCCACCTCGTCCCACCCTGGCAAGATGTTACTAACAGGGTGGACTCAACCTCAGAATGGGGCTTTTCTGAGGGAGTTCTTAGATATTTCTATTATTTCAGGGCAATGATTGGGTCCAGTTCGTCAGTTAAAACACCTTAGGATAAACCACTAAAGTATCCTTTAATTTGGTGGTATCCTAGGTTAGTTAAAAAGATTACCAAGGGTTAAACACGGAGGCATACCTAGATATAATGGCCTGTATTCGTCACTGTATATGACTAAGTACTCATGCCAACATGTTTCTGCCTCTATTAAGCCGTGGGTCTAAGGCATTCATCAGGGCCGTATCTATGTCTCTCTTTACTGCAAATAGTAACTGTTGAGGGTGCATAGATGTAATAAGCGAAGAGAGGACCTACCTCTCAGCTCGTATTGTTAAAAGAGACCACCTATGGAACAAACACAAATGGAGCAGCAAGATGCTGTTTATGCATTAAATAAACAAACAAATCAGAGTTGACTTAACTCAGAACAGTGGTTGACCAGAGTATGGTCGCCCCAGAATGATCATTAAAAAATATATATGTAGAAATCAGAAGACCTAAATACCTAATGATACTTAGCTAGTTGCTTCATGGTCTGTTCGGGGTGGGTCTCTCCTGTTGTCACACTCTTGAGTAACGAGGTAATATATAATGAAGAGATTAAAAGAAGGAAAGGAAATACCATACATCTGGAGAAAGGCTGGTGCAGAGTTAGATTATATTGCCCCGCTCTGATTAGTGCAAAACCAGGTAACGGTGTGATATAGCCAAATAAATTTAGTTAGATATGGAGAAGAACAAAATAAACTCTGCAGCGTCTTGGATACCAAAAGCGACTTTAACATCTGTTAGGTGACCTGTCTACTGCTCTTTGTATAGCAGTGTCCGGATTGCTTCCCCGAAGTGCCTAGAATCTTTTCTCAAGCGCACAGGCCACATGAGAAACCAGGAGAGGACTTAGTTTGTTAGATGCATTTCTTTTAAAAGGGCACAGGTGTGAAAGTTGCATTGTCTCTTGAGGGATGGCTTGCATGTCACAGAAGATAAAGGATACCAACTGGAAAGGGCTCAAACATGTTATGCCCTGTGATCGGAGTCAGCGTGCAGGTGACAACTCGCAAGGGGAGCCTCTGAGAGATGGAGAAGGTGGTTCTCACAGCTTTATTCGCATTTGACCTGTGGTGTTTTTTTCTTAAGGCTGCCTTCTCTCACTCACCCCCTACTAGGAATGTGGTGTGGGATGCTAAATATCTAGTGAATGGGGACAAAGCATAGAGAAAGGAAATGGTGGATCTTTGATATAGTGCCTAATGCCGGCCTCCAAGCTCTGTTCTTCACATATACACCAAACCTAACAATGCCTTCTCCTACTGCATTAAGTGCCTCGGTTTCAGAATACCTCAGGCAGGAGCATGGTATGGGATCAGATTAGAGGTGCACTAGCAAATACATTAGCAAGTAGAGTCGAAACAAACAAATGGTTTCACTTCTTTTTAAGATTTTGTGCAGGCAACGAGCCTTAAAAATAATTGTAATGTAGATCATGCAACAAATATCACGTAGATATATGATAAAACTTTTTGAAAATTCAAAAAGTCTATTTCTTTAACCCTCTGGAACGCATCACCTTAATACATCAGATTACATACATCACTGCACGGAGTGAAATTTATTAAAATGAATAGTTTTATAAGACAAACTCAGACACACTCAGCCTCGTGCTTTGACAACAAATCAAGAGGCAAGCCAGTTGTATTCTGCCCCCATATGTATTCTAGATTCTTTTTAAACATGAGTGTTAGGAATGGGGTCTCTGGTTGGCAAAGGTATGTACCCTATCAAAGTAGGGACCATCATTCTAGTCAGGGTAAGTCAGATACACACCCTAAATTAACCTGTGCTCACCCTCTGGTAGCTTGGCACAGAGCAGTTAGAATTAACTTAAGTGTCAACGTGTAAAGAATGCACATCAGGTTAGAAAAATAGAGCTTGGTTTTTGAACAAAACAAAAAAAATGACAAAAATCCAATATGTAAATCCAGAGTTATTAATTTTTATAGAATATCTTGAAATGTAGTGCTTAGAGTCATAAGGCGCTAGCCTGTGCTATCTGGTTGCACTGGACCGGGTCAAATCTGAAAAGTGCATGGAGGGGCGGGGCATATATGTAGTGCTCAGAGTCATAAGGCGCTAACCTGGGCTATCTGGTTGCACCCGGACCAGGTCAAATCTGAAAAGTGCAGGGAGGGACGGACATGGGAGGGGAGAGGAGAGGAGGAGTGCTATGTGCACTCTCTTAGTGCACATGTGTGTTTGGCCAGCCGTCTCAG
This sequence comes from Lissotriton helveticus, assembly GCF_964261635.1. Lineage (NCBI taxonomy): Eukaryota > Metazoa > Chordata > Amphibia > Caudata > Salamandridae > Lissotriton > Lissotriton helveticus. Next base: position 734,571,290 of record NC_136073.1, read on the forward strand.
GCTGACCAAAACACACATGGGCAGTTAGGTTTCTCAAACTCGGCTGTATTGAACAGCCGGGTTAGAGGAACCCCACAGACTTCATGACCTGAGCATTTTTTCAGCCCACTCAGGCCAATACCTGTACTGCTATGCAGCGTGGGGATTGGACAGGGAGCATGTGACGTGTTCCCAGTGTCTGCTGGGCCATAGGGACGACTCAGCACCGACACGGGAGGCTGCCGGCAGCAGGTAAGTGGAACTTTTAAAAACATATTTATTCTTTCAAAGTCCTTCGTCTTCCCCCTCCCACGTACCCCCTCCCGTGCTCCCCCCTGCGTCCCCTCCTCCCCACCGCACCACTTTTTGATTGTGGCGGCGCCACTGAGTCATTGACAGGCAGGCTGCGCTGTAGACGGAGTGAAGACCTTGTTGTGGCGATGCGTCAGCGTGGAAAGAGAATGCGTTGGTTCAGACCGGCACAAAGCAGACGATTTGTGGATTATCCCAGAACAGCCAGGAAAACTGACCTTCATGAGCACAGGACTGGATTTGCACCAATTGGCAGGGCAGGACTCACAGATGGCAGAGTCTAGAGGCATTAGCAGAGATGAATGAAGTCTTTGATATCCCTGAGACTTCAGAACAGGAGGCAAACCAGCAAGCTCTTGGAGTCACTTGGTTATGGGGATGAAGATATTCAGGTCTGGTCCTTCTCATTACCAAGCAAGGCGCAGCAGGGTAGGCACAGCAGAGCAGGAGTCTAGAAAATCCAACTGAGTCCAGCAGAGTATTAGTCCTTTCAGCAGCACATCAATGCTTCCTAGCAGAGTGTCCTCAGGTCCAGAGTGTACTGAGTTGGTGGTGTCAGGGGTCCATTACTTATACCCAGTTGTGCCTTTGAAGTGGGGGAGACTTCAAAGAGAGGCCTTTGAAGTCCACATGATCCCTGCCTATCTTGACCTGGGGCCAGACTCACTACAGGGGAGGTGATTAGCTCTTTGTATGGGGACAGGCACAGCCCTATTCATGTACAAGTATCAGTTCCTCCCTCTTATCTAGCTCAGGAAGGCCCATTAACTTGGTGATGGGCCATCAGGATGTGAATGCCATACCTCATCTTCCTTTTGTTGTGACTGTCTAGAAGGAATGCTCAAAGCCCAGCTGTCCCCGCTCCCAGATGTATATTCAGAGACAAGCAGAGGCACAGAATGCTTAAAGTAAGAAAATGCCAACTTTCTGAAAGTAGCGATTTCAGACATACAATCTAAAATCCAAATTCACCATAAGTTGTGATTTTAAACTGTCCAGAGACACAAAACTAAACATTTCTAGCTTGTCTCAATTGGAAATTACATTTATAAGATGTGATAATGTAACAACAATGCTAGCCTATGAAAAACATAGGCCTTGCACTAATGAAAAACGAATTTAAATTTTTTTTACTACCTGGACATGTAAAACATCGAAGTACATGTCCAAAGTTTCAAAAACACTGCATCCTGCTGTTTGGGCTGTCTATGGCCTACCTTAGGGAAGACTTACATGTATGAGAAAGGAAGGTTTGGGTCTGGCAAGTCAGTACTATTGAGTTGGGTAACAATAAGCATCTGTTATTCAGTGCCAAGATTCCTCCAGGTGAACGTAGGCTTTACAAATACACATTATGTTACATTACGTTATGTTATGCTATGCTATGCTATGTTATGTTAACTTGCCAGGTCAAAATGGCAGTTTAAAACTGCACACACAGGTTCTGCAATGGCAGGCCTGAGACATGTTTTAAAAGGCTACTGAAGTAGGGTGCACAATCAGTGCTGCAGGCCCACTAGTAGCATTTAATTTACAGTCCCTGGGCACATGTAGTGCACTTTACGAGGGACGTATAGGTAAATTAAATATTCCAATTGGACCTATGCAAATGTTAACATGTTGTAGGGAAAGAGCACCTGCACTTTAGCACTGGTGAGTTGTGGTAAGGAGCCCAGAATCCTAAAGCCAGCAAAAATTAAGACAGCAAAACAGGAGGTCTGAGGGTAAAAAGACAGAGGGAAACCACCTCAAGGATACCAGGTCTAACACGGAGTTACATTATTGTCTAATAAATCAAACACAAGAAGATTTTGTACCGCGCACATCCTGAACTCATGTATTTAAAGTGCTCTCATTTGTGACAATGAAGAACAAACACTGGCAAAGCCAATAGGTCACGCATATACAAACTACAAGCTTTGTCAATGCTTTTAGCCATGTTGCACTGTAGCGCGGCTGCTGTGCTGTATGGCTGAAAGTTTCCCCCCAAAAATAAAAAGCACTATGACCCGGCCATATCACTTTTATTTTTATAATTGCTGATGGGAGGGTATGAGGCACTTAAGAAGGAGGTAGGGCACGCAACACAGAGGGTGTAGATGCCTAGCCCTCCCGCAAGCAGTAAAGAAAAGTGCTATGACGCAGAAAACGCTGGCTGCATCACAGCTTTTTCCTTTCTTGTTTTTACTTTCACCCATAGTACAAAGCAGCTATGCTGCTGTGCAACAAGGCTAAATCATCGTCAAGCCAATAGGTTGTGTAGGCGAGGCATATTGGCTTTGTCAATGTTTGTTTTTTTACAGCAGGACTGTAGTGTCGAAGCAGGCAAGTAACTGCAGTGGAGTGGAGTGCGAGTGGGGTGTAGCAAGTAACAATGTGGGATGGGGCTGTAGTGTGGGAGGATTCAAGCAATAATGCGAAACTGGGTGAGAGGGAGAAAGTAACAAGTCAAGTCAGGCTGAGAGGGAGAAATCAACAGCGCAGGGCAGGAAGGGGAAACAAAATAGGATGAGATGGGAGGGGGCATACAACAACATGGGATGGAGAGGCAGGTCAAGCAACAACACGGAGGCAGGAGGGAGGGACAAGCAACAACACAGGCAGGAACAGGAGGGCGGGAGGGGGCAAGCAACAACATAGAGAGGGAAAGCAACAATGCAGGAGACTGGGATCGGGCAAGCAACAACATGGAGAGAGACGAGAGGCAAACAACAACACGGAGCAGAAACGGAGATAGAAGTACATGAGCAAGACGGCCTGCAACACATGCACTCTTATGGAGTGCTTCAACTAAAAGAACGAGTAGCAGTGGAAAGTCTCTGGGAAAGGAAGCAGTACTTTGATCATGCACCAGAAGAGGTACAAACACACAAAAATAAAGTGAAGCCTACACACGTTGACCAAAGAGAAGCAAGGAAATGAGAGTGAGGATGAAGACAACCAATGGTAAGCAATGGACAGTCTATATGCCCCTTATAAGTAAATAGACAAAATGTCATGCATTGCAAATAACCACGCATGCACTGCCTTAGGTGAGACCTAACAATGAGACTCACACTATTTGGTGAAAGGAGTAAGCTGGGAATGACCCAGTTTTTTTTAATCTACATTGTGCTGTTCAGCCATATATTGTATGTATCTTTATCTCACCGATTTTCCATTAAAGATTACTGCTATGGTTTTAATTCTTGGTGCATAGGGTATAAGAGTGTATTCATAATCCAAAGCTGCTTGAAAGCTCATCTCATTTTGGGCTCAAGCATCCACGAGGTTATAGCTTGAGGCTAGCTCATCCACCTCTCCACCAGATTGGGTAATACAGTTCACGGAAGGGAGTCAGGTTGTGTAAAGTTGCGGTCAGCCCAGGGCCAGGGAATACAGAAGCCAATAGGGAAGGGATTCCTTCTGTGAGTAAAATGACCAAGAGATGCCTATGCCCTCTTCTTTGGGGTGATTTGTTAGACCTAATGAAGGCCAGTAGTTATGGCAGGCTGAGTTGTGGGTGAGCCACATCAGTCACAGGTCAGACACATTATAGGCCTGATTAAAAGTTGAGGTGTTATTTATCACCCCCATCAAATAACGATTCCACTGGGTACATTATTTATTGGGTGCGATAAATAACTTTCTGAGTATTTGGGGAATAACATGCAGATTGTTGTGTTTTAATCACCAATATCCACATGATATTGTATACATACCATATGTTTTCAGCTGTTACATTTCAGCAGGTTTGACCTGCCAACATGTAACAAATAGTGGGTTATTTAACACATCCGATAAACGGGTTTACGCTCTGCACACAATTTAAAGAACCACTGATGATTAGGCCCTATGAGACATAATCTTGTATGCAACTGACTACTGGCCTTCAGATGGGTCATCTTGTATTAAATATCCTTATTGGCCTTTAGTCAGTATAATGGAAATGTTTCACAATTGTACAGTGAATGACACAAGCATAAAAGTCTCCTTTTTGATCAATCATAGGGGCTTTTACTGAGCAAACGTTAGCACTTCTTTCATTGGCTCTGGGAGTAAGAAATGCTGGAATTGCATATTTTTCTTGAGTGTATTTTATAGCAGTGCATGATGCCATGCTGCAGCATTAAGTCGCTTTGATATAGTGCAGACTGTAAGGTACAAATGGAGATTGTCAGATACTATTAGGCTGTCCAGTTTTAGGTTTAAACCTATAATAACTGATAAAACCCCACCTGAAGGCAAATAGCCCTCACCAGTGTAAACATATTAACACTGAAGAAACCCCTGCACAACCACAAACTAAATGCCATTCATAGAAAGGAAAAGCAGAATGAAAGAGCAATTTTTATTTTTTCCTGAATGGGCCAATACAATGTAACTTTTATATATGAGGTAGCAGTAAGAAACACTCCGCTAACATTATTCTGCTTGAGTATTGTTGCTTAGGGAGGTCACTAAAATATTGTTTCTTCATCCTTTTTTTTAGTTTTGTGGTCTTTGGTCTAAAGATACAGGGGTTATAAGCATGTTTTTGGTGTTGTTTATTTATTTTATAAACTAGAAAATCATAAAATATCTAAATGAATTTAGATTTTTTGCCTACGTTTGGGTCTTTCACTGATAAGAAAAATGTAGGTTTAATGAGAATCTTTCCCAATATGTACCATCACATTTAGGGTAAAAACCCTTCATAGATCAGCCCCCTTTTCTAGTGAGTTAGTATTGATAGTAGGCGAATTGCCAAACACCCCAGGCTTTAAACATTTAATGCAAGGTATAGTGACAGGTATATGTGAAAAGAGTGCAGTCACAAAGCATCTGGGATAGTGGTGAAAACATGACACCAGACTTTTGGAAAACATGGAATGCAGTGTCACTTCGAATGCTGCTGCAAAAAGTTCAGCAAACATTGGAGTGATGTTGTTTGTATTTGCAGTAATTCAGCTACATATATGAAAAAGTTGTGTGATGACCTGTCAAAATCGATACCTGAGCTGAAGTGCTTCCCTGTAAGAGATCCTTGCCACTTTTTAGATGGCAATCAGAAAGCACCTTTACAATCTTCATAGTTAATGAAGAATGCTATTGACTTTTTAGTCCATTCTGGTGCACTGTTTTGTTATGCGTGGGAACTAAAACACAAATATTTCTCATTTTGTGCTTTGTGTGGCATCAAAGTAAGAGTCATACTAATTGTGTCACTTAGTTGGTAGTTCTCAGTCCTAGAGCCTGTGAATGCTATATTATCCATGTGGCAACCATTTACAGAACTTTTGCTGAGTGATGATACAAACGGCAAGAAATGTGAGGATCTTTAGCCACATATTGATGGTGATGTGAAAAAAAGTATTCTCTACTGCATTCTTAGAAGTCTACAGGAAAGCATGACTGCTGTAGTGGACATAATAAAAAAACTAGCGTCTGAAAACTTCCTGTCTGCCAAGCGTTCAGCATAATTCGTGTAGATGTGAAACATCTCCTTGAGAGAAGGCTGGCGACACTGTTAGTAACTTTGGTACTGCAACATGTTCTATGTTAGAGCGCTTTCCACTTGGTAAGCAAACAAATGTTGAGGAGCAATTCGGGAACTTTTATTTTACAATGTATAAGAAATAGCCCTTCACCAACCATGGCATGTGAAGTCAATGAAGACTCACTGTGGTACTCTGCATAAGTTATAGATCCCTTCCGTAAAGCAAATTTTTCTACGGAGTTTAAAAAGTGCTGCCTCATTTTTGATAGCTTCAATAACTCTGAGGGCAAATGCACCCAGTTCAACGCATATGTTGCAGAACCTGTGTCAGAGAATCACAATCTTCAGGTGCACCAGTATTGGCATGGAAAGCTATGCCAGTGGCCAGAGTTAGCAAATTGTGTACTGGCTATTTTGGCGTTGCCTGTCTCAAGTGTCAATGTTGAGAGCGCCTTATCACAGATAAAAGTTTATATGCGAAGGAAAGAGTGAGCATGCACAACCAAAGACTTACTGAAGAAGTATTGTATGGTGTACTATGATAAGTTTGATTTGTAAAAATGCATTTGGATCTCATATACACTGTACGTACACTGTCTATATACCATGCACTATCAGTGCAGAAAGCAAGCAATAATAAAAGCAAAAAGTTCCATAAACACCGGAAAAACACTGTTTCTGTTGTTTTAATGACGCGAAAATGTGTAACCACTGATAACCACTGTGTTTTTTAAGGTATTGAAATCACTGGAAAACACTGGGAAAAAAACACCAGAATTGACCAAAAATAGAAACTGAAAACAGGAAAGCCTAGATATTATGAACATACCGTGTATAGGGCATAGGAATACCAGTGTAGAAAGGGTTGTCATGGATTTTATTTATTCAGTGAAGTTTTTTTGTTTAGCATTTACAATGCTACTTCAGGTTTTGGTACGCTGTACAATAGCTCAACGTGGTGAATCAACATTATCACTTAAAACCACACCTTCTATCCTTTTAAAAGAGTATTCCGGAGATCACTTGTTCAGAAATGCGTTGTCTGCAAAATCGAAGTTGCAGACATGTCAAATTCAAAGAAAGCTAGAATTCACTTTCTGGCAGTAATATTATTATCTGTTTGCAGAGTCATTTATGGGATCGCAAGTTGAGGATGCAGACAGCCATGGTCTTAGCTTTCTTTGCAGGAAACAAAGCAAATAATAATCAGCAGTGATTATTCTTCGGACACAGAGAGTAGGATTTGACAAAGGTGAAACAGTTGGACAAAGTAAGAGAAATGAGACTGCAAAAGAGTACTGTTTGCTCCTCAGGGTAACATTTAATTTGTGTTGGGTTCAGCATTCATTATGCACTTACTCTAAGCTTTTAGTTTCATTCCAAGTCCTCCTAATTTAGACGAAAATTGTAGCAAAGAGATAAGTACAGATCATGATTGCTCATGAGCACAGATTCTAGGAAAATGTGGTGGTCACGAATAAAAATCAAGCCACACATTCAATCCTTCCCACAAGACCGCAATTGAAGCGTGTGTGAACCTGATGGCATGACTAGAAACAATTACAACTATGCTGCACATTCAGACCTACCTACAAGACCACAATCGGAGTAGAATACCCCAGGGGTTTGTCAAAGACGGTGGTTACTAGACAGATCTGTGGTTAAGATTGTTGTTTACAATTGATGTCTGACGCCCTAAGGCACCATTTCGTTCTAAGTAAGTAACATGCTTATTCTTTTTGTACAGTTATGTCTTCATTTGGATTATAATACAGAATGCACATCACTCAACGGCTCACAAAGTTGGACTATGTCTCAACAGCACGTGGAATCATGCACTGTCTCCCAGTTAAGGATAATACCTGTATTTATTACCTGAAGCTGTGTCTCCTTATGATAGGCAGTTATGAATATTCAGTGCCCCTCCCCCTTTTTAGTCTCCAGAAATGCACCTTAATTTGAAGTGATTTTCTTAACTAGGTAGAATTGAATGGCCACACCAATGCCTCCAGTAAAGCAAAGAGTATGCCTTTAACAGAATAGTGCATAGGTACTGTACTATATAGTATTGTATGGTAGTATTTCTATACTGTGTCATACTGGTAGAAATGGGGGTCTCTAGTTGGCAGGTATGTACCCAGTCTAAGTAGGGACCCTTTCTTCTAGTCAGGATAAGGGAGTTACACTTCTAAAATAACCCCTGCTCACCCCCTTTGTAGCCTTGCACCAGCAATCGGGCTTATCTCAGAGGCAATGTGTGAAGATTTGCACATGACACATAGTAATGCAGTGAAAACACTACAAAAGGACACCACACCAGGTTTAGAAAAATAGCCAATATTTATCTGTGTAAAACAAGACCAAAACGACAAAAATCCAACACATAGTTATACAGATATGAATATTGCAAGAATCAACTTAAAAGACAGTCCTTTTAAGTCAATAACCCCATCCAGGGCTGTCACAACGTTCTGAACAAACAAATCCAACAGTTCAGGCCAACAGTGAGTTTGCGGGCCAGCTACGGTGTTGGAAAGACTCGCAAACAGTACCTTGGAAATGCAGGATATCGTGGACCTTGAGATAAGCTCCAAAGAAGCATTGGCAGGTGTGGGTTCCAGAGGTCGATGCAGGAGTCATTGGGCCTTTGAAGTCACATGTGTTGCAGATCGACATCCATGCGGTTGAGGTCCAGAGCGCTGGTGTCGGGGCTGCAATGCTAAGTCAAACTGTGCGACGTGTGGTGCCCACGGGTCCCAGTGAGGGTGTCCGGCGTCGTCAGTGATATCAGTGTGAAGCTTGGCGATGCAAAGGGCAGTGTCCACAAATCACGAAGCAGGAAGCGCCATCGTCGTTGCTGAAGCGTAGTCATTGGTTGACCCGAGGTCGCAATGCGAAGTGGGGCGATGCTTCCTGCAGTGCCCACAGGTCGCAGTGCAAGAAGCAGCGTCGGTTGATGAGGCTAGACTCAATAACTCTGACGTCGGTGGACCAGGGCTGCGGTGTGTGACGTGGAAATGCTTTGTGTACCTCACGAGCAGTGTCTACAGGCCACAGTGCAGGTAGTGGCATCAATGTCGGCGGAGAGAGTTGTCGGTGAGGTCAGGCAGCGATGTGAAATGAGGCAATGTGAAGTGCGGTGCCCAAAGGTCACAGTGCAGGCAGCGGCTTGATGGCAGTGTCGTCTGGCGGCTTTGGTGAGACCAGGGTTGCGTTGTGAAGTAGGGCGATGATCCGGGTGGTGCCTTCAGGTCACAGAGCCAACAGAGGGTTGTTGGCGCCGTTGTAGTTATTTTTCTTCTGTTGCAGCACAAAACACACTGTTCCCAGTAATGTTGGAAGATTAAACTGAAGTCTTTGATGTTCCCGAGACTTCCAACAGGAGGCAAGCTCTACTTCAAGCCCTTGGAGAAGCACATGGAATGCGTTGCAGAAAGTTCTGTTGAGTCCGTTCACTCCCCAAAACAGAAGCAGCAAGCAACAGGCTAACACAACAAAGTGGAAGTCCCTCCTGACAGCCTCTCCAGCTCTTCTTCTTGGCAGGTTTCTTTAGTCCAAAAGAATTCTAAAGTTCAGCAGTCAGGGCCCCAATACTTGTACCAGTTTTGGTCTTTGAAGTTGGCAAACTCGAAGAAAAGTCCTTTTTGCTCACAATATCCAGTTCTTTCCTACTCTGTCCCAGAAACTCTCTAGGAGGTGAAGACTTCTTTGTGCAGGACAGCTCCAGCCCTATTCAGGTGCCAGTGACAACTCCTCCCACCATTCTAGCTCAGGAAGACCCATTTGGATATGCAGTGCACACCTCAGCTCCCTTTGTGTGTCAGGAGTAAATGCACAGTAGCCCTTGTCAGTCTAAACCTGACGTGGATACCACAGGCAGGCACAGAATTTTAAGCAAGAAAATACCCACTTTCTAAAAATGGCATATTCAACAATGCAATTTAAAAACCATCTTTCTTTAAAGGTGTATTTTTAAATTGTGAGTTGAAACATCTCATACTCCAACTTTCTATAATCTTCCAATGGGAATCTCCCCTGTAAAGGTGTTTCTAGCCAGACCCCATGTTAACCTATGGAAGAGATAGCCTTTCAATAGTGAAAAACGAACTGCACACTATTTCACTATCAAGACATGTAAAAATACAATTCTACTACTTGTCTTACCTTTCAAATACACTGCACCCTGTGCATGGGGCTGCCTTGGGCCTACCTTAGAGTTGCTTACACATAATAAAAGGGAAGGTTTGGGCCTGGCAAGTGGGTGTACTTGCCAGGTCCACATGGCAGTTTAAAACTCTGCGCACACTGCAGTGGCAGGTCTGAGACACATTTGAAATGTTACTTGTATGGGTGGCACAATTAGTGATGAGGGCTACTAGTAGCATTCAATTTACAGGCCCTGGGCACACCTGTGCCCAATACTAGGGACTTACAAGTAAATCAAATAAGCCAATCAATAACACAATTTACAGAGGGAGCACTTGCACTTTAGCACTGATCAGCAGTAGTAGAGTGCACAGAGACAACAATTTGTCAGAAATGATTTCCAGCAGGCCATGAAAAACAGATAGTCAGAAAGCAAAAAGACAGGGGAAACAAGCCAAAAGATGCCAGGTATAACACATGTCCCCTCCAGCTGAAAGTAGGGAGAACTACCCACCCTCCTGGAATTTCCTTTCACTAAGGCGGAAGAACCTGAACAGACCATCAGCATTGGCGTGTTCTGTACCAGTAGGGTGCTCCACTGTGAAGTCCATTCCCTGCAAGGAGGTGAACCATCTCAACAGTTTTGAGTTCTTATTCCTCATCTGCATCAACCACTTGAGGGCCGGTGGGCTGTCCGAACCCGGAATTGCGTCCCAAACAAGTAGGGTCTTAGCTTCTTCAGTGCCCAGACCACAGCAATAGCTTTCCTTTCAATTGTGCTCCACCTCTGTTTCCTGGGTAGTAGCCTCTTGCTAAGGAAGACTACAGGTTGAGCTAGGACCTCTTCTTTAAACTGTGAGAGCACCGCTTCCACACCATGCTTTCAGAGTGTCAAAAGCAGTTTGGCACAACCCAGTCCAGATCATCTGTCTAGGCTGCTTCCTGGAAGTCAGCTCTGTCAGGGGAGCCACAATGGTGCCATACCCCCTGACAAATCTCCTGCAGTACCCCAAGAGGCCTAAGAAGGCTCTCACCTCAGGGAGTGGCCAGCAGGGGCAGCATGGGAGACGCGTCTTAGTGGCGCTCCGTCGCATGTCCCAGTAATTCTTTATATTTCTCTTGCACTACCGAGAGCTGGTGGAAAAAGACAGCGAGTGACGTCCTAGTAACACCCCCGGGGGTCCGTGGAAGTCGCTGCGGGGTCCGGTGAGCGAGCTATCCGAATCAACATGAGGTGCAGAGTTGAATCTGCAGCCTCGAACAGTCAGATGAAGCGTTCTCGACTGGGCTTTGCCGTTTTCGGACCCGGACAGCAGTACGTGTCGGGTCCCTGCTGAAGAGGAGTGTGGGGTAGCGCGGGAACGTGCTGGCCCAAAAAATGTAGTGCTCCTGACGGACTGGCCAATACAGTCGGGGGCTGTGGTGGCATTGAGGGGTTAGTCGGAAAATGGCGGACAGGCCACGGCGGCGATTATCTGAACGGGGCGATTAGACTCGGTCTCAGACTTTGTCCATTTGCCTATGTGTGATCGCCTGGCGAGCAGAGTGGTACAACGTGTAAGGTGGCCAGCCCCCGGACTGGGGGGCAGCGAGGAGCCCGTCCCAAGCGTGACCGTAGGAGGTGCGCACTTCGGTCACGCACTGAATCTAATGTGTGTGGCTCCCTGATTGTTGTTGGCGAAAGAGAAGAGGTGATCACAGGCACCCGGACGCTACAATGGAGGAGGGTATCCTGTGCACAAGCCTCCCAGAGACAGTGGACTGAAGCTGGTGGCCATCCGTGGGAACAGCGGAGGGGAGACCTGGGAGGTCCACACTGAACTTTGTAGAAGGAAGGGAGCCCTGCTATCTAGTCCCTCTGAATCTGTGGCCCACATTTGGACGGCCGGTGTGAGATGGGGTAAAGGATGTGCGACACCCCGGATAGCGAACTGGTGTTGGGTCAGGTGATGCTGTAGAGTGCCTGGTGAGACACTCTGGTGGTGTAGTGGATTTGTGTTGGAGTGTGTGGGGCATTGGGACGTACCAGGGGGTCCAGGTCGAGGGCCTCCATACAGCCTGCGGGGACCTGTGACACACTCACTGCAACTAACGGGGGAGTGGCCGGACCCTAATGATCCCCTGGATGCCATCCTGCACACCATTGTGCGCACCAGTGCTTCCATTGAAGCCAAACTAGATAAAGTGGCCCTGGACCTCAATCTACTACATGCGGACCACCGGAACCTGAAAGATCGGGTTGTTGCCATGAAGCAGAAGATTACTGAACTGAAGCCTGCTACAGAATTCCAAGATAAGCAGCAGAGCACCCACGAAGTCCGGCCCTGGGACCTCAAGGATCGCATTGAGGATGCAGAGGGGCTCTCTCTGCAGAATAATGTCCAGTTGATTGGAATTCCGGAAGGTGCGGAGGGCCGCAACACGGTCACCTTCCTGGAAACCTGACTGAAAACCATCTTCCCAACCACTGAATTTTCCCCATTCTTCACCATTGAGCGTGCACATCGTGTTCCAGGTAGAAAACCTGCCCCCGGTGACCTAGCACGTCCTCTCATTTTCAGGCTCATGCAGTTCAGAGATCGGGATGTGATCCTCTGGGAGACTAGGAAATTAGATAATATTCAATACAAAAATGCCAAGGTGTTGTTCTTCCCGGACTATACTATGAAGGTTCAGCGTCAGTTGGGGATCTGTCTTACCTGTTAAACATCAGCTCTGGCAGCTCAATTTCTCCTATTTGCTGATGTTCCCGGCCAGGCTACATGTTGTTTAATACGAGAAGACCAGATTCTTTGACACACCTCAGGATATTTTGGACTGGCTGGAAACAACGGGTCGGTACTCTGGCCCATGGCCCGCGGGCATAGCTGCTACGGCATGGACTGGGGAAGCTGGTGGCAAGGAGTTCGGAGACGGCGGTCAAGACAGCGGTTCCCGGGCTCAGCGGCGGTGCCGGGCCCAGATCAGATCCGCAAGGAGGGGCAGGAAGTGGATGGCATTGCCAAGAAGATAGCAGAAGCACAAGAAGAAAGAGTTGACACTTCCTATCATTCATCGGGGAATGAGGGCTCCTCAGTGGGGGACTCATCTGATAAGGTGTCAATGAGAATGCCGTACGTTACACCCCAAATGGCAGATGGTATTGTATGAAACTGGTTGTTCTGAAAATACATTGCTGGGTACTGTTGTTTGCTTTAATGTGGGGGGCACCTGATGTTCCCGGGATCTGTGTGTTTGCATGCAGCAAGGTGGGGTTGGTCAAATGGTTCCTGGGGGTGCTGATACTCTTCAATGTTTTTTTGGGTTTACACTACGGCAATGCCTATCAGTTATCGTTGGATGGGACTTCGAGAATGTACCCTGCATGGTTTCACAACCCCCTGCTTTCCCTAACCTGTCTGAGTCAGTAGGGCAGGCGGCTAGGTTGCTGTCTGCTGTGTTTGGATGACTCCCTGATGTTTTGGGGGTTGCCCTTATATGTTTTTTCCCTTCCCTAGTTGGTATTTCCCATCTCCCTTTTGCTGCAGGAATCCGATGGGGGGATAATGGAAATGCTTTTGTGCATATCAGATTGTTACACAGTACATTTTGGGACAGAGGAATCAATATCCATTGTTGTATGCTTTTTTTGGTCCTGCCATGGGTCACCTGATACTTACCTGGAATGTCCGGGGTCTCCGCACGCCTTCCCGTAGATATGCAGTGTATTCCTACCTAAAACGTCACAATGTACATATAGCGATACTGCAGGAGACACACTTAAACGCATTAGAGGTCATCCGCTTACAAAGTAGGTGGAAAGGTAAAATATATGCAACAGATTACTCCCTGTTTGCTTGGGGGACCCTTATCTGGATTCGTCCTGGGACACCCTTCGCTGTAGATGAGGCTCTTACGGATAAGGAGGGCAGATATGTGCTGGTGAAGGGTACATTGGATGGACGTCCTGTACTGTTGGGAAATGTGTATGCACCGAATGTGGACCAGGGCCAGTTTCTCAAGCAGCTATCTCTTGTTTTAGGGAGGTGGTGTGAGATCCCAAGGTTGTTAGGTGGGGATTTCAATAGATCCTTTCCTTCACTCTGGACCACGGCTGCCCCAACCAATTCTGTGGTATTGAATGGCTGGGCACTGGGTTGGGGTCTGGTTGACGTTTGGAGACAACATCACCCAGGGGAGAGGGTATATCCTTTATCAACACCTCAGAACTTGCACATTAGGCTAGATAGGTTCTTTGGGTCCCCTGCCTACTCCCTTATGTTTTGAAATCGGAGTATTGGGGGCGCACGCACTTCCACCATAATCCCCACTGTGTTGTGCTGGTCTGGGAGGGCAGGGTTCCGGGTATCCCTACATGGAGGCTGCAACCGCCCATGCTAGAAGACCCGGTGTTTCGGGAGGCGATAGGGGAATACTTTGAACTTAATGCGGGGACTGCCTCGTCTGCGCTAGTGGAGTGGGCGGCTATGAAAGTCACCCTGAGAGGGAAGTGACTGGAACTGGGCTCTGGGTTTCGACAACAGGTAGCTTCAGACCTGCTTGAGATGGAAATACGCTTGTTGCCCTTGGAATCTAGGGCTGTGGTAGATGCTGGGGAACTGGCCGATCTAACGGAAGTGCGGAAGAAACAAGCGGAGCTTCTTGAAATACAGCGCTGCCTTAACTTCGCAGTGCACTCATGGTCAGTATATGCCAAAGCTGATCGCTCTGGGCCCCTTCTTACTTGGTTGATCAAACAGAAACAGCCGGGTAAGCTGATTACAGCTCTTCGTTCTTCAGGTTGAGAGCTTCGGTTTACACATCTAGAAATTGGACATAATATATGTAAATTGTACATAAGGGCTGTTAATATCGTTCAACTGTATGATACCTAGTGCATCAAATACTATTTAAAAATAAAATCCATAGTGCAAAAACCGAACCATTGTAGTACATACATTAATTTATAATTAAACTCTGACACTGAAAAATGAATGCCTTCATGTTATTTTGAACCTAGTATTCCTCAATAATCACCGTAGGCCATTGTATAAGAAACCATTGCGCTGGTCACATGGTTAAAAGATGTATAGCAATCGCGCTGCTCAAAACTACAATTTGAGGGAGACACACTACATTACGTTGACATTGCACTGCACTTGAAAGCACCTTTGGGCAGTGCTACTAAAATCTTGTCAGGCTCAATATGAAAAACTGTAAACAGCTGTGCTAGTGTGCAATGTCAGTATATTGCAAATGCATTTATTACCAGTACAATGAAAATTCTCATGAAGTAATAACGATTGGTACTAAAATGCGTTGTATGATTGTACACATTACCAGAACAGTAGGTTACATTAGAGCCGTAACTGTGGCTTGCAACTCTGACTACAATTTGAACCCAAAACTTTATTGACAAGAATCTGAGCTTAATGCGATCTCTTGTTAATTTATCAGACAATGTCTCTGTTATTGTTTTTAGTGCTACTGAACTATCAGGTTGCCGGGTAGCTGGTAAATCTGTGAGTAATTTATCAGTATAGCCAGTATCGTCATAAAAGTTGTGTACGGAAGAAACTCTTCTATGTTCATGAACTGTTCAAGCCTATTTCTAAAGGAATTTGGTGTTTGTTATTCACTTGACAAAGGCTTCTGCCGAAACGCGTTGTGCTTATTTTGGTGCACAATAAAATATTGTGCCATCTTCTGGTGTGCCGCATCTTGTTTTCGTGACTATTGGGATAATCTACAGGAACTTTTATGAAATATATATATGTATATATATATACACACACACGCACCCACACACACACACCAGGCTTTAAAACATCAATAAATATCAATTGCAGGAGTAAACAGATGCAACCCTTCACAGATGATCAGCGTGCATAACCAGATATCAATTGCGATTAGCAAAACAAATACTGCCAATTAAAGCAATAAGGAACACCTACAATGTAGTGCATGTTTCAGAAAAGTGGCACTCTCAAAACAAACCTTAGGAGTGGGAAGCAGCTGTAAATACAAAAGAGCAGTGATATATCGAAAATGTGAGGTGCCCCTCAAAAGTGGAATTAAATACTTTCTAGTAGAGCTGTGTTAGAACCTACAAAAAAGACACAAAATGGGCCAAAGTTTGCAATAAGTGCTCATTGCAAAGGCAGGCCAAAATTCCCTTTCAAGCCTACCCCTAGCTGCCCCGGCCAACTCCCAACTCAGGTAGCATCTCCTCCCCTGCCCACCGACAGCTCTTCTGCCTGCCCCCTCCTCTGGTGGCCATCCTGTTTCCTTGGCCACTGGGACCTGGGTACAGGCCACCACAGTCAGAGGGGGCGCGGTGGGGCTGCCCCTGCTCCTCTTGGCACTTGGGCCTGGAGTTGGGATCCTGGGCCCTTCCTCCTTCTCCACCTCTTGGGGGAGCGTGAGGTTGCTCCCCAGCTTCTCGTAATCATTGGGGGCCCAAAATTGGGATCTCAGGACTCTTTGTGGCTTCTTTTTCTCCTTGTTACGGGGGCTCAGGGTTAGGGTCCTGGGCCGCCCGATCTAAAAGCCGACCTTGGGGTTGGTATCCCCTGGCCCTCGTGAGTTCTGGTGAAAGGGCTCTAACTATGCCCCCTCCTAGGACTATTACTTGGGACTATTTCGTGCAGCAGGCCTGGCCCAGCCCCCCCAGGTTTAGGAAACCTCGGGCAGGAGAGCCCCACATGCTTTTTCTCAGGCCTTCTAGTTTCGAAGACGGCACAATTGTCAGGGCGCTGGCTCCCTGCACCATCCGGTCTCCTTTTTCTCTTCTGGTGCTTCTTTCCTCCTTGTGCAGAAGTCCAGTTCTTTCTCCAACTAGTCTTTTTAGCTTTTAAATAAGCTACAAGTCATGCAGAATGTGGCAGCCCACTTATTGTCAGGCATCCCTAAACATCAATCTGCTTCCCAAGCCTTGACTAGGCTACATTCACTTTCCATGAAGAAGAGTATTGCCTTTAAGGCACTCTGTATAGCCTTTAAGGCATTACACAAAGCTGGCCCCCATTACCTGAGGCAAAGCTTTTGTTGTTACACTCTCTTCAGTCCCTATGCTCGTCTTTCGCAGGTGATGTAATTGTTGTCAGAGTCAGAAGGTCTAAATGGGGAGGCATATGCTTTGTTACCTGTGCCTCCAAACTTTGGAATACTCTACCCCTGATCTTAAGATAATGACTGGACTGCTCCCCTTCAGGAAAGGTCTGTAAACTTGGCTTTTAACAAATAGGTCGCTTTATGGTTTCAATTCATTTCATTGCTTTTAGCCTTCCTCCTTCCAGTCTGGCCAGTGCCTAGATGCCTCTGATCAGGAGTGTGCTTTATAAATTTCAATTTTATTTCCTTAAGTGGTGCAAGGGGGCCAGTTTCCCTGGTCATTGTGAGAGACCTACTGGTATGGGGGAAAACTGTAGGCAGAGTCCTTAGTGTAGGTGGCCATCAGGCGGTTCCTCCTTCTAGTTGTCCATGACTGCTCATCACCCCAAAAGCCATCAATTCCACTGACTACACATTGCTCAGTGACCTCAACTTCTACCTCGACAACCTCCAAGACCCCAACTCCTCCCCCCTCCTTGACAACCTCCTCAACATCGGACTCAAACAGATCGTACTAGAAGCCAAGCACTCAGCAGGACACACCCTTGACCACATCTTCACAGCAGGAAACTCCATCACCTTCAGCCACACCTCTGAACTCCCATGGATGGGCCATAGCTGCGTCCATTCTCCTTCAAAATCAACATCACGCGCAAACTCCCACACCGGTTCCAACACAGGAATTGGAACAAGATCCCCAATGACCAGCTCAGCGCCTCTCTTAGCAGCTTCTCTCCCACTGCCACGGACAATGACCCCACTGCAGCCACCCGAACCCTGCACAATTGGCTCACCGTCTGCGCAAACACCATCACCCCTCTCAAGAAAACTACCAACCCATACGGCAAAAGAACCAGCTGGTTCTCCGTCGAACTCCTAGAATCGAGACGAACCTGCAGACACCTAGAAAAGATATGGAGGAACTCCCAAATCACAGCAGACCTTGACAACTTCAAAGTAGCCACCGCCATCCACCACAAGCTCATCAGACACACAAGAAAGAAAGCCCTACAGGACGAAATTTCCATCCCACGCACTCAACAGCAAGGAACTCTTCGGCATCATCAAAGAGTTCACCCAACCCAACAGTGAGAAAACCAACATTCCCCTTCCCAGGACCTCTGCGACAGACTCAGAACCTTCCTCCACCCAAAAATCAGGACCATCTACGACAACTTCGACGACAACCTACACAGAGGTCCCACACCCATCTTCCCCTACCCCACGCAACCCACTCTCGACAGCTGGACTGCCCTCTCCATCGATGACACCCTGAAGACCATGAAGTTAGTCCACTCCGGAGCCCCACCGACCCCTGTTACCACCACATCTACCACAGAGCCGTCAACATCATTGTCCCTGAGCTTCGACTAATCACCAACTGCTCCTTCGAGACCGCCTCCTTCCCCGATGACTTGAAACACGCTGAGATCAATCCTCTCCTGACAAAACCCTGGCGGATCCCCCTGAACTCAAAAACTTCAGACCGATCTCCTTAATCCCGTACCTGGCGAAAGTCATCGAAAAAGCCGTCAACAGCCAGCTCGCCTCCTTCATAGAAGAAGACAACATCCTCGACTCCTCCCAATCTGGTTTTAGGAAAAACCACAGCACCGAAACTGCCCTCATTGCCGCAACAGATAACATCCGCTCCCTCCTTGACAGAGGAGAGACTGTGGCCCTCATCATCCTTGACTTCTCCCCGGCCTTCAACACCGTATCTCCCCGCTCCCTAGCCCAAAGACTACACGACGCATGAATCCGGCACAAGGCCCTCAACTGGATCTGCTCATTCCTATCTAGCAGTACACAGCCAGTCAGACTCCTACCCTTCAATCAATCAATCAATCAGGGGTTTATAAAGCGCACTATTCACCCGTTAGGATCTCAAGGCGCTGGGGGGGGTTAGAGGGGGGGGGGCAGCTCCGGATCAGTCAAAAACCCAGGTCTTGAGGTCCTTCCTGAAAGTGTGCAGGGTAGGAGAGCATCTGATGTTCACTGGGAGCTCGTTCCAGATCCTGGCTGCGATGTAGGAGAAGGATCTCCCGCCTGCTCTTTTTCTGCGGATGAGGGGGATCTCTGCCAGGGCGAGGTCGGCGGAGCGGAGGTTCCTTCTGGGTACGTGGAAGGAGACTCTCTCGTTGAGGTATTCACGTCCAGTGTTGAGAGATTTGTAGGCGTGGGTGAGGAGTTTGAAAGTAACCCTCTTCTCGACGGGGAGCCAGTGGAAGTCACGTAGGTGTTGGGTCATGCACTCATGTAGTGGGATTCCGCGGACGAGTCTGACTGCGGAATTCTGGATGGTTTGGAGTTTGTGTCAGAGGGTTCTGTTTATTCCGGCATAGAGGGCGTTGCCGTAGTCCAGTCTGCTGGTTATGAGTTTGTGGGTGACTGTCTTTCTGCATTCGGGGGCATCCATTTGAAGGTCTTGCGGAGGATGCTCAGGCAGGTGAAACTGGTGGAAGCGACAGCGTTGATCTGGCGGGTCATGGAGAGGGAGGAGTTGAGGATGATGCCGAGGTTTTGTGCCTGGTCTGTAGGGATGGGTGGTCTCCCAAGAGCGGGGAGTCACCAGGTGTTCTCCCAGGTGGAAGTGGAGGGTCCGAGGATGAGGACTTCGGTTTTCTCGGAGTTGAGCTTCAGGCAGCTGTCCTTCATCCAGGCTGCAACGTTGTTCATTCCTTCCTGGAAGCAGAGCATGGTGGTCCTCTGAA
The DNA here is from genome assembly GCF_964261635.1 of Lissotriton helveticus. Classification (NCBI taxonomy): domain Eukaryota; kingdom Metazoa; phylum Chordata; class Amphibia; order Caudata; family Salamandridae; genus Lissotriton; species Lissotriton helveticus. The sequence goes on from NC_136073.1 coordinate 734,590,991, forward strand.
TTCTTAGTGAGCGAGAGGATGAGCTGGGTGTCGTCGGCGTAGGATACTATGCTGATCCCATGCTGTCTGACGATGGTGGCAAGGGGGGCCGTGTAGATGTTGAAGAGTGTGGGACTGAGCGATGATCCTTTGGGTACTCCGCAGTTGTTCTCTGTGGGTTCCTCTTGAACCCCACACCCACCACCTGCGTAGTTCCCCAAAGATCCTCCATCAGCCCCACCCTTTTCAACACCTACATGGCCCCGCTCACACCCATCATCAGATCCCATGGACTCAACATGGTATCCTACGCAGATGACACCCAACTCATCCTCTCTCGATCCAACAAACCCCACATCCCCAAACACAACTTCCAAGAAGGAATGGACGCTGTCGCCAGGTGGATGAAGAACAGCGGCCTACAACTCAACAGAGGCAAAACTGAAGTACTCATAATGGGCCCACACCAAGATGCCTGGAACGACACCTGGTTTCCCCCCCCTGCCTCGGGAACCCTCCCTGCCCCACTGGCCACACATGCAACCTCTGAATCATCCTGGACTCCGAACTCAAAATGGACCACCAAATCAACACTGTCACCTCTGCCTGTTTCCACACCCTCCGTCTCCTACGAAAGACCTTCAACTGGATTCCTCTCAAGCACAGAAAAACCGTCACCCATGGCCTCATCAGCAGCAGGCTGGGATACGGCAATGCACAGTACGCTGGGATCAACATGAACCTCACCCGCAAACCTCAAAACATCCAGAACGCCACCGCCAGGCTGGTCCTCAACCTACCTAATCCCTGCCACATCACCAAACACCTGTGGACACTACATTGGCTCCCCGTTATAAAGAGAATCACCTTTAAGCTTCTCACCCACGACCACAAAGCCCTCCACAACACATGGATTGGCCTACCTGAACTACCGCCTCTCGACCCATGTACCCTAGAGATCCCTCCGCTCAGCCCATGTTCTCCCTGGCTACGGTGCCACGCATCAGGAAAAACAGAACAGGAGGACGGTCCTTCTCCTTTCCCATGGCCAAGGCATGGAACAAAACTCCCTCTCCACCTCCAGCAGACACCACGTTCTCCAAGTTCATGAAGGACCTCAAGACTTGGCTGTTCGACGAACCCGAGTGAAATTCCTGAAGCTGCGCCCCCCAGCCTTCAGGTCACAGAGCCAACAGAGGGTTGTTGGCGCCGTTGTAGTTATTTTTCTTCTGTTGCAGCACAAAACACACTGTTCCCAGTAATGTTGGAAGATTAAACTGAAGTCTTTGATGTTCCCGAGACTTCCAACAGGAGGCAAGCTCTACTTCAAGCCCTTGGAGAAGCACATGGAATGCGTTGCAGAAAGTTCTGTTGAGTCCGTTCACTCCCCAAAACAGAAGCAGCAAGCAACAGGCTAACACAACAAAGTGGAAGTCCCTCCTGACAGCCTCTCCAGCTCTTCTTCTTGGCAGGTTTCTTTAGTCCAAAAGAATTCTAAAGTTCAGCAGTCAGGGCCCCAATACTTGTACCAGTTTTGGTCTTTGAAGTTGGCAAACTCGAAGAAAAGTCCTTTTTGCTCACAATATCCAGTTCTTTCCTACTCTGTCCCAGAAACTCTCTAGGAGGTGAAGACTTCTTTGTGCAGGACAGCTCCAGCCCTATTCAGGTGCCAGTGACAACTCCTCCCACCATTCTAGCTCAGGAAGACCCATTTGGATATGCAGTGCACACCTCAGCTCCCTTTGTGTGTCAGGAGTAAATGCACAGTAGCCCTTGTCAGTCTAAACCTGACGTGGATACCACAGGCAGGCACAGAATTTTAAGCAAGAAAATACCCACTTTCTAAAAATGGCATATTCAACAATGCAATTTAAAAACCATCTTTCTTTAAAGGTGTATTTTTAAATTGTGAGTTGAAACATCTCATACTCCAACTTTCTATAATCTTCCAATGGGAATCTCCCCTGTAAAGGTGTTTCTAGCCAGACCCCATGTTAACCTATGGAAGAGATAGCCTTTCAATAGTGAAAAACGAACTGCACACTATTTCACTATCAAGACATGTAAAAATACAATTCTACTACTTGTCTTACCTTTCAAATACACTGCACCCTGTGCATGGGGCTGCCTTGGGCCTACCTTAGAGTTGCTTACACATAATAAAAGGGAAGGTTTGGGCCTGGCAAGTGGGTGTACTTGCCAGGTCCACATGGCAGTTTAAAACTCTGCGCACACTGCAGTGGCAGGTCTGAGACACATTTGAAATGTTACTTGTATGGGTGGCACAATTAGTGATGAGGGCTACTAGTAGCATTCAATTTACAGGCCCTGGGCACACCTGTGCCCAATACTAGGGACTTACAAGTAAATCAAATAAGCCAATCAATAACACAATTTACAGAGGGAGCACTTGCACTTTAGCACTGATCAGCAGTAGTAGAGTGCACAGAGACAACAATTTGTCAGAAATGATTTCCAGCAGGCCATGAAAAACAGATAGTCAGAAAGCAAAAAGACAGGGGAAACAAGCCAAAAGATGCCAGGTATAACACATGTCCCCTCCAGCTGAAAGTAGGGAGAACTACCCACCCTCCTGGAATTTCCTTTCACTAAGGCGGAAGAACCTGAACAGACCATCAGCATTGGCGTGTTCTGTACCAGTAGGGTGCTCCACTGTGAAGTCCATTCCCTGCAAGGAGGTGAACCATCTCAACAGTTTTGAGTTCTTATTCCTCATCTGCATCAACCACTTGAGGGCCGGTGGGCTGTCCGAACCCGGAATTGCGTCCCAAACAAGTAGGGTCTTAGCTTCTTCAGTGCCCAGACCACAGCAATAGCTTTCCTTTCAATTGTGCTCCACCTCTGTTTCCTGGGTAGTAGTCTCTTGCTAAGGAAGACTACAGGTTGAGCTAGGACCTCTTCTTTAAACTGTGAGAGCACCGCTTCCACACCATGCTTTCAGAGTGTCAAAAGCAGTTTGGCACAACCCAGTCCAGATCATCTGTCTAGGCTGCTTCCTGGAAGTCAGCTCTGTCAGGGGAGCCACAATGGTGCCATACCCCCTGACAAATCTCCTGCAGTACCCCAAGAGGCCTAAGAAGGCTCTCACCTCAGGGAGTGGCCAGCAGGGGCAGCATGGGAGACGCGTCTTAGTGGCGCTCCGTCGCATGTCCCAGTAATTCTTTATATTTCTCTTGCACTACCGAGAGCTGGTGGAAAAAGACAGCGAGTGACGTCCTAGTAACACCCCCGGGGGTCCGTGGAAGTCGCTGCGGGGTCCGGTGAGCGAGCTATCCGAATCAACATGAGGTGCAGCGTTGAATCTGCAGCCTCGAACAGTCAGATGAAGCGTTCTCGACTGGGCTTTGCCGTTTTCGGACCCGGACAGCAGTACGTGTCGGGTCCCTGCTGAAGAGGAGTGTGGGGTAGCGCGGGAACGTGCTGGCCCAAAAAATGTAGTGCTCCTGACGGACTGGCCAATACAGTCGGGGGCTGTGGTGGCATTGAGGGGTTAGTCGGAAAATGGCGGACAGGCCACGGCGGCGATTATCTGAACGGGGCGATTAGACTCGGTCTCAGACTTTGTCCATTTGCCTATGTGTGATCGCCTGGCGAGCAGAGTGGTACAACGTGTAAGGTGGCCAGCCCCCGGACTGGGGGGCAGCGAGGAGCCCGTCCCAAGCGTGACCGTAGGAGGTGCGCACTTCGGTCACGCACTGAATCTAATGTGTGTGGCTCCCTGATTGTTGTTGGCGAAAGAGAAGAGGTGATCACAGGCACCCGGACGCTACAATGGAGGAGGGTATCCTGTGCACAAGCCTCCCAGAGACAGTGGACTGAAGCTGGTGGCCATCCGTGGGAACAGCGGAGGGGAGACCTGGTAGGTCCACACTGAACTTTGTAGAAGGAAGGGAGCCCTGCTATCTAGTCCCTCTGAATCTGTGGCCCACATTTGGACGGCCGGTGTGAGATGGGGTAAAGGATGTGCGACACCCCGGATGGCGAACTGGTGTTGGGTCAGGTGATGCTGTAGAGTGCCTGGTGAGACACTCTGGTGGTGTAGTGGATTTGTGTTGGAGTGTGTGGGGCATTGGGACGTACCAGGGGGTCCAGGTCGAGGGCCTCCATACAGCCTGCGGGGACCTGTGACACACTCACTGCAACTAACGGGGGAGCGGCCGGACCCTAATGATCCCCTGGATGCCATCCTGCACACCATTATGCGCACCAGTGCTTCCATTGAAGCCAAACTAGATAAAGTGGCCCTGGACCTCAATCTACTACATGCGGACCACCGGAACCTGAAAGATCGGGTTGTTGCCGTGAAGCAGAAGATTACTGAACTGAAGCCTGCTACAGAATTCCAAGATAAGCAGCAGAGCACCCACGAAGTCCGGCCCTGGGACCTCAAGGATCGCATTGAGGATGCAGAGGGGCTCTCTCTGCAGAATAATGTCCAGTTGATTGGAATTCCGGAAGGTGCGGAGGGCCGCAACACGGTCACCTTCCTGGAAACCTGACTGAAAACCATCTTCCCAACCACTGAATTTTCCCCATTCTTCACCATTGAGCGTGCACATCGTGTTCCAGGTAGAAAACCTGCCCCCGGTGACCTAGCACGTCCTCTCATTTTCAGGCTCATGCAGTTCAGAGATCGGGATGTGATCCTCTGGGAGACTAGGAAATTAGATAATATTCAATACAAAAATGCCAAGGTGTTGTTCTTCCCGGACTATACTATGAAGGTTCAGCGTCAGTTGGGGATCTGTCTTACCTGTTAAACATCAGCTCTGGCAGCTCAATTTCTCCTATTTGCTGATGTTCCCGGCCAGGCTACATGTTGTTTAATACGAGAAGACCAGATTCTTTGACACACCTCAGGATATTTTGGACTGGCTGGAAACAACGGGTCGGTACTCTGGCCCATGGCCCGCGGGCATAGCTGCTACGGCATGGACTGGGGAAGCTGGTGGCAAGGAGTTCGGAGACGGCGGTCAAGACAGCGGTTCCCGGGCTCAGCGGCGGTGCCGGGCCCAGATCAGATCCGCAAGGAGGGGCAGGAAGTGGATGGCATTGCCAAGAAGATAGCAGAAGCACAAGAAGAAAGAGTTGACACTTCCTATCATTCATCGGGGAATGAGGGCTCCTCAGTGGGGGACTCATCTGATAAGGTGTCAATGAGAATGCCGTACGTTACACCCCAAATGGCAGATGGTATTGTATGAAACTGGTTGTTCTGAAAATACATTGCTGGGTACTGTTGTTTGCTTTAATGTGGGGGGCACCTGATGTTCCCGGGATCTGTGTGTTTGCATGCAGCAAGGTGGGGTTGGTCAAATGGTTCCTGGGGGTGCTGATACTCTTCAATGTTTTTTTGGGTTTACACTACGGCAATGCCTATCAGTTATCGTTGGATGGGACTTCGAGAATGTACCCTGCATGGTTTCACAACCCCCTGCTTTCCCTAACCTGTCTGAGTCAGTAGGGCAGGCGGCTAGGTTGCTGTCTGCTGTGTTTGGATGACTATCAAAATCAAGAAGGACTAGCTTGGTATTTTACAAGGAAGACTCAATGGAGTACGTATGTCAAGAAAAACCAGTGGGTTTTTTGGAAAGCCCTCACCCACCAACCTAGTTGGTGGCATGGTTCATCATCGGGCCCACCACAGTGGCACCTAACGTGCCCCGGGTGTGCTTCGACGCCAGATTACTGCGGAGCTGGTATAATTGCTGAGTGTGCAGTGTTCTGCGCCGCAGAAGGACGACAGGTCCAAGGAGGAACCAGATCGACATCTTCGGTCTTTTTCTCTGCCAGGCGACCCAAGGAGGCTTTGAACAGAAAAATACTGTCAAAGCGAGAGGGAACCCCCTTCTCACCCATATAGCACCGTAGGGAGTGCTACACATAAAAACAAAAAACACTCACTGTAAATTATCTTTTTCAACCCCACACATACTCACTTGGTCCTGAGGAAAGCCTGTTTTAAATTAAGAAAGGCCAGGCTGAAACATGTAGACCACACAGGACACTGGAGGTCATAATCCATACTTCACCGTGTCCGTCTGCCTTTTAATTTGCCAACAGAGACCCAGTTTATTAAAATAGTGTTTTTTCCCTCGGGTGCTGGGATTTTTGTATGGCTTTTTAATCTTCACCTTCACACTCACCACACTGCACACTCAGCAATTATACCAGCTCCGCAGTAATCTGGCGTCGAAGCACACCCGGGGCACGTTAGGTGCCACTGTGGTGGGCCCGATGATGAAGCATGCCACCAACTAGGTTGGTGGGTGAGGGCTTTCCAAAAAACCCACTGGTTTTTCTTGACATACGTACTCCATTGAGTCTTCCTTGTAAAATACCAAGCTAGTCCTTCTTGATTTTGATATATAATAACGGGGATCCTGACTAGCTTACCTAGTCCTCCCTCTCTCCTTTGATTCAGTGGTGTTTGGATGACTCCCTGATGTTTTGGGGGTTGCCCTTATATGTTTTTTCCCTTCCCTAGTTGGTATTTCCCATCTCCCTTTTGCTGCAGGAATCCGATGGGGGGATAATGGAAATGCTTTTGTGCATATCAGATTGTTACACAGTACATTTTGGGACAGAGGAATCAATATCCATTGTTGTATGCTTTTTTTGGTCCTGCCATGGGTCACCTGATACTTACCTGGAATGTCCGGGGTCTCCGCACGCCTTCCCGTAGATATGCAGTGTATTCCTACCTAAAACATCACAATGTACATATAGCGATACTGCAGGAGACACACTTAAACGCATTAGAGGTCATCCGCTTACAAAGTAGGTGGAAAGGTAAAATATATGCAACAGATTACTCCCTGTTTGCTTGGGGGACCCTTATCTGGATTCGTCCTGGGACACCCTTCGCTGTAGATGAGGCTCTTACGGATAAGGAGGGCAGATATGTGCTGGTGAAGGGTACATTGGATGGACGTCCTGTACTGTTGGGAAATGTGTATGCACCGAATGTGGACCAGGGCCAGTTTCTCAAGCAGCTATCTCTTGTTTTAGGGAGGTGGTGTGAGATCCCAAGGTTGTTAGGTGGGGATTTCAATAGATCCTTTCCTTCACTCTGGACCACGGCTGCCCCAACCAATTCTGTGGTATTGAATGGCTGGGCACTGGGTTGGGGTCTGGTTGACGTTTGGAGACAACATCACCCAGGGGAGAGGGTATATCCTTTATCAACACCTCAGAACTTGCACATTAGGCTAGATAGGTTCTTTGGGTCCCCTGCCTACTCCCTTATGTTTTGAAATCGGAGTATTGGGGGCGCACGCACTTCCACCATAATCCCCACTGTGTTGTGCTGGTCTGGGAGGGCAGGGTTCCGGGTATCCCTACATGGAGGCTGCAACCGCCCATGCTAGAAGACCCGGTGTTTCGGGAGGCGATAGGGGAATACTTTGAACTTAATGCGGGGACTGCCTCGTCTGCGCTAGTGGAGTGGGCGGCTATGAAAGTCACCCTGAGAGGGAAGTGACTGGAACTGGGCTCTGGGTTTCGACAACAGGTAGCTTCAGACCTGCTTGAGATGGAAATACGCTTGTTGCCCTTGGAATCTAGGGCTGTGGTAGATGCTGGGGAACTGGCCGATCTAACGGAAGTGCGGAAGAAACAAGCGGAGCTTCTTGAAAGACAGCGCTGCCTTAACTTCGCAGTGCACTCATGGTCAGTATATGCCAAAGCTGATCGCTCTGGGCCCCTTCTTACTTGGTTGATCAAACAGAAACAGCCGGGTAAGCTGATTACAGCTCTTCGTTCTTCAGGTTGAGAGCTTCGGTTTACACATCTAGAAATTGGACATAATATATGTAAATTGTACATAAGGGCTGTTAATATCGTTCAACTGTATGATACCTAGTGCATCAAATACTATTTAAAAATAAAATCCATAGTGCAAAAACCGAACCATTGTAGTACATACATTAATTTATAATTAAACTCTGACACTGAAAAATGAATGCCTTCATGTTATTTTGAACCTAGTATTCCTCAATAATCACCGTAGGCCATTGTATAAGAAACCATTGCGCTGGTCACATGGTTAAAAGATGTATAGCAATCGCGCTGCTCAAAACTACAATTTGAGGGAGACACGCTACATTACGTTGACATTGCACTGCACTTGAAAGCACCTTTGGGCAGTGCTACTAAAATCTTGTCAGGCTCAATATGAAAAACTGTAAACAGCTGTGCTAGTGTGCAATGTCAGTATATTGCAAATGCATTTATTACCAGTACAATGAAAATTCTCATGAAGTAATAACGATTGGTACTAAAATGCGTTGTATGATTGTACACATTACCAGAACAGTAGGTTACATTAGAGCCGTAACTGTGGCTTGCAACTCTGACTACAATTTGAACCCAAAACTTTATTGACAAGAATCTGAGCTTAATGCGATCTCTTGTTAATTTATCAGACAATGTCTCTGTTATTGTTTTTAGTGCTACTGAACTATCAGGTTGCCGGGTAGCTGGTAAATCTGTGAGTAATTTATCAGTATAGCCAGTATCGTCATAAAAGTTGTGTACGGAAGAAACTCTTCTATGTTCATGAACTGTTCAAGCCTATTTCTAAAGGAATTTGGTGTTTGTTAATCACTTGACAAAGGCTTCTGCCGAAACACGTTGTGCTTATTTTGGTGCACAATAAAATATTGTGCCATCTTCTGGTGTGCCGCATCTTGTTTTCGTGACTATTGGGATAATCTACAGGAACTTTTATGAAATATATATATGTATATATATATACACACACACGCACCCACACACACACACCAGGCTTTAAAACATCAATAAATATCAATTGCAGGAGTAAGCAGATGCAACCCTTCACAGATGATCAGCGTGCATAACCAGATATCAATTGCGATTAGCAAAACAAATACTGCCAATTAAAGCAATAAGGAACACCTACAATGTAGTGCATGTTTCAGAAAAGTGGCACTCTCAAAACAAACCTTAGGAGTGGGAAGCAGCTGTAAATACAAAAGAGCAGTGATATATCGAAAATGTGAGGTGCCCCTCAAAAGTGGAATTAAATACTTTCTAGTAGAGCTGTGTTAGAACCTACAAATAAAACACAAAATGGGCCAAAGTTTGCAATAAGTGCTCATTGCAAAGGCAGGCCAAAATTCCCTTTCAAGCCTACCCCTAGCTGCCCCGGCCAACTCCCAACTCAGGCAGCATCTCCTCCCCTGCCCACCGACAGCTCTTCTGCCTGCCCCCTCCTCTGGTGGCCATCCTGTTTCCTTGGCCACTGGGACCTGGGTACAGGCCACCACAGTCAGAGGGGGCGCGGTGGGGCTGCCCCTGCTCCTCTTGGCACTTGGGCCTGGAGTTGGGATCCTGGGCCCTTCCTCCTTCTCCACCTCTTGGGGGAGCGTGAGGTTGCTCCCCAGCTGTCAGGCGAAGTCTTCCTCGGGGTCTGTCGTGAAGTAATAAGGACCCACCTCTCGATACCTCCAATTCCGAATGTAATTATTACACAGAATCTTGGAGTGATCAAGCGGGGGGGAAAAGGGATTTGGGAAGGGAACAGCAGGGAAGGAGATCTGAAAAGGAAAAGTTATTTACATACACTCCGGAATCCAAAGTTGACCAAAGACCTTTAAAACCAAACTTGGGTATCTTCTAAAACACTAGACTCTCATCAAACTCTCACTGAGAATCCAAATAGCCTCTTGTAAATATGCGTTCATTAATCACAGTTCTATGCACTATGTTAAGTTGTCTCTTCTCTTGTGAATTGCGACAGATTCTTCTATCTAAGAAGCAACACCACTTTTAGTAAATACTCTCCTTTACCAAAGCTTGAAGAGCAAACTATAATTATCACAATGTTGTCTTTCCATGAAAAAAAACACCTTTTGACCTTTTCACCAAAATTCTCAAATAAAGAATAGCGCCAAAAATATACTGTTCTAAAATTGAATTAACACGCTAATAAATAGTTAGCTTTGCGCTTCTCAGGAAATCATATAACCATTGCCAACAATGAGATGCACTACACTGGTTCAAAGGAAAAAACATAAAGCGATATAGAATCACAGTGCATTTAAAACTTCAATGGTTACTTAGCAAACTAATTGTCACTTTTAAACATGTAAAATGCACTTAAGACATTTTGCGCCAAGGAGTTCTGATTTCTTAGCCCCTACCTGTAGAGTACGACCTACTCTACTTCTCTGGAGGACAGACGTCCCTTCTGGGCTCACCAAACGACTCTTCTATCCTGGAATCCTGGAAATGAAGAAAGCTGGAAACTGCCACGCCCCCAGGAACGATCTCCGAAAGCCTCCGGTGATTTCCTGCTTCAAAACGCTGGATCTGGCAAGAAACAGGTTGGGGAGAAAGGAGAGGCACAACCTATCCCTAGAAAGGTCCAGAATAGTAAGCACAGAAGATAGGGCGCGGTTGCGTAAGCTAGCGTGCTTACGGCGCTCACGCATGCGACCAGTCTACCAAACCTCACGCATTAGGCGGACGTTCCCGACATGCCAAACCTCACGCATTAGGCGGAATAGCAGAAAACAGCAGTTTAAGGACAGACAGCCTGCACAGACATCCTAACAGGGATGTGAGACAGAGGAACAAGCAGGCCTAGCACACATCAGCCACCAACGCCCTCCCAAGGATGACAGATGCATTTTCCCACACGGGAACCCCCGAATGCCGAGTGGGATGCCGAGTGGGGCGGGCCCTAGACCGCAAGCCACCCTAGCCCTGACAGTACTCCCCCCTCCCAAGAGCGGTCTAGGGCCCGGCTTCAGAGGGTGAAGGAGGTGGAAACGGCGTACCAAACGCGGGGCATGAACATTGCCAGCCGGCTCCCAGGAATCATTCTCAGCACCATACCCCTTCCAGGAGACAAGATACCACAACCTAGAGCCTCGACGTTTAGAATCCAAAATGTTCTGAACCTCATATTCCCAACTGCCATGAACCAAAACTGGTGCTGGACGAGGAGCCAGGTTCTGATTAGCAGGTTTAAGAAGGGAAGTATGAAAGACTGGATGAATGCGCAGGGACCTGGGCAATAACAGTTTGAATGTCACAGGGTTCACCTGACGCAGGACTGGATAAGGACCAATGAACTTAGGTTGAAACATACTCTTGTGTTTAAAGTTCAAATTCTTCGTGGATAGCCAGACTTTGTCTCCAGGGGCATATTCAGGACCTGAACGGTGTCTCTTATCATACTGTTCCTTGTATTTCCTTTTGCTTTGCAATAAACGGTCCTGAACCTGACGATGAATAGCCTGCATGAGCTGCACAGAGTCTCTAACTGCCGGCACACCACTCCCATCATTGGGCAGAGTCAAAGGAATGGTGTTAGGTACATATCCGTAAAGAGCTTCAAACGGGGAGGACCCGGTTGACGAATGAGGCGAAGTATTGTATGCAAACTCAGCGATCCAAAGTAAATCCAACCAGGATTTCTTAGAGTCTGTAACGTAACATCTCAAGTATTGCTTCAATGTTTGGTTCAGTCTTTCGGTCTGCCCATCAGTTTGAGGATGGTAACTGGTGGACATATTGGAAGTGATCTGTAGATTTTTACACCATTGCTGCCAGAACTTAGAAGAGAACTGAGAACCACGATCTGAAAGCAAAATTGAAGGCAAACCATGTAAGCGCACCACGTGTTGCAAGAACAACTGCGCTAATTGTCCAGCAGTTGGCAATTGTTTACAAGCGATGAAATGTGCGTATTTGGTTAAACTGTCCACAACCACTAGAATCACAGTATGCTGATTGATTGGTGGCAAGTCAGTGATGAAATCCAATGAAATATGTTTCCATGGTTCAGTTGGTGTTGGTAAAACTTGCAAAAAACCTTTTGGTTTCGTGTGATCAGATTTAAATCTTGCACAGACCTCACAATCGTTAGCCATCATTATTACATCCTTCTGTAGCGTAGGCCACCAAAACATCTTTTGTATTTTTTCCACAGTCTTTCTGGGGCCTGGATGTCCTGCCATTGGATGTGAATGTAACCAGTTGAACACAGTTTCTTGTAAATTCAAAGAGGGCAGATATACTTGTTTTCCATGGAAAGGTATTCCTTCTTTGATAGTTTGATCCTTTTTGGGGTTCAACCATAGTTTCCACTGAGAAGGAGGAAAGCTTTCATGAATATTCTCCAGAAACTGATCTGCCGAGAGCACACTGATTAACTTGCCAGGATCGATTATAGGTTGTGGCGTCCCTTCAAAGCGATGCAAGGAAGAGTCTTTTCTAGACAAGGCATCGGCTTTCTTATTGTCTTGCCCTGGGCGAAAAGTTATTATGAAATCATAACCAGCAAAGAACATCATCCATCGGAGTTGTCGTGGGGTTAGCATTCTAGCTGAACTCATAAACTGTAGATTTCTGTGATCTGTATAAACTGTTACAGTAAATTTCGCTCCCATTATGTAGTGTCTCCATTCTTTGAAGGCCTCGAGAATAGCAAGTAGTTATTTTTCAGCTATAACATAGTTTTGCTCTGCGGGATTTAATTTTCGAGACATGTAAGCAACAGGATGCATTTGACCAGTAGTGTGATGCCTTTGAGAGAGAATGGCTGCTATGGCTACATCAGAGGCGTCAGCTTCAATGATGAAAGGTTCTTCTACGTTGGGATGCATAAGAACGGGTGCTTCAGTAAAGGCCTTTTTTAGCTTCTGGAATGCATCTTCAGCTTCTGAGGTCCATTCAAATTTCACCTTTTTCCGCAACAAACGTGTAACAGGAGCCACCACAGCAGAAAAGTGATCAATGAAGCGTCGATAAAAATTCGCGAAGCCCAAGAAACATTGTATGTCTCGAATTGATGTCGGAGTAGGCCAATCAGCAACCGCCTTGATCTTTCTGTCAGTCATTTTCATTCCAGTGGGAGTGAGAAGAACTCCTAGAAATTCAACTTCTCGAACATGAAAATCACATTTTGATAGCTTACAATATAAATTGTGAGATTGAAGAGTGCTCAAAACCTTTTTGACATGACCTTCATGCTCAGCTTCAGAATCGGAATAGATCAAAATATCGTCTATGTAGACGATAACAAAAAGATCCAAAAATTCTTTCAAGGCATCGTTAAGAAAAAACTGGAAAGCTGCTGGTGCATTGCACAGCCCGAATGGCATTACCAAGTATTCAAATAATCCGTATCGAGTCTTGAAAGCAGTCTTCCATTCATCACCATGCCTGATACGAACCAAATGGTAGGCCCCTCTAAGGTCCAATTTTGTGTAGATTTCGGCCTTCTTAACTTGGTCTAACAGAACAGGGATGAGTGGTAATGGATATTTATTTTTGACAGTGATTTTATTCAACGCCCTATAGTCGATACAGGTCCTTAATTCCCCATTAGCTTTTGGAATGAAAAACAACGGAGATGCTGCCGGGGACTTGGAGGGGCGGATGAAACCATTCTCCAAATATTGATCAAGATACTGTCTTAAATGTTGGTTTTCTTTTTCAGACAGGGCATAGATGCGGCAATTTGGAACACTAGAACCTGGTACAAGATCAATTTGACAATCATAGCTACGATGAGGAGGAAGGAGGGCTGCTTTAGCTTCACTGAACACCTCTGTGTAGTCTTTGTATATTTTAGGCAAAAGTGTTTCTTTTTCTTCTGCTGTGGCCACTTGACTTAGAGTTGTTTTTGAGGTGTTTAGACAAGATGAATGGCAAAAGTCAGACAAAAACACCAGTTCTCTCTTCCGCCAATCTATGGTTGGATTATGTAAACAAAGCCAAGGCATCCCAAGAATGAAACCATATTGAGGTGCTTGGATAACATCAAATTGGAGCTCTTCTTTATGAATTTGTTGCTTAGCATCTTCACAGAACATAACAACTTTAGAAGTTTGCATGGTTACTGGCCCTCCAGCTAAGATTTTTCCATCCACTGCTTGGACAATTTCTGGAGTCTCTTTTTGTTCACAGATGATTCCTAGGCGTTTGGCAGTTTCTAAATCCACAAAATTACCTGTAGCTCCGGAATCAACTAAAACCTCCATTTGACATGTTTCCCGACCTAACCTGATTTGCACTACTAATCTAAAATGTGCTTTGTAGTTAGAGACACATGAGTTCACGGAAGGGAAGGCAATGGTTCCCAAGAGATCTCCCTTCAAACATCTTGGGCCAGTTAGTTTTCCGACTTTTGATCTGTTTTTTCCAGAACTGCTGATTTACTAGGGTTTGGAAATCTTCCTTTAGGCTTAGTCAAACAGTCTTTCACGAAATGTCCTTTTCGACCGCAATAAAGGCATTGCCCATTCTTTCGTCGATTGTCTTTCTCTTCCTTAGACAAGGGTTGTCTTAACGTTCCTATTTCCATTGGCTCAGAACTAGCTTCAGTATTTGAAAATTGTGATCTAGATTTGACTTCAGATCTCCAACTAGGTTTGTCAATCTTTTTTCTATCTGTTCTTCGTTCAGAGAGTCTGTGATCCAATCGCAGAGTTAGGTTAATCAAATCAGAGCAAACAGTTGGTTGAGGGTCTATTTGCGCCAAAACATCTTTTAGATCATCTTTTAAACCTTGATAAAAAAGAGCTGCTCTTTTTTCCTCTGGCCAGGAAGTTTCAGCGATCAGTCTGTTGAAGTGAGACAAATAAGAAACCAGGTCTCTATTTCCTTGTTTTAACTGAAGCAGTTCTCGATCTGCTGATAAAGTTACAGTACGTCGGTCGAAAACCTTTTCAAACTCTTCCACAAAGCGTTTCCAGTTATATAACAGGGTGTCATCTTGTCTGACCAAAGGAACTGCCCAGTTTGCGGCATCACCGGTCAAATATGAAATTAAAAACGCTATCTTAGACTGAGGGGTTGGAAACGCAGCTGGTCTACAAGCAAAATGTAACTCTATCTGGGTCAAAAAGATTTGCACCTTGGAGGAGTCCCCAGAAAATCGTTCAGGAGCTGCTAAAGGAATCTGAGGAGGCACTGTAACAGCTATGTTAGTGGTTGCTCTACTAGCACCAGTTTCCTGAACATCATCAGGAAGAGGAGTACCTTGCAATTGCATGTTGTCTACCTTAGCTGCTAACAAAGCAGTTGCATTCATGGTTTCTTTCAGGTCTGATTGCATGCGCATGATCGCAGACATTATGTCATTGATGGTAGTCATTATGACTTCACGTTCAGACCGGGAGGAAAATTATTCGTGGGCTTACTATTCTGTCAGGCGAAGTCTTCCTCGGGGTCTGTCGTGAAGTAATAAGGACCCACCTCTCGATACCTCCAATTCCGAATGTAATTATTACACAGAATCTTGGAGTGATCAAGCGGGGGGGAAAAGGGATTTGGGAAGGGAACAGCAGGGAAGGAGATCTGAAAAGGAAAAGTTATTTACATACACTCCGGAATCCAAAGTTGACCAAAGACCTTTAAAACCAAACTTGGGTATCTTCTAAAACACTAGACTCTCATCAAACTCTCACTGAGAATCCAAATAGCCTCTTGTAAATATGCGTTCATTAATCACAGTTCTATGCACTATGTTAAGTTGTCTCTTCTCTTGTGAATTGCGACAGATTCTTCTATCTAAGAAGCAACACCACTTTTAGTAAATACTCTCCTTTACCAAAGCTTGAAGAGCAAACTATAATTATCACAATGTTGTCTTTCCATGAAAAAAAACACCTTTTGACCTTTTCACCAAAATTCTCAAATAAAGAATAGCGCCAAAAATATACTGTTCTAAAATTGAATTAACACGCTAATAAATAGTTAGCTTTGCGCTTCTCAGGAAATCATATAACCATTGCCAACAATGAGATGCACTACACTGGTTCAAAGGAAAAAACATAAAGCGATATAGAATCACAGTGCATTTAAAACTTCAATGGTTACTTAGCAAACTAATTGTCACTTTTAAACATGTAAAATGCACTTAAGACATTTTGCGCCAAGGAGTTCTGATTTCTTAGCCCCTACCTGTAGAGTACGACCTACTCTACTTCTCTGGAGGACAGACGTCCCTTCTGGGCTCACCAAACGACTCTTCTATCCTGGAATCCTGGAAATGAAGAAAGCTGGAAACTGCCACGCCCCCAGGAACGATCTCCGAAAGCCTCCGGTGATTTCCTGCTTCAAAACGCTGGATCTGGCAAGAAACAGGTTGGGGAGAAAGGAGAGGCACAACCTATCCCTAGAAAGGTCCAGAATAGTAAGCACAGAAGATAGGGCGCGGTTGCGTAAGCTAGCGTGCTTACGGCGCTCACACATGCGACCAGTCTACCAAACCTCACGCATTAGGCGGACGTTCCCGACATGCCAAACCTCACGCATTAGGCGGAATAGCAGAAAACAGCAGTTTAAGGACAGACAGCCTGCACAGACATCCTAACAGGGATGTGAGACAGAGGAACAAGCAGGCCTAGCACACATCAGCCACCAACGCCCTCCCAAGGATGACAGATGCATTTTCCCACACGGGAACCCCCGAATGCCGAGTGGGATGCCGAGTGGGGCGGGCCCTAGACCGCAAGCCACCCTAGCCCTGACACCAGCTTCTTGTAATCATTGGGGGCCCAAAATTGGGATCTCAGGACTCTTTGTGGCTTCTTTTTCTCCTTGTTACGGGGGCCCAGGGTTAGGGTCCTGGGCCGCCCGATCTAAAAGCCGACCTTGGGGTTGGTATCCCCTGGCCCTCGTGAGTTCTGGTGAAAGGGCTCTAACTATGCCCCCTCCTAGGACTATTACTTGGGACTATTTCGTGCAGCAGGCCTGGCCCAGCCCCCCCAGGTTTAGGAAACCTCGGGCAGGAGAGCCCCACATGCTTTTTCTCAGGCCTTCTAGTTTCGAAGACGGCACAATTGTCAGGGCGCTGGCTCCCTGCACCATCCGGTCTCCTTTTTCTCTTCTGGTGCTTCTTTCCTCCTTGTGCAGAAGTCCAGTTCTTTCTCCAACTAGTCTTTTTAGCTTTTAAATAAGCTACAAGTCATGCAGAATGTGGCAGCCCACTTATTGTCAGGCATCCCTAAACATCAATCTGCTTCCCAAGCCTTGACTAGGCTACATTGACTTTCCATGAAGAAGAGTATTGCCTTTAAGGCACTCTGTATAGCCTTTAAGGCATTACACAAAGCTGGCCCCCATTACCTGAGGCAAAGCTTTTGTTGTTACACTCTCTTCAGTCCCTATGCTCGTCTTCCGCAGGTGATGTAATTGTTGTCAGAGTCAGAAGGTCTAAATGGGGAGGCATATGCTTTGTTACCTGTGCCTCCAAACTTTGGAATACTCTACCCCTGATCTTAAGATAATGACTGGACTGCTCCCCTTCAGGAAAGGTCTGTAAACTTGGCTTTTTAACAAATAGGTCGCTTTATGGTTTCAATTCATTTCATTGCTTTTAGCCTTCCTCCTTCCAGTCTGGCCAGTGCCTAGATGCCTCTGATCAGGAGTGTGCTTTATAAATTTCAATTTTATTTCCTTAAGTGGTGCAAGGGGGCCAGTTTCCCTGGTCATTGTGAGAGACCTACTGGTATGGGGGAAAACTGTAGGCAGAGTCCTTAGTGTAGGTGGCCATCAGGCGGTTCCTCCTTCTAGTTGTCCATGGCTGCTCATCACCCCAAAAGCCATCAATTCCACTGACTACACATTGCTCAGTGACCTCAACTTCTACCTCGACAACCTCCAAGACCCCAACTCCTCCCCCCTCCTTGACAACCTCCTCAACATCGGACTCAAACAGATCGTACTAGAAGCCAAGCACTCAGCAGGACACACCCTTGACCACATCTTCACAGCAGGAAACTCCATCACCTTCAGCCACACCTCTGAACTCCCATGGATGGGCCATAGCTGCGTCCATTCTCCTTCAAAATCAACATCACGCGCAAACGCCCACACCGGTTCCAACACAGGAATTGGAACAAGATCCCCAATGACCAGCTCAGCGCCTCTCTTAGCAGCTTCTCTCCCACTGCCACGGACAATGACCCCACTGCAGCCACCCGAACCCTGCACAATTGGCTCACCGTCTGCGCAAACACCATCACCCCTCTCAAGAAAACTACCAACCCATACGGCAAAAGAACCAGCTGGTTCTCCGTCGAACTCCTAGAATCGAGACGAACCTGCAGACACCTAGAAAAGATATGGAGGAACTCCCAAATCACAGCAGACCTTGACAACTTCAAAGTAGCCACCGCCATCCACCACAAGCTCATCAGACACACAAGAAAGAAAGCCCTACAGGACGAAATTTCCATCCCACGCACTCAACAGCAAGGAACTCTTCGGCATCATCAAAGAGTTCACCCAACCCAACAGTGAGAAAACCAACATTCCCCTTCCCAGGACCTCTGCGACAGACTCAGAACCTTCCTCCACCCAAAAATCAGGACCATCTGCGACAACTTCGACGACAACCTACACAGAGGTCCCACACCCATCTTCCCCTACCCCACGCAACCCACTCTCGACAGCTGGACTGCCCTCTCCATCGATGACACCCTGAAGACCATGAAGTTAGTCCACTCCGGAGCCCCACCGACCCCTGTTACCACCACATCTACCACAGAGCCGTCAACATCATTGTCCCTGAGCTTCGACTAATCACCAACTGCTCCTTCGAGACCGCCTCCTTCCCCGATGACTTGAAACACGCTGAGATCAATCCTCTCCTGACAAAACCCTGGCGGATCCCCCTGAACTCAAAAACTTCAGACCGATCTCCTTAATCCCGTACCTGGCGAAAGTCATCGAAAAAGCCGTCAACAGCCAGCTCGCCTCCTTCATAGAAGAAGACAACATCCTCGACTCCTCCCAATCTGGTTTTAGGAAAAACCACAGCACCGAAACTGCCCTCATTGCCGCAACAGATAACATCCGCTCCCTCCTTGACAGAGGAGAGACTGTGGCCCTCATCATCCTGGACTTCTCCCCGGCCTTCAACACCGTATCTCCCCGCTCCCTAGCCCAAAGACTACACGACGCATGAATCCGGCACAAGGCCCTCAACTGGATCTGCTCATTCCTATCTAGCAGTACACAGCCAGTCAGACTCCTACCCTTCAATCAATCAATCAATCAGGGGTTTATAAAGCGCACTATTCACCCGTTAGAATCTCAAGGCGCTGGGGGGGGTGGGAGGGGGGGGGCAGCTCCGGATCAGTCAAAAACCCAGGTCTTGAGGTCCTTCCTGAAAGTGTGCAGGGTAGGAGAGCATCTGATGTTCACTGGGAGCTCGTTCCAGATCCTGGCTGCGATGTAGGAGAAGGATCTCCCGCCTGCTCTTTTTCTGCGGATGAGGGGGATCTCTGCCAGGGCGAGGTCGGCGGAGCGGAGGTTCCTCCTGGGTACGTGGAAGGAGACTCTCTCGTTGAGGTATTCACGTCCAGTGTTGAGAGATTTGTAGGCGTGGGTGAGGAGTTTGAAAGTAACCCTCTTCTCGACGGGGAGCCAGTGGAAGTCACGTAGGTGTTGGGTCATGCACTCATGTAGTGGGATTCCGCGGACGAGTCTGACTGCGGAATTCTGGATGGTTTGGAGTTTGTGTCAGAGGGTTCTGTTTATTCCGGCATAGAGGGCGTTGCCGTAGTCCAGTCTGCTGGTTATGAGTTTGTGGGTGACTGTCTTTCTGCATTCGGGGGCATCCATTTGAAGGTCTTGCGGAGGATGCTCAGGCAGGTGAAACTGGTGGAAGCGACAGCGTTGATCTGGCGGGTCATGGAGAGGGAGGAGTTGAGGATGATGCCGAGGTTTTGTGCCTGGTCTGTAGGGATGGGTGGTCTCCCAAGAGCGGGGAGTCACCAGGTGTTCTCCCAGGTGGAAGTGGAGGGTCCGAGGATGAGGACTTCGGTTTTCTCGGAGTTGAGCTTCAGGCAGCTGTCCTTCATCCAGGCTGCAACGTCGTTCATTCCTTCCTGGAAGCAGAGCATGGTGGTCCTCTGAATTCTTAGTGAGCGAGAGGATGAGCTGGGTGTCGTCGGCGTAGGATACTATGCTGATCCCATGCTGTCTGACGATGGTGGCAAGGGGGGCCGTGTAGATGTTGAAGAGTGTGGGACTGAGCGATGATCCTTTGGGTACTCCGCAGTTGTTCTCTGTGGGTTCCTCTTGAACCCCACACCCACCACCTGCGTAGTTCCCCAAAGATCCTCCATCAGCCCCACCCTGTTCAACACCTACATGGCCCCGCTCACACCCATCATCAGATCCCATGGACTCAACATGGTATCCTACGCAGATGACACCCAACTCATCCTCTCTCGATCCAACAAACCCCACATCCCCAAACACAACTTCCAAGAAGGAATGGACGCTGTCGCCAGGTGGATGAAGAACAGCGGCCTACAACTCAACAGAGGCAAAACTGAAGTACTCATAATGGGCCCACACCAAGATGCCTGGAACGACACCTGGTTTCCCCCCCCTGCCTCGGGAACCCTCCCTGCCCCACTGGCCACACATGCAACCTCTGAATCATCCTGGACTCCTGTTTCCACACCCTCCGTCTCCTACGAAAGACCTTCAACTGGATTCCTCTCAAGCACAGAAAAACCGTCACCCATGGCCTCATCAGCAGCAGGCTGGGATACGGCAATGCACAGTACGCTGGGATCAACATGAACCTCACCCGCAAACCTCAAAACATCCAGAACGCCACCGCCAGGCTGGTCCTCAACCTACCTAATCCCTGCCACATCACCAAACACCTGTGGACACTACATTGGCTCCCCGTTATAAAGAGAATCACCTTTAAGCTTCTCACCCACGACCACAAAGCCCTCCACAACACATGGATTGGCCTACCTGAACTACCGCCTCTCGACCCATGTACCCTAGAGATCCCTCCGCTCAGCCCATGTTCTCCCTGGCTACGGTGCCACGCATCAGGAAAAACAGAACAGGAGGACGGTCCTTCTCCTTTCCCATGGCCAAGGCATGGAACAAAACTCCCTCTCCACCTCCAGCAGACACCACGTTCTCCAAGTTCATGAAGGACCTCAAGACTTGGCTGTTCGACGAACCCGAGTGAAATTCCTGAAGCTGCGCCCCCCAGCCTTCAGGTCACAGAGCCAACAGAGGGTTGTTGGCGCCGTTGTAGTTATTTTTCTTCTGTTGCAGCACAAAACACACTGTTCCCAGTAATGTTGGAAGATTAAACTGAAGTCTTTGATGTTCCCGAGACTTCCAACAGGAGGCAAGCTCTACTTCAAGCCCTTGGAGAAGCACATGGAATGCGTTGCAGAAAGTTCTGTTGAGTCCGTTCACTCCCCAAAACAGAAGCAGCAAGCAACAGGCTAACACAACAAAGTGGAAGTCCCTCCTGACAGCCTCTCCAGCTCTTCTTCTTGGCAGGTTTCTTTAGTCCAAAAGAATTCTAAAGTTCAGCAGTCAGGGCCCCAATACTTGTACCAGTTTTGGTCTTTGAAGTTGGCAAACTCGAAGAAAAGTCCTTTTTGCTCACAATATCCAGTTCTTTCCTACTCTGTCCCAGAAACTCTCTAGGAGGTGAAGACTTCTTTGTGCAGGACAGCTCCAGCCCTATTCAGGTGCCAGTGACAACTCCTCCCACCATTCTAGCTCAGGAAGACCCATTTGGATATGCAGTGCACACCTCAGCTCCCTTTGTGTGTCAGGAGTAAATGCACAGTAGCCCTTGTCAGTCTAAACCTGACGTGGATACCACAGGCAGGCACAGAATTTTAAGCAAGAAAATACCCACTTTCTAAAAATGGCATATTCAACAATGCAATTTAAAAACCATCTTTCTTTAAAGGTGTATTTTTAAATTGTGAGTTGAAACATCTCATACTCCAACTTTCTATAATCTTCCAATGGGAATCTCCCCTGTAAAGGTGTTTCTAGCCAGACCCCATGTTAACCTATGGAAGAGATAGCCTTTCAATAGTGAAAAACGAACTGCACACTATTTCACTATCAAGACATGTAAAAATACAATTCTACTACTTGTCTTACCTTTCAAATACACTGCACCCTGTGCATGGGGCTGCCTTGGGCCTACCTTAGAGTTGCTTACACATAATAAAAGGGAAGGTTTGGGCCTGGCAAGTGGGTGTACTTGCCAGGTCCACATGGCAGTTTAAAACTCTGCGCACACTGCAGTGGCAGGTCTGAGACACATTTGAAATGTTACTTGTATGGGTGGCACAATTAGTGATGAGGGCTACTAGTAGCATTCAATTTACAGGCCCTGGGCACACCTGTGCCCAATACTAGGGACTTACAAGTAAATCAAATAAGCCAATCAATAACACAATTTACAGAGGGAGCACTTGCACTTTAGCACTGATCAGCAGTAGTAGAGTGCACAGAGACAACAATTTGTCAGAAATGATTTCCAGCAGGCCATGAAAAACAGATAGTCAGAAAGCAAAAAGACAGGGGAAACAAGCCAAAAGATGCCAGGTATAACACATGTCCCCTCCAGCTGAAAGTAGGGAGAACTACCCACCCTCCTGGAATTTCCTTTCACTAAGGCGGAAGAACCTGAACAGACCATCAGCATTGGCGTGTTCTGTACCAGTAGGGTGCTCCACTGTGAAGTCCATTCCCTGCAAGGAGGTGAACCATCTCAACAGTTTTGAGTTCTTATTCCTCATCTGCATCAACCACTTGAGGGCCGGTGGGCTGTCCGAACCCGGAATTGCGTCCCAAACAAGTAGGGTCTTAGCTTCTTCAGTGCCCAGACCACAGCAATAGCTTTCCTTTCAATTGTGCTCCACCTCTGTTTCCTGGGTAGTAGTCTCTTGCTAAGGAAGACTACAGGTTGAGCTAGGACCTCTTCTTTAAACTGTGAGAGCACCGCTTCCACACCATGCTTTCAGAGTGTCAAAAGCAGTTTGGCACAACCCAGTCCAGATCATCTGTCTAGGCTGCTTCCTGGAAGTCAGCTCTGTCAGGGGAGCCACAATGGTGCCATACCCCCTGACAAATCTCCTGCAGTACCCCAAGAGGCCTAAGAAGGCTCTCACCTCAGGGAGTGGCCAGCAGGGGCAGCATGGGAGACGCGTCTTAGTGGCGCTCCGTCGCATGTCCCAGTAATTCTTTATATTTCTCTTGCACTACCGAGAGCTGGTGGAAAAAGACAGCGAGTGACGTCCTAGTAACACCCCCGGGGGTCCGTGGAAGTCGCTGCGGGGTCCGGTGAGCGAGCTATCCGAATCAACATGAGGTGCAGCGTTGAATCTGCAGCCTCGAACAGTCAGATGAAGCGTTCTCGACTGGGCTTTGCCGTTTTCGGACCCGGACAGCAGTACGTGTCGGGTCCCTGCTGAAGAGGAGTGTGGGGTAGCGCGGGAACGTGCTGGCCCAAAAAATGTAGTGCTCCTGACGGACTGGCCAATACAGTCGGGGGCTGTGGTGGCATTGAGGGGTTAGTCGGAAAATGGCGGACAGGCCACGGCGGCGATTATCTGAACGGGGCGATTAGACTCGGTCTCAGACTTTGTCCATTTGCCTATGTGTGATCGCCTGGCGAGCAGAGTGGTACAACGTGTAAGGTGGCCAGCCCCCGGACTGGGGGGCAGCGAGGAGCCCGTCCCAAGCGTGACCGTAGGAGGTGCGCACTTCGGTCACGCACTGAATCTAATGTGTGTGGCTCCCTGATTGTTGTTGGCGAAAGAGAAGAGGTGATCACAGGCACCCGGACGCTACAATGGAGGAGGGTATCCTGTGCACAAGCCTCCCAGAGACAGTGGACTGAAGCTGGTGGCCATCCGTGGGAACAGCGGAGGGGAGACCTGGTAGGTCCACACTGAACTTTGTAGAAGGAAGGGAGCCCTGCTATCTAGTCCCTCTGAATCTGTGGCCCACATTTGGACGGCCGGTGTGAGATGGGGTAAAGGATGTGCGACACCCCGGATAGCGAACTGGTGTTGGGTCAGGTGATGCTGTAGAGTGCCTGGTGAGACACTCTGGTGGTGTAGTGGATTTGTGTTGGAGTGTGTGGGGCATTGGGATGTACCAGGGGGTCCAGGTCGAGGGCCTCCATACAGCCTGCGGGGACCTGTGACACACTCACTGCAACTAACGGGGGAGCGGCCGGACCCTAATGATCCCCTGGATGCCATCCTGCACACCATTTTGCGCACCAGTGCTTCCATTGAAGCCAAACTAGATAAAGTGGCCCTGGACCTCAATCTACTACATGCGGACCACCGGAACCTGAAAGATCGGGTTGTTGCCGTGAAGCAGAAGATTACTGAACTGAAGCCTGCTACAGAATTCCAAGATAAGCAGCAGAGCACCCACGAAGTCCGGCCCTGGGACCTCAAGGATCGCATTGAGGATGCAGAGGGGCTCTCTCTGCAGAATAATGTCCAGTTGATTGGAATTCCGGAAGGTGCGGAGGGCCGCAACACGGTCACCTTCCTGGAAACCTGACTGAAAACCATCTTCCCAACCACTGAATTTTCCCCATTCTTCACCATTGAGCGTGCACATCGTGTTCCAGGTAGAAAACCTGCCCCCGGTGACCTAGCACGTCCTCTCATTTTCAGGCTCATGCAGTTCAGAGATCGGGATGTGATCCTCTGGGAGACTAGGAAATTAGATAATATTCAATACAAAAATGCCAAGGTGTTGTTCTTCCCGGACTATACTATGAAGGTTCAGCGTCAGTTGGGGATCTGTCTTACCTGTTAAACATCAGCTCTGGCAGCTCAATTTCTCCTATTTGCTGATGTTCCCGGCCAGGCTACATGTTGTTTAATACGAGAAGACCAGATTCTTTGACACACCTCAGGATATTTTGGACTGGCTGGAAACAACGGGTCGGTACTCTGGCCCATGGCCCGCGGGCATAGCTGCTACGGCATGGACTGGGGAAGCTGGTGGCAAGGAGTTCGGAGACGGCGGTCAAGACAGCGGTTCCCGGGCTCAGCGGCGGTGCCGGGCCCAGATCAGATCCGCAAGGAGGGGCAGGAAGTGGATGGCATTGCCAAGAAGATAGCAGAAGCACAAGAAGAAAGAGTTGACACTTCCTATCATTCATCGGGGAATGAGGGCTCCTCAGTGGGGGACTCATCTGATAAGGTGTCAATGAGAATGCCGTACGTTACACCCCAAATGGCAGATGGTATTGTATGAAACTGGTTGTTCTGAAAATACATTGCTGGGTACTGTTGTTTGCTTTAATGTGGGGGGCACCTGATGTTCCCGGGATCTGTGTGTTTGCATGCAGCAAGGTGGGGTTGGTCAAATGGTTCCTGGGGGTGCTGATACTCTTCAATGTTTTTTGGGGTTTACACTACGGCAATGCCTATCAGTTATCGTTGGATGGGACTTCGAGAATGTACCCTGCATGGTTTCACAACCCCCTGCTTTCCCTAACCTGTCTGAGTCAGTAGGGCAGGCGGCTAGGTTGCTGTCTGCTGTGTTTGGATGACTCCCTGATGTTTTGGGGGTTGCCCTTATATGTTTTTTCCCTTCCCTAGTTGGTATTTCCCATCTCCCTTTTGCTGCAGGAATCCGATGGGGGGATAATGGAAATGCTTTTGTGCATATCAGATTGTTACACAGTACATTTTGGGACAGAGGAATCAATATCCATTGTTGTATGCTTTTTTTGGTCCTGCCATGGGTCACCTGATACTTACCTGGAATGTCCGGGGTCTCCGCACGCCTTCCCGTAGATATGCAGTGTATTCCTACCTAAAACGTCACAATGTACATATAGCGATACTGCAGGAGACACACTTAAACGCATTAGAGGTCATCCGCTTACAAAGTAGGTGGAAAGGTAAAATATATGCAACAGATTACTCCCTGTTTGCTTGGGGGACCCTTATCTGGATTCGTCCTGGGACACCCTTCGCTGTAGATGAGGCTCTTACGGATAAGGAGGGCAGATATGTGCTGGTGAAGGGTACATTGGATGGACGTCCTGTACTGTTGGGAAATGTGTATGCACCGAATGTGGACCAGGGCCAGTTTCTCAAGCAGCTATCTCTTGTTTTAGGGAGGTGGTGTGAGATCCCAAGGTTGTTAGGTGGGGATTTCAATAGATCCTTTCCTTCACTCTGGACCACGGCTGCCACAACCAATTCTGTGGTATTGAATGGCTGGGCACTGGGTTGGGGTCTGGTTGACGTTTGGAGACAACATCACCCAGGGGAGAGGGTATATCCTTTATCAACACCTCAGAACTTGCACATTAGGCTAGATAGGTTCTTTGGGTCCCCTGCCTACTCCCTTATGTTTTGAAATCGGAGTATTGGGGGCGCACGCACTTCCACCATAATCCCCACTGTGTTGTGCTGGTCTGGGAGGGCAGGGTTCCGGGTATCCCTACATGGAGGCTGCAACCGCCCATGCTAGAAGACCCGGTGTTTCGGGAGGCGATAGGGGAATACTTTGAACTTAATGCGGGGACTGCCTCGTCTGCGCTAGTGGAGTGGGCGGCTATGAAAGTCACCCTGAGAGGGAAGTGACTGGAACTGGGCTCTGGGTTTCGACAACAGGTAGCTTCAGACCTGCTTGAGATGGAAATACGCTTGTTGCCCTTGGAATCTAGGGCTGTGGTAGATGCTGGGGAACTGGCCGATCTAACGGAAGTGCGGAAGAAACAAGCGGAGCTTCTTGAAAGACAGCGCTGCCTTAACTTCGCAGTGCACTCATGGTCAGTATATGCCAAAGCTGATCGCTCTGGGCCCCTTCTTACTTGGTTGATCAAACAGAAACAGCCGGGTAAGCTGATTACAGCTCTTCGTTCTTCAGGTTGAGAGCTTCGGTTTACACATCTAGAAATTGGACATAATATATGTAAATTGTACATAAGGGCTGTTAATATCGTTCAACTGTATGATACCTAGTGCATCAAATACTATTTAAAAATAAAATCCATAGTGCAAAAACCGAACCATTGTAGTACATACATTAATTTATAATTAAACTCTGACACTGAAAAATGAATGCCTTCATGTTATTTTGAACCTAGTATTCCTCAATAATCACCGTAGGCCATTGTATAAGAAACCATTGCGCTGGTCACATGGTTAAAAGATGTATAGCAATCGCGCTGCTCAAAACTACAATTTGAGGGAGACACGCTACATTACGTTGACATTGCACTGCACTTGAAAGCACCTTTGGGCAGTGCTACTAAAATCTTCTCAGGCTCAATATGAAAAACTGTAAACAGCTGTGCTAGTGTGCAATGTCAGTATATTGCAAATGCATTTATTACCAGTACAATGAAAATTCTCATGAAGTAATAACGATTGGTACTAAAATGCGTTGTATGATTGTACACATTACCAGAACAGTAGGTTACATTAGAGCCGTAACTGTGGCTTGCAACTCTGACTACAATTTGAACCCAAAACTTTATTGACAAGAATCTGAGCTTAATGCGATCTCTTGTTAATTTATCAGACAATGTCTCTGTTATTGTTTTTAGTGCTACTGAACTATCAGGTTGCCGGGTAGCTGGTGAATCTGTGAGTAATTTATCAGTATAGCCAGTATCGTCATAAAAGTTGTGTACGGAAGAAACTCTTCTATGTTCATGAACTGTTCAAGCCTATTTCTAAAGGAATTTGGTGTTTGTTAATCACTTGACAAAGGCTTCTGCCGAAACGCGTTGTGCTTATTTTGGTGCACAATAAAATATTGTGCCATCTTCTGGTGTGCCGCATCTTGTTTTCGTGACTATTGGGATAATCTACAGGAACTTTTATGAAATATATATATGTATATATATATACACGCACCCACACACACACACCAGGCTTTAAAACATCAATAAATATCAATTGCAGGAGTAAACAGATGCAACCCTTCACAGATGATCAGCGTGCATAACCAGATATCAATTGCGATTAGCAAAACAAATACTGCCAATTAAAGCAATAAGGAACACCTACAATGTAGTGCATGTTTCAGAAAAGTGGCACTCTCAAAACAAACCTTAGGAGTGGGAAGCAGCTGTAAATACAAAAGAGCAGTGATATATCGAAAATGTGAGGTGCCCCTCAAAAGTGGAATTAAATACTTTCTAGTAGAGCTGTGTTAGAACCTACAAAAAAAACACAAAATGGGCCAAAGTTTGCAATAAGTGCTCATTGCAAAGGCAGGCCAAAATTCCCTTTCAAGCCTACCCCTAGCTGCCCCGGCCAACTCCCAACTCAGGCAGCATCTCCTCCCCTGCCCACCGACAGCTCTTCTGCCTGCCCCCTCCTCTGGTGGCCATCCTGTTTCCTTGGCCACTGGGACCTGGGTACAGGCCACCACAGTCAGAGGGGGCGCGGTGGGGCTGCCCCTGCTCCTCTTGGCACTTGGGCCTGGAGTTGGGATCCTGGGCCCTTCCTCCTTCTCCACCTCTTGGGGGAGCGTGAGGTTGCTCCCCAGCTTCTCGTAATCATTGGGGGCCCAAAATTGGGATCTCAGGACTCTTTGTGGCTTCTTTTTCTCCTTGTTACGGGGGCCCAGGGTTAGGGTCCTGGGCCACCCGATCTAAAAGCCGACCTTGGGGTTGGTATCCCCTGGCCCTCGTGAGTTCTGGTGAAAGGGCTCTAACTATGCCCCCTCCTAGGACTATTACTTGGGACTATTTCGTGCAGCAGGCCTGGCCCAGCCCCCCCAGGTTTAGGAAACCTCGGGCAGGAGAGCCCCACATGCTTTTTCTCAGGCCTTCTAGTTTCGAAGACGGCACAATTGTCAGGGCGCTGGCTCCCTGCACCATCCGGTCTCCTTTTTCTCTTCTGGTGCTTCTTTCCTCCTTGTGCAGAAGTCCAGTTCTTTCTCCAACTAGTCTTTTTAGCTTTTAAATAAGCTACAAGTCATGCAGAATGTGGCAGCCCACTTATTGTCAGGCATCCCTAAACATCAATCTGCTTCCCAAGCCTTGACTAGGCTACATTGACTTTCCATGAAGAAGAGTATTGCCTTTAAGGCACTCTGTATAGCCTTTAAGGCATTACACAAAGCTGGCCCCCATTACCTGAGGCAAAGCTTTTGTTGTTACACTCTCTTCAGTCCCTATGCTCGTCTTCCGCAGGTGATGTAATTGTTGTCAGAGTCAGAAGGTCTAAATGGGGAGGCATATGCTTTGTTACCTGTGCCTCCAAACTTTGGAATACTCTACCCCTGATCTTAAGATAATGACTGGACTGCTCCCCTTCAGGAAAGGTCTGTAAACTTGGCTTTTTAACAAATAGGTCGCTTTATGGTTTCAATTCATTTCATTGCTTTTAGCCTTCCTCCTTCCAGTCTGGCCAGTGCCTAGATGCCTCTGATCAGGAGTGTGCTTTATAAATTTCAATTTTATTTCCTTAAGTGGTGCAAGGGGGCCAGTTTCCCTGGTCATTGTGAGAGACCTACTGGTATGGGGGAAAACTGTAGGCAGAGTCCTTAGTGTAGGTGGCCATCAGGCGGTTCCTCCTTCTAGTTGTCCATGGCTGCTCATCACCCCAAAAGCCATCAATTCCACTGACTACACATTGCTCAGTGACCTCAACTTCTACCTCGACAACCTCCAAGACCCCAACTCCTCCCCCCTCCTTGACAACCTCCTCAACATCGGACTCAAACAGATCGTACTAGAAGCCAAGCACTCAGCAGGACACACCCTTGACCACATCTTCACAGCAGGAAACTCCATCACCTTCAGCCACACCTCTGAACTCCCATGGATGGGCCATAGCTGCGTCCATTCTCCTTCAAAATCAACATCACGCGCAAACGCCCACACCGGTTCCAACACAGGAATTGGAACAAGATCCCCAATGACCAGCTCAGCGCCTCTCTTAGCAGCTTCTCTCCCACTGCCACGGACAATGACCCCACTGCAGCCACCCGAACCCTGCACAATTGGCTCACCGTCTGCGCAAACACCATCACCCCTCTCAAGAAAACTACCAACCCATACGGCAAAAGAACCAGCTGGTTCTCCGTCGAACTCCTAGAATCGAGACGAACCTGCAGACACCTAGAAAAGATATGGAGGAACTCCCAAATCACAGCAGACCTTGACAACTTCAAAGTAGCCACCGCCATCCACCACAAGCTCATCAGACACACAAGAAAGAAAGCCCTACAGGACGAAATTTCCATCCCACGCACTCAACAGCAAGGAACTCTTCGGCATCATCAAAGAGTTCACCCAACCCAACAGTGAGAAAACCAACATTCCCCTTCCCAGGACCTCTGCGACAGACTCAGAACCTTCCTCCACCCAAAAATCAGGACCATCTACGACAACTTCGACGACAACCTACACAGAGGTCCCACACCCATCTTCCCCTACCCCACGCAACCCACTCTCGACAGCTGGACTGCCCTCTCCATCGATGACACCCTGAAGACCATGAAGTTAGTCCACTCCGGAGCCCCACCGACCCCTGTTACCACCACATCTACCACAGAGCCGTCAACATCATTGTCCCTGAGCTTCGACTAATCACCAACTGCTCCTTCGAGGCCGCCTCCTTCCCCGATGACTTGAAACACGCTGAGATCAATCCTCTCCTGACAAAACCCTGGCGGATCCCCCTGAACTCAAAAACTTCAGACCGATCTCCTTAATCCCGTACCTGGCGAAAGTCATCGAAAAAGCCGTCAACAGCCAGCTCGCCTCCTTCATAGAAGAAGACAACATCCTCGACTCCTCCCAATCTGGTTTTAGGAAAAACCACAGCACCGAAACTGCCCTCATTGCCGCAACAGATAACATCCGCTCCCTCCTTGACAGAGGAGAGACTGTGGCCCTCATCATCCTGGACTTCTCCCCGGGCTTCAACACCGTATCTCCCCGCTCCCTAGCCCAAAGACTACACGACGCATGAATCCGGCACAAGGCCCTCAACTGGATCTGCTCATTCCTCTCTAGCAGTACACAGCCAGTCAGACTCCTACCCTTCAATCAATCAATCAATCAGGGGTTTATAAAGCGCACTATTCACCCGTTAGGATCTCAAGGCGCTGGGGGGGGTGGAAGGGGGGGGGGCAGCTCTGGATCAGTCAAAAACCCAGGTCTTGAGGTCCTTCCTGAAAGTGTGCAGGGTAGGAGAGCATCTGATGTTCACTGGGAGCTCGTTCCAGATCCTGGCTGCGATGTAGGAGAAGGATCTCCCGCCTGCTCTTTTTCTGCAGATGAGGGGGATCTCTGCCAGGGCGAGGTCGGCGGAGCGGAGGTTCCTCCTGGGTACGTGGAAGGAGACTCTCTCGTTGAGGTATTCACGTCCAGTGTTGAGAGATTTGTAGGCGTGGGTGAGGAGTTTGAAAGTAACCCTCTTCTCGACGGGGAGCCAGTGGAAGTCACGTAGGTGTTGGGTCATGCACTCATGTAGTGGGATTCCGCGGACGAGTCTGACTGCGGAATTCTGGATGGTTTGGAGTTTGTGTCAGAGGGTTCTGTTTATTCCGGCATAGAGGGCGTTGCCGTAGTCCAGTCTGCTGGTTATGAGTTTGTGGGTGACTGTCTTTCTGCATTCGGGGGCATCCATTTGAAGGTCTTGCGGAGGATGCTCAGGCAGGTGAAACTGGTGGAAGCGACAGCGTTGATCTGGCGGGTCATGGAGAGGGAGGAGTTGAGGATGATGCCGAGGTTTTGTGCCTGGTCTGTAGGGATGGGTGGTCTCCCAAGAGCGGGGAGTCACCAGGTGTTCTCCCAGGTGGAAGTGGAGGGTCCGAGGATGAGGACTTCGGTTTTCTCGGAGTTGAGCTTCAGGCAGCTGTCCTTCATCCAGGCTGCAACGTCGTTCATTCCTTCCTGGAAGCAGAGCATGGTGGTCCTCTGAATTCTTAGTGAGCGAGAGGATGAGCTGGGTGTCGTCGGCGTAGGATACTATGCTGATCCCATGCTGTCTGACGATGGTGGCAAGGGGGGCCGTGTAGATGTTGAAGAGTGTGGGACTGAGCGATGATCCTTTGGGTACTCCGCAGTTGTTCTCTGTGGGTTCCTCTTGAACCCCACACCCACCACCTGCGTAGTTCCCCAAAGATCCTCCATCAGCCCCACCCTGTTCAACACCTACATGGCCCCGCTCACACCCATCATCAGATCCCATGGACTCAACATGGTATCCTACGCAGATGACACCCAACTCATCCTCTCTCGATCCAACAAACCCCACATCCCCAAACACAACTTCCAAGAAGGAATGGACGCTGTCGCCAGGTGGATGAAGAACAGCGGCCTACAACTCAACAGAGGCAAAACTGAAGTACTCATAATGGGCCCACACCAAGATGCCTGGAACGACACCGGTTTCCCCCCCCTGCCTCGGGAACCCTCCCTGCCCCACTGGCCACACATGCAACCTCTGAATCATCCTGGACTCCGAACTCAAAATGGACCACCAAATCAACACTGTCACCTCTGCCTGTTTCCACACCCTCCGTCTCCTACGAAAGACCTTCAACTGGATTCCTCTCAAGCACAGAAAAACCGTCACCCATGGCCTCATCAGCAGCAGGCTGGGATACGGCAATGCACAGTACGCTGGGATCAACATGAACCTCACCCGCAAACCTCAAAACATCCAGAACGCCACCGCCAGGCTGGTCCTCAACCTACCTAATCCTAGCCACATCGCCAAACACCTGTGGACACTACATTGGCTCCCCGTTATAAAGAAAATCACCTTTAAGCTTCTCACCGACGACCACAAAGCCCTCCACAACACATGGATTGGCCTACCTGAACTACCGCCTCTCGACCCATGTACCCTAGAGATCCCTCCGCTCAGCCCATGTTCTCCCTGGCTACGGTGCCACGCATCAGGAAAAACAGAACAGGAGGACGGTCCTTCTCCTTTCCCATGGCCAAGGCATGGAACAAAACTCCCTCTCCACCTCCAGCAGACACCACGTTCTCCAAGTTCATGAAGGACCTCAAGACTTGGCTGTTCGACGAACCCGAGTGAAATTCCTGAAGCTGCGCCCCCCAGCACCTTGAGACGCTACAGGTGAGTAGTTGCACTTCACGAACCCTTGATTGATTGATTGATTCCTCCCCATCCCTAGCCTCCTCAAGAGCTGAATGAAGCACTGTCAATTGCTCCCGTTGTGTAGGGATGCTTTTGTTCCTGCCGCTGGAGAGAAATGTAATTAACTTTGCCCAGCAGGGTGTCCAAAGTGGAGAAGTGTGGCTCAATGGTTAGAGCGGCAGACCCTGATGCAGAGGTCTAGCCCGGGACCAGGGTTCAATTCCCCGCCTCGGTGGGTCTTGGGCTCAAAAATTCCACGGACCTGATAATTCTCGCCTCGGTGCCTATTCCAATCATGGAGTCCCACTCTGCAACTCTGGGCAATAGCTTGCTTAATCTCCACAACGGCCCCCACAACGCTAAGGATGCCTGGCCTCCACCTTGGGGGTGCCCAGGAGTGGACACCTCACAGGGAAAGCCAGGATGGGTTCCACAGCGGTACTCGTACAAGCGCCTTGAGACCCTTGCGGGTGAGTAGTGCGCTATACAAGTATCAATTTACATTTCAATTTACACAGGCCTGGGCTCTGCTCCTGAGCTGGACCAGAAAAATATGACAATTCTGGATGGCCCATAAGTTGTACAGATACCTTCTTGAAACTTCCAGATTTTATTTTGGTGCACATTTGTCTTTGACGGAACAAGTTGTGATATTCATAGAGGTACTCTATATCTAGGATTTAACTGCTACAGGGTAGATTGGCTGACTCAGATATTGCTCTCATACCAATCAGGGCAATGCACTGTTTCTTCATTTTTTCCATGGCTTTCAGAGCAGGACATCTTCTGAGCATCTAGCCTCTCAGGCTGTTGTCCGTCTTTCCTTGACTCCTCAAATCCCTTTCTCTAGGAGAGCATGCAAAGAGAAGAGACACTTGCAGTAGTGGTCCACACCTTTGGCCCCAGGTACACGGAACCAAGATGGAAGCTGGTGGCCCTGTTATGCATCCTACCTCTAAATACCTTGTCCACTCTGCTACCCTTTCAGACACCGCCACCTGTTTTTGAAGCTGTAGTACGGTGGTTGAGATGGCTGGACATAAATACCTAGGCCTATTTCATCCGGTGTCACTTCCTTTTCAAGCTTCCTGTAGGCTGCCACCCGCAATTCCTATGACAATCACTGGGTCTCTTTTCGAAAGTGGGGTCAGCTTAAATTGGTGTCTAGCCTTCAGTGTGGTATTGTGTTGCTTCTCTGACTTATTCAGGATGGGTTTGATCTGGGGTTATCTGTGTCTAGGCTGTAGTTAAAGTGGGTCACTAGTCACGCTTTTCAAGACCTGTTGGGTGGGTCTCTTTCTTTTAAGACTTTGGCGACTAAAGTGTTACATGGATTTGAATTATTGATGTCTAGTTTTTGAGTGTTGGCCTGTACCATGGATTTCTCTTCAGTTTTCAGTTTGCTCCCTTTGAACATTTGGCAGAGGTCTTGTTTAAATATTTGTCTCTCTGGGTTCTCTTCTTTAGTAAGCATTACTACTGCACAGCAGCTCGGTGAGTTTGCTCCTAGCAGTGTAGACACACTGCTAGGACCAAACTCACCGAGCTGCTGTGCAGTGGTAATGCTTACTTTCGGGAACAAGCTCATAGATATATAGTATATAAAACAAAAACATGTACAATATACATATTAAAATAGCAGCATATGGAAACATAACAACAAATATTATTTAGGCCAAGTAGGCACACCGATGCAAGAAAACAGGTTATCACATTCGGTTCATACACACAGAAAATCACTTTAAAATCAAAGTCATAGTCAAAGTGCAAAAGAAGTTGAGCAGCAGTCAGATCATAAAATATCCATGTAGCACTAATCTACAAATGCGGAAAGAACAGAGGGGAACATGTCAAAATAAATATTATTTAAACCTTTTTTAATTTTTTTTATTTATTGCAAGAAAGAAAGAAAACACAAAAAACAAAGAAAAAAAAACCAAAGAAAAATCATGTCTTGTTATACATATATCATTTCATAAGTATCTGGACATAAATTGACCATAAAAAAAAAAACAAGCAGAGGGTTACAATACAAATATTCACCAATATCTAAATCCTAACAGTGGTGGCAATGTGCAGGACTCACTGAGCAATTACATGTATATCAAATTAACGTTCCCCATATTTTTTCCCTCCCTTTCAATGCCTTAGGACCCCTACAATTAGCCAATGAGAGCTCCATTGTATGTATTTCGTGAATAAGATTCCACCATTCCATAAGACTAGGAGGTTCCTTCGAGATCCAAGTCCGCGCTATAACCAACCTGGCGCAGGCAAATACAATGGATATCAAGTCTTTATAGTTGCTATTAGTATCTTGTATATCTAACAATATCAAATGTCGGAGAGAGTTGGTGGTGTTATTTGCCTACTATTAAGAGCCGCTATTATTCCTTTCCAAAATGATGTAAGTTCCGGACACTGATAGAGCATATGTTCTATACCAGCAGCTTCCATGTTGCATTTTGGACATTTAGTACGCTCACTAGAAACATTTCCAGGGGTCCAACTAGCAATTCTTTGAGGCGTATAGTAGATTTGAGTGACCGTCCTGTAAAATTGTAGCCTTAAATTTGAAGATTGGACCACTCGATTTATTTGTCTGAGCGACCCTGCAATCTGGTTGGAGTTAATATTAGTTCCTAATCTGTTGGTCCATTTGTCCGCCATTTTCGCGCAGTCGCCTGCACGGCCACTATTTAAACAAGCATAGGTTTTGCTAATAAGTGATTTAGTATACCTAGCACAAATACATTTCAAAGTATCCGAATGTTCTATTCTGTCAATTTTCATTTTATTAACCAAAAAGTCTTGAATCTGTATATATTTAAAGTACATAGCATCACTAATTTTATACAGTATTTTTAACGTATTAAAGCTCAAGAAGCCATCCGACCCATATAGATCGCCTAAAGTATTTATGCCATGCCCTATCCATTGCATGCCGGCGCCATCAGAAAATATGCTTGGCATCCCTGGGTTCCCCCAAATTTGTAGCTCAGCATTAAAAAAAGCAATCTTATCAATAATCATGATTTGTTCCCAAATTCTTTTAATATCTCTCGCGGTCTTGAACTTGACCCTCTTGTAGTAATTGGGGTCGTGTTCACGAAACAAAAACTGGTTGCTATCCGGTCCTAGCATGAATTGGTGAAAGAATAGGGAATTCTCTTTTGACAGAAGACTATGTATGCGTTGGACAAAAGTTGCAAAAAAATACATTTTAAAATCCGGGAAATTTAATCCTCCCTTTTCTATTGAGAGTTTCAGTGTCGCAAGTGATCTACGGGATTTTTTATAGCCCCAAATATAACTACTACTTATGGCCTCTATTTTCTTAATGTATAGATTGTTCAGTTGCAAAGGAATAGACCTGAATAAGTACAATAGCTTTGGTACAATCTTCATTTTTATTAAATTTATTCGTCCTACCAGACTAAGTGGTATTTTATGCCAAATTTTTAAGTGGCTGCTATTTCATTAAATAAAGGGTCGTAATTCAGTGCTATAATTTTCTCTGTATCTGCAGTAAGCTTGACTCCTAAATAAATAGCATTTGGACAAAGCCCCAATATCAGTTGCAAAGGTTTATAGTTAGCAATTACTTGAGTTTTACTCACATTTAACTTGTACCCCGATATGTCCCCAAATTTGCTTGCTTCCTCAATTATCTCAGGGATAGCCAGTACTAAATCGGTGGTAAAGACAGCTATATCATCAGCAAAAGCTGTGATTTGTAAACTCTTGCCTCGATGCTCTACTGGGATTATGTTATCTTGAGCCATTAATGCATTAAAAAATGGCTCCAATGCTAAAGCAAAAAGCAGGGGTGATAGAGGACACCCCTGCCTTGTCCCCCTTTTAATAGAAAAGTTAGCCGAGTTGGCCCCTGCATAGCTAACTATTGCCGTTGGTGATTCATACAAAGATCGGACCCATCCGAGATATTGCCCCTGTATACCAAATGCACTCAATGTTGCCCACAGATACTCCCACCCAACTCGGTCGAATGCTTTCTCCGCATCTAACATAACCATACCGAGTGGGGTGAGAGTAGTTGCGGCAACATCGAAGGCAGTC
Source organism: Lissotriton helveticus (assembly GCF_964261635.1). NCBI lineage: Eukaryota > Metazoa > Chordata > Amphibia > Caudata > Salamandridae > Lissotriton > Lissotriton helveticus. The sequence goes on from NC_136073.1 coordinate 734,627,980, forward strand.
ACAGCAGTATTAATATGGGTAGTGGTGTCTCTCCCCACCACAAACCCATGTTGCTGGCAGTTAACCAAATCTGGCATAATAGTAGCGAGGCGATGTGCCAAAACTTTGGCAAATACTTTCACATCCGTATTAATTAGTGAGATGGGCCTATATGACCCCCTTTCCTCTGGCGGTTTATTCTTTTTAAAAAAGAACATTATTTTTGCAGTACGGCATGATATTGGAGCACTTCCTGTTTGCCCCATAGAGTCTATCACCAACTGAACAAGCGGGAGTAGTTTCTTTTCACAGATCTTATAGATCTCTATAGGCAAACAATCTTCTCCCGCGGCCTTACCAGAAGGCAGTGCTTGTATAGTTGTCTCAATTTCATTAGTTGTAATCTTAGAGCCAAGTTGTAAAAATAACAACAGATGGCAACATTATTTAAACCAAGTGGAAAAACCTTAATGGGTGAGCTTATAACATTCGGTTTATACACATGAATATAATAAAAATAAATCACTGGCCAGAGATTTAGAAAGGGCTTCCAATCATTCTAAGGGAACAAGATTCACACAAAAAACAGTTATAAACACAATCTTGTTTCAATGACAGTGAACATCATATCTTATCTGGGTTACGCAACGGGATCAAGTTCGTGCTATATAAAACTTTATAAATAAATAAAATAAAATAAACCCATCAATGTAACTCCCAGGTTGGGCCAGAATACATCTTCACCGAAGGGCATACTAGTTTATTACAGCCAAAGGCCCGTCGATTTCCTTATATGCCTATGGTCTGAAAGATATCTACTCGAACTAAGGGGCGATTAGGATGGCGGACCGAAACGGGTACCGTCCGCCATGGCCGCGGAAAAATCACTCCCGCCCGCACCGCGGAGAATCCGCGGTTACGATTAGGATATCCATGTCAAGAAACTCCGACCGCGGCGGACGGATCTCATCAAACACCGTCCGCGGCGGACGGAACACATCTAACACCGTCCGCGGCGGACGGAACCAAAAGAACACCCACCGCCGCGGACGGACATGACCGCGGGAACAGGCCCAACCGCCGCCATACCTGCGGAGGGTCCGTCCGCGCGATTAGGATAATGCCACCATTCCAACGGAACTCACCGCCGTCCTCCACCGTCGCGGAAACAATACCTCCGAAAACTGACCATGACTGCGAAAGGACCACACAAACACCATCCCTGCCGTCAAACCAATTACAAAATGGCAGACAGAAGTAAAGAGAAAATACATTAAACCGAACACCCAACCACAAGAAACACCCACCCCCAGCAACTACACGCCCCAATGACACCCCCCAGCTCCGAAAAATGCACATAAATCACCACACTCACAGAACACCTGATTGCCTACAACCATTGGGACACGACCACCACACAGAGTATAAAAAGATTCCCTCCCACTACCACAGTCCTTTGCACCACAGCATAGCTGCAAGCAAGAGCCACATTACCACGAACAGCAGACACACACAAACACACATACGACCTGCTCACAAACACACACACCACACAACCCAACCCAACACCATCCCTACACACCACACACCTGCACATCCCACCCCACCACACCAACACCTTGCACATCACACACCATGGCACCCAAGAAAAATCCTAAATTCACTGACACTGAGTTGAAGGTCATGGTGGATGAAATAATCCGTGTCGAACCACAGCTCTTCGGCAACCTAGTCCAGCAGACAACCTTGGCAACCAAAAACCACATGTGGGACAGGATAGTGACCAGAGTGAATGCGTCAGGCACCGTGCCACGCACCAAACACGACATCCAGAGGCGGTGGCACGACCTCAAGGCAAGGGTGAAAGGCATCAGGGCGAAGAACCACCTGCGGGCAAAACACACTGGCGGCGGCACTCCCCCGGAGCTCTTACCATTTGCTGAATGGGAGGAGAAGGTGCTGGGCATACTGCACCCTGAGAGCCTGGAAGGAATCGAGGAGGGAGAAGAGTCTGGTAAGTACAAACAAATGACCACGATAACACTGCCATGGTCTGCCATACACAACTGACAAGACACATCTCCCTGGCTCCAATCCATGCATGTGGACCACACAGTCACCCAAATGTGAAGTCCTCAGCTCAAATGCACCCACCATGACCAACCACAAATGTTGCCTCCTACGTTCCCATGCTTGCATGTTGTCAGAGCAACCAACAACTTAACTCCCAACATGCCCCCATGTCCACAGGGAGGGTGGTGGGGGGGGGGGTGAGAGAGACCAGCATTACAACTCCCAACAGGCCCCCATGTCCACAGGGAGGGATGGCGGTGGGGGGGTGTGAGAGAGACCAGCACTACAACTCGCAACAGGCCCCCATTGTGATGTATTCCTATAGGTTCTGTATCGATCCCCCTATTCCTGACCCTATTCTGGTTAACGAGTTAACTAGCAGCCATCCCATGATGCAGAAACCGTTATCTGATTATGCCAGACCACGGCACAGGAGCGCGTTATCTGATTAGGTCATTACGCTTGCCATCTAATTAGGCAAGCAATATTCCTCCAGCCCCTGATAAGGCATACGGAGTTCTCAAAACAAATCAAACCTATGACAACCTGGGAAAAACCCTGCGGCCACTGTTTTGATTTCACCGAGAACTTCAGTAAAAGAATGTGCTAACGACCAGCTCGTATGACATCCTTATTGACGTATCTATGTCCATCCTTACGTCAATCTCGGCACCTTACAGGAATAAATATTACCGATATTGCCTTAAGCAAACACACGCGGTGGTGACGAGATCGGAGCAGCGAGACTTGCCGAAGCCCAGCAGAGAGCGAAGCCCACTAGCTGCCCCGCCTTCCTGACGCGCTGAGAACGAGACGCTGCTTTCTCCTGCCGAGAAATCCAGCTCCGGCGCTTCCGAGCAGCCCTCGCAGGCAGCTTGGAATATCGAGACCTCAGACGAGAGATACTATCCCTCAACCATCCTAGACCTCAGGTACGGAACTGAATAACCCCTTGCAGAGAATCCTTGAATCAGTCACTTGGCAAAACAAACTTAACTTAGACTGCTACTTTCTATCCCGCCCACGTATTAGGCTTAGGTCAGGTACACTGGGGTAGGCGTAGTTAGAAGCACCAGTTGAATACGATTAGTCAAATGTTTATATGTATGTATCTATTTTATCCATTTTAAACCACCATATGGCTTAGAAACCATATAAATGTTTTTACAGTATTATTTTATACTTCTGCTTTTATTGTATGCACTTTACTTAACCATAAGTATTGCAATAATATCGATTCATTTCTCTTGTACGAGAAAAGAGACTGATCAATAAATAACATCTTTTATTGAACACGCCCGTCTCTTCCTTTTCTCTACAATCTGGTGAAACTAAGAATGCACGTACTGACTGAGTAAAATAAGTTGTCTTTTGTTTTCACACGACTCTAGAGATACACTCTTGATTAGGGGAGAGCAAAGTTGCCATGTTCTATGGTTGTCAGAAACTAAATCCCTTCGTGTCTATCCAGGGAGGTTCAACTCCTCCTTGTCTATTCGAGAAAGTTTCTAGTGAACTCTGAGCTAGCTGGCAAACCCAAAACTTTAAGTCTAATATCAACAGTAGAAGACCTAGTTAACGTCTGGTCTAGGTCTATACTATTGGAGGTATTATTCCAATGCACAGAGCCTATTGGGATAATAGGAACTACACTACATGGCGCCCAACGTGTTTGGATAGGCGATAAAACTAACGCAAGACTTTAGAGTAACTCAGTCGTGCTTTTTCACTCAGACCCCTTTTTTCCCATAATACTCCAAAGACGTCTGGAGTGGGTGAGAGGTAAAATCCGCCAAACCTCGCAGGAGGGAACTCCTATGTATGGTTCTTGGTTCAATCAACGTTGAAGGATACACTGTTCCAAAATATTGTGCATCTCATCTTTGTTTCCATAAGAAACCTGATCTGCAAACAAACAGAATAACCATCCTGACAGTAAAATGCGCGAAAGTGATGATGAAAGAGAGAGAGCTAGATTAGCAGCTGAAATAATAGAAGCTGATAATACTATGCAAGGAGCAGACCCGGATATAAAACTCATCCCGGTCAACATAAGAAGATCTATAACGTTAAAACTTATAGACAATGAACTGACACCAAGAGGTGGTACAGTCATATTCGTAATTGAGGCACACGAATATCGGCAGACAGAGGTATTCTATTCATGGATACACTTTCCAGCAGCAAATGCTATAACAAAGGAGTTCCACTATTATAAAATAGAGGAACCACCGGATACCTACACTCCTTTCGAGGAAGTGGAAGTACCACTCAAATTCCAAGAGCATCTGCTCTTGTTTAATGGCGCCCTAAAACATAATAATCACATCACCAGGCTCGGTCCACTAGGTAGACCAGGAGCAACGTGGCCGGTCCTAGCCGGATACACACCACATCCAGACATCGAAAGGATGTCTGAAGGAGATGTTTTAATACAACTAAAACAATTAATTAAAATATATAGACAACTAGTCCAATATGTAATGCGGACTTCAACCATCCAACCTGTAGTTAAAATTCCACAGCTGACCCCACATCAGGGGAACACAAATAAAATTACACCACAGAACATACAGTCCTGCCTAGGTAAAGTACCAGCTAAACGGGAACAAATACCATTCTGGTTAGCACAAAAAATCACCCAAATAGAGGCGGTGTTTCCAGACACCACCCCTGTGGATAAACACAGGATTCTGACTATCTGTCTTCCAATGGGAATCGCACCACACGTGGAGGACTGTGACACTTGGGGTACAGTCTTTGCTTCCATTTACACAAAAACACATGGAGTTCCATCCATGTCAGTAATACCAGATGTGCTAAAACAAATTCAAGACGAATACGGTCCAGAACCCGCTTTAACTCTTGGTATGAAATTACTAAAAGACTTCAAGCAGGTCTCGGCAATATTACTAGCCAACATAAAAGGAGAAGCAGCGAATGTGGCGATCCGCCAGAGGTTAAAAGAGACAGATATAGCAGACCAACCAGCTGAAATTGCCAGAATTATAGAAAAATCCTATGAAGAACTAGGTAGAGATAGTTTGGGTGGAATACCAGTAAAGCCCCAACTAATTGAAAGTCCTGAAAAAATATTTATTAAAAATAATCTAAACAGTCAAAAGAAGAACTGGGATGGAAACAAACAATCCAATCCAAAAGAAAAGAGATTCCAGTCCAGAGGAAGGTCTCCTCGGCGGAGAGAAAGATCTCCGGACCAAGGACCCAAGTCTCCCCAAAGGGAGCCCTCTGTGAAAAAATACAACCTTAGAAATAGGGATAACATAAAGAAACCGGATAGATATCAAGATTTTGATACACGTCCCTCTCAATCTTTTCAGACTTCCTCGCAGAAATCGGAAAGAAGAGGACGATCGGAACCCAGGGAATGGCACGTCAAGTCCAAAGACAAGGAACCTGCTCATCCAAATAAAAAATTACAGTTTCCAAAAAAGAAGGTAGCCAGTATTAAAGTATTCAACAATGCCGAGAATACTGAGGACACAGCTGAAAAACGGAGAGTGGGCTCAGACAATGCTAGACAGCGCAGCAGAAGTGAGCATAGCACGCAAAGTCCTTATGAATTATCTGGAGACAGTGGACACGAATGAATACATTCAGGTGGAAACTGCAGACACCAGAGTTAGCATACCTCACAAAATATATGAAATAACTTTACGTATAGAAGGGGATAAGACTAGGAAAATAAGGGGCCTTTTTTGGGATAATCTCTCCAAGGGCTATGACATCCTTCTAGCTGAAAAAGATTGGCCACCAGAGTTCGTCAGGGAGTGCCCACATGGCGAAGAAATAATTATGCCTGCCTTCTCAAATCATATTCCAATTCATAAAAAATATACACTTGCAAGAAACTGGGCAGTAGCTCAAGCTCCTGCTTTATATAAAAATCATGTAGGATGGGATGAGGAGTCTCCTCCTCACAAAATCCAGTTAAAATCACAACCTACTGCACAAAGGCAGTATCCAATCAAGCAAGAAGCTAAAAAACAGGTAAAAGAAATTCTAGATCAACTAGAATACCAGGGGGTGATTGAAACTTGCACCTCACAAATGAACAACCCTTTGTTTCCTGTCTCCAAACCAGACAATTCATATCGTCTAGTTTTGGATTACAGACACCTTAACTGGTGTTGCAAAACTTTTGCAGTATAAAACTCGCATAGTGCTGCACTAATGAATAACATAGTGCGCAAAAAATATAAAACAACATTAGACATCTCTAATGGATTCTTTTGTCAAAATATAGCACCAGAGAGCAGATACTTATCAGCGTTCTCAATAAATGGCGCTCAAAAAGAATTCTGTCGGTTACCCCAGGGGTACAAGAACAGCCCAGGAGTATTCTCAGCGAGAGTAACAGAGTTACTACAAACATATGATGACGAAGCATTATCTTATGTCGATGACATATACCTAACAGATGATGACTTGGATACTCACTTGAAGAGAGTGAACACCATAATACTTGGGTTCGCAGCAGAGGGTTACAAATTCAACTTTAAAAAATCTAGAATTGCCCATCTAACAGTCCTGTTCTTAGGATATGAATTATCAAGTGAAGGCAAAAGCCTGGCTGACAATTTCCTAGAGAAATGTGCCGTACTCCAAGCACCTAGAACACTAAAAAACCTAGTCAATTCTAGGCTTCCTAAATTTCGGAAGAACATACATTGCAAATTACGCAGAAAGGGTCAAACCCCTTTATGATCTAATAAAACCAGATTTTAAAAAAACCAATTGGACTCAAAAACACACAGAAATTCTGAGATCCTTACAAACAGATATGTTAATTAAAACAAAATTAGAAACACGTGATAACACACGCAACCTTGTGATTCGAGTCATCCCAGGAAGATGCGGATTCACATACCTGACCTCTAATGAGGGAGAAAAGGTACCAATTGCATTCAAATCGCACTTGTACACAGAAGCTGAAAAGAAATTCAGCATTAAAGAAAACATTGTTCATGCAGTTCAGACCGCAATAGCTAGAGAAAAAGATGAAGCAGACGGTAGACACATCACAGTCAGAACAGCGGAATCAGCCTTTGAGGCATTAACAACCCCGTGTAATTTACCAACAACAGCATTGAATCCGGAATGGATACAATGGGTGAATTCCATTACAATGGACAAAGTAAAATACTACTTTGATCCAGAACTAGAGGAACTAAAATATCTAGAATATGAAAGAATATTCCCTCTGCCAATCGACATTCTGCCATTACGACAGTACGCTTGTGTAATCTATACAGACGGACATGCTCAACCATCCGTTTGGGGGGAACAAGCATACAACCCCACATGTGAGATTACAAAAGAAGTGTGGCGCGGAGGTATACTAAGACCTCTGTTAACAAAAACACACTCAGTAGAAACTAATTCAGAACAACAGACTGAAATAATAGCATTGAAAATGGCGCTAGATAATGCAGATCGCGAATTCCCGACACTCATAGTGTCCGATTCGTATTACTGCGTCAAATCATATAATAGCGATTTACAGAAATGGATTAAAAACGGTTACAAAGATGACACAGGTGCAACAATAAAACAAAAACTGCTTTGGGAACAAATAGTTCTGTTAAAAAAAGAACTACCAAAGACTCACGTGATACACTCACTGAGTCATCAGCGTGATGGCGTTCACGTTGCAGGGAATTCATTGGCTGAGAAAGCCACAGCGGTAGCAACTGAATCGGCTTCCGTAGCTAGAAAAAAGCGTGCAGTAAAATACATTGACGGTGAAACAATGCTGGCGGTGAAAACGTCATCAAAAGGCGACTGCTCAGCGTTACCGATCAGTTACCCACTCAAATATACATACATAATCGATGCGAACTCCGTTCCTTTTGCTCGAATCCCTGGAGTGGGGGATAGAGTAATTCCAAACAAGGACAGGAGAACTTTGTTAATAGCAGACGCACATATGGGCGAGGGTCTTAGACACCTCAAACTAAAAGATTCTCTGGAAGAACTACAATCAGTGTACTGGTGGCCAGGCATGAGCCTGCATCATCACATTTTTGTAAAAAAATGCCCGGGCTGCAACAGAGATCGCAGCGGCGAGAGGAACGGGGTAATACCATGGCGTTTCACTCAATAAGGGCTAAAAAATAATCAGTAAAACCGGTGTAAATAATGCGTCCCATTAACAAACAAAGACTAGTTTCCACTTATAATGTAGACCCCAGCACTCGGCTGACGTCGGGACTGTTATACAAAGATTTGCGAGTCTAAATGGCATATACGCTAGGAGCATGCTACGTTTGACCAATGTTTTCAATTTAGCCCTCAAGCTTGTGGGAAAGCACGGCCAAATGAGCATAGCGAAGCGGGATTCTTCTCACTTCCTTCCTGAGGGATACGGGACGGTGTAAAGAAAAAACCGTGACATAAAGCAATCTATAACAGCAAAGGTATTAGGTTCGGGAGCTGGGTGGGTCAAACATCTAATAAGTGTCCAACGTAGTCTAAACAACTTGCCAAGAAATTCTCTGAGGGGATTCAGTCCGTACGAATTACTGTTTGGGACTAGGATGCTAGTCTTAGATCTTGACAGTCAGACTTCAGTGGTGAAAGAAAAAAGCTTTGATATCAAAGATCGTTTGGCTATTTTACAGGACTTAAACGAAACAAGAAAAGACCTGAGCAACATAAAGTTGAAACAGCAGCCAACAACCACTGAAGAACCACCACCTGTCCCAGCAAGACCTGTCTGGATTCCAAAAATCGGGGATCTAGTCAGAGAAAAGATCGCGGTAAAGAAGGAATTTGGGCCTTCTTACAGAAAAGCAGTTCCTGTCTTGTCCATCAACGGGACAAGATCAGTTGTATTACCGCCACTTGCTGGTAAAAAGGAGAACCGAGTTGTATCCATCGACCTGGTAAAACCACAATCATGTGGCCGATAACAAACAGCAGGCCAAGTGGACTCCCGATAAGTAGTAGAACACCAAGGTTTGCTACAAGTACAGAGGTGCTAACTAAAAGGCTAATCACATTCGAAACGCCTACAGAACAACAACAAGGACTATGCAACAATGCAATGGAACTCACACCTCTGAAAACCCAAAAAAAAACATTTAGTAGAGACACACCAACCTACAATGAAGTAACAAATGAATATGCTGAAGCTGCAAGAAACAGTAATCCTGAAGCAATTGGAACAATAGACAGAACGGCATCCGGCTACTTCATCAACTTTGATGATTCTTCTGAAGATCTAAGTGAATCAAAGACACAGCCATCAACAAAAACTTTTAAAGATAAAGCTAAGGAACTTTTGAAACAGCTGAAAGAAACCTATCTGATTTCTCCGTGGATTGAATTTTGGGTGTCCTTTGGTGTATTTATCCTGATACTTTGGCTCATCATGATACTATGTTTGGGACGCTTCATTGAGGGAAAATATGCTAAAATGGACACAGCAAGCCAGAAAATCAACTTGATCCTCAAGCCACACACGTCTTCACACGTCAAGAAAAGAGAACTTTCTTCAGTCAATTTCACAGCCAATCCTATACCGGGTGGGGTAGCATGGGACAATACTGACTATGAAATTTATGGTCCGGTTGAGATCCTCAAATATCCACACCAAATCAAGATCTCGTTGAGTGACTTTGTAAAACCAAACTCATTTGCTGATGATTGGGACTTTGAAAGTATTAATAACATGATGTCTGATCTAGTGATGTCTGCTAAATTTACCAAACATGATTATTTGCAGGGTTCGTCTAATTATGATAGTATGTACTGCTACAACCACTATGGTAACCATTTTTTACATAAATCAGCACAACCTAGAATTTTTTTAAATTATAATCAATGGGAACATTGTGCAACCCCTCCAAAAGGAAGCTCAAGAACCTTGTATGACAAATATTCATACTTTTCAGGGTTCAACACAAGTAATGCTGAAACATTTTATTTCAAATTGTCAAATAGGACAGGAACAAAAACCATGCTTACAAACACGAAATTGATATATTCGGACTCATTTTTTGAACAAATGAATACATTTGGTTTTGATTATTGGGACAAAAATGTTGAAGTAAAAAGTGTTTGGGGTACAAAAGAATGGCAAGTACAAGGTATAGAATCATTGTTTAGAGCCTGCATGATCCCAGAACAAATTATATTCTTGAATGAAACTATTCAACAAACTACCTGTCTTGAAATAGCCAAAATCAAAGACTTAAATAAACCGTCTATTCCAAAACCAACAATGAACAGCAATAACTCTGCAGATGAAGAGATAGACGTAAACTATGTATTAAACCAAAACAGAACAAATCCTGATTGGAAACAATGGTTAATCTGGCCCACAGATACTAATAACTGTCAAGACAGATTCCTGAACAAAACACAGGGGTTCAAATTGACCAGGCCAGACCCTAGATATTCCCAAAGACAACACCCAGGGATAATCACCACCTACAGTGTGGGCAAACTCTGCCTTCATTGGCTAAAAACTTCCACACTGACAGAAATTAAGCAACACCTAACTTTACTTACAGATGGTGCTGACTTGCGTGATTTCATTATGGGACCACGCAAACAGCGTCAAAAACGCTTCATAGCAGCCTCTAGATATGCAGCTTACAACGAGGCCTGGAAGATAACTCAAATTAAGACAGCAGAAAGTATACGGGAAATTGACCATATTAATTTGGAAAAATCGCTTTCTGTAGTGGACAATGGGTTAATGACTCTGTCCTCCAGAATCTTTTCATTGGACAGCGTTGTGTCATCAGCAATCGACATAATATCGCAAGACTTACTGTTGTTACAACACGGTCAGTCTCAATTGCGTTCTATTGTACAGCTTGGCTGGACGTTACAAAATCTGCGTTCAGGCTATGTGCCTTGGCGTTTAATCAACACAACGTCACTATTCAATATCTTTAACCTTACTGATAAACAAATCAGTATGGCACAAAAGGGTGCTGATTATACAATCCTGAGCATTGAGAAACTCGAGAGATTACCATTGACAATGTCAGAACGACCTGTCATTGAATGGATAATACATGGGATAATTAATATTCCGATATTTACTTTCAGGTTTCAATACTGCCAAAAATATATACAGGCTGGCATGTACGAAAAATTGGGAAAAGGGTACATTAAGACAACATGGAACTTGCCCTATTCACATGCATGTGTCAGTAATAAAGGACAGAAAGTGTTTCTTAGTGGCAATAATTGTGCGATGTCACTCAGCGGTACACTTCTGTGTAATGGAATTAGTTTGCATGGAGCCTGTGAAGGGAACTCAAATAACCTTTCATGTCACCAGCTAGGCACACCTGCAACAGAGATAGAACCATTCTTTAAAAGACTCTATAACGGGAGTTACATTCTAATTGTGGATCGCAGATGTTGTAGTCTACTGCCCGGGGTTCCTTATCTCGTTAGTACGACTGCGAAGGTCATGTGCTGTGGACGCTTATTGTTCCCCAGCTCCTTTCCAGACAGGGAGGCAAGGGCATGGCCTAACTTGAAAATTACTTCTATTCGAGTTGATACTTTAAGCAGAATGAAAACAGTGCTTCTTCAGACGCCGACCAGGCTCACGTCATCAAAAGAAACGTATGATCTCCTAGTCGCAAGGACGACTGCAGAGATTCACTCATTGTTATCAACTAATTCCCCCATACATTTCGCAGAAATCCTGAATGAAATCTTAAATATTTCTGATACCAGTGGAGTCTCAAATGTATTTAAGACAGTATTTTCGATGGCATTAACACCATTCAAAGCCATACTGGGTATTTTTCCAGACTTCGTCCATTCGATTTTTGGAGGAGTTCCCCTCATTTTGGGACTAATTGCAGGAATCCTATTCTTAGTCCTTATATTTCGTTATGGCAAACCATGTCACAGACAAAACACCTGCGACAAGGGAAGAAACAATCCGAGCCATTGGATACCGGGACCGAATATCAAAAATCCTGGGACTAACCCGGCTTAGAGACCTGAACATGACTTGGTTTCTTTCATTTCGACCGATATGGCAAAGATGTGTTTTACCTGTATTAAGGTGCATGCTGTGCGGAGAAGAATGCGTGTTGGACACCTGTCTGACGCTACAATCGGATGCGCCAATGGATGCAGAAACACTGTTGGGTCCGGTAAAGGCTCATGCATTGTGCTGCCCTCAACGGCTGCCAATCCTGATGACGGCATTCATGGAAACTTCACCACTACGATTAAGGGGTAGTGAAGATCAAGATGAAAGCAGCATCGATCAGGTACAACCTTCTGTCAGCAATACTACTCAAAACGTCAATGGAGACAATCATGCACATGAATGCATGGTTACATCCTTTTCCGAATTAGTGGAACTCTCACAGGAAGCTGTTGACAGCTTTTTCAGCAGTCTCAACGATATGATGTTCTCACCAGAGCAGAAATAATGACTCTTGAACAAGCTAGCACACGGCGTTCCCGACACCTTGAATTTGGCCTTCAACTTTAATAATAAAGTAGCAAGATCAACTTTTCCTCCAGTTCACGGACAGCAATTTTTTTAGCAGCCCCAAAATATTTTTTTAAATTTTACGGGACACTTTTCTTCTGCTTAAAGTAAGAACTATTCTTAGAGAACTAATTTCTATTTTTAGAAACTTCATAGACATTAGCTGCCCGCTGGTATGTTCAAAAAAATTTTTTTTCTCTTGAACTGTGATGAAGTGGTCTCGAACTTTTCTTCTGTATTAAGAGCCATTTCATGTGTAATTCTCATATTCGATTACTAATAATGTATACATGCGTGATTAATTTAGCATTAGTCTACTGCTTAAGTGCATATAGTACATATGGCTATTTTATTTTTCCCATACATTACATAATTTCGAAATGCATTATATGTATTTTGGGGTGGTAAGGTATACACGATACTCTACAGTATGTTTTACTATGCCTAGATTCGTAAATATGGCCATAGTTAGCGTGGAGTGGGTGTGATGTATTCCTATAGGTTCTGTATCGATCCCCCTATTCCTGACCCTATTCTGGTTAACGAGTTAACTAGCAGCCATCCCATGATGCAGAAACCGTTATCTGATTACGCCAGACCACGGCACAGGAGCGCGTTATCTGATTAGGTCATAACGCTTGCCATCTAATTAGGCAAGCAATATTCCTCCAGCCCCTGATAAGGCATACGGAGTTCTCAAAACAAATCAAACCTATGACAACCTGGGAAAAACCCTGCGGCCATTGTTTTGATTTCACCGAGAACTTCAGTAAAAGAATGTGCTAACGACCAGCTCGTATGACATCCTTATTGACGTATCTATGTCCATCCTTACGTCAATCTCGGCACCTTACAGGTATAAATATTACCGATATTGCCTTAAGCAAACACACGCGGTGGTGACGAGATCGGAGCAGCGAGACTTGCCGAAGCCCAGCAGAGAGCGAAGCCCACTAGCTGCCCCGCCTTCCTGACGCGCTGAGAACGAGACGCTGCTTTCTCCTGCCGAGAAATCCAGCTCCGGCGCTTCCGAGCAGCCCTCGCAGGCAGCTTGGAATATCGAGACCTCAGACGAGAGATACTATCCCTCAACCATCCTAGACCTCAGGTACGGAACTGAATAACCCCTTGCAGAGAATTCTTGAATCAGTCACTTGGCAAAACAAACTTAACTTAGACTGCTACTTTCTATCCCCGCCCACGTATTAGGCTTAGGTCAGGTACACTGGGGTAGGCGTAGTTAGAAGCACCAGTTGAGTACGATTAGTCAAATGTTTATATGTATGTATCTATTTTATCCATTTTAAACCACCATATGGCTTAGAAACCATATAAATGTTTTTACAGTATTATTTTATACTTCTGCTTTTATTGTATGCACTTTACTTAACCATAAGTATTGCAATAATATCGATTCATTTCTCTTGTACGAGAAAAGAGACTGATCAATAAATAACATCTTTTATTGAACACGCCCGTCTCTTCCTTTTCTCTACAATCTGGTGAAACTAAGAATGCACGTACTGACTGAGTAAAATAAGTTGTCTTTTGTTTTCACACGACTCTAGAGATACACTCTTGATTAGGGGAGAGCAAAGTTGTCATGTTCTATGGTTGTCAGAAACTAAATCCCTTCTTGTCTATCCAGGGAGGTTCAACTCCTCCTTGTCTATTCGAGAAAGTTTCTAGTGAACTCTGAGCTAGCTGGCAAACCCAAAACTTTAAGTCTAATATCGACAGTAGAAGACCTAGTTAACGTCTGGTCTAGGTCTATACTATTGGAGGTATTATTCCAATGCGCAGAGCCTATTGGGATAATAGGAACTACACTACACCATGTCCACAGGGAGGGATGGCGATGGGTGGGGGGGTGAGTGCGAGAGGTGTGGGGGGTGTGTGGGAGACCAGCACTATAACTCCCAACAGGCCCCCATTTCCAAAGGGAGGGATGGCGGTGAGGGGGGGTGAGCGAGACCAGCACTACAACTCCCAACAGGCCCCCATGTCCACAGGGAGGGATGGCGGTGGGGGGGTGAGAGAGACCAGCACTACAACTCCCAACAGGCCCCCATGTCCACAGGGAGGGTGGTGGTGGGTGGGGGGGGTGAGTGCGAGAGGTGTGTGGGGTGTGTGGGAGACCAGCACTACAACTCCCAACAGGCCCCCATGTCCACAGGGAGGGTGGTGGGGGGGTGAGTGCGAGAGTTGTGTGGGGTGTGTGGGAGACCAGCACTACAACTCCCAACAGGCCCCCATGTCCACAGGGAGGGACGGCGGTGGGGGGGGGGGGTGAGAGAGACCAGCACTACAACTCCCAACAGGCCCCCATGTCCACAGGGAGGGTGGTGGTGGGTGGGGGGGTGAGTGCGAGAGGTGTGTGGGGTGTGTGGGAGACCAGCACTACAACTCCCAACAGGCCCCCATGTCCACAGGGAGGGTGAGTGCGAGGGGTGTGTGGGAGACCAGCACTACAACTCCCAACAGGCCCCCATGTCCACAGGGAGGGATGGCGGTTGGGGGGTGAGAGAGACCAGCACCTCAACTCCCAACAGGCCCCCATGTCCACAGGGAGGGATGGCGGTGGGGGGGTGAGAGAGACCAGCACTACAACTCCCAACAGGCCCCCATGTCCACAGGGAGGGATGGCGGTGGGGGGGTGGAAGAGAGACTAGCTCTACAACTCCCAACAGGCCCCCATGTTCACAGGGAGGGATGGCGGTGGGTGGGGGGGGTGAGTGCGAGAGGTGTGTGGGGTGTGTGGGAGACCAGTACTACAACTCCCAACATGCCCCCATGTCCACAGGGAGGGATGGCGGTGGGTGGGGGGGTGAGTGCGAGAGGTGTGTGGGGTGTGTGGGAGACCAGCACTACAACTCCCAACAGGCCCCCATGTCCACAGGGAGGGATGGTGGTGGGGGGGGGTGAGAGAGACCAGCACTACAACTCCCAACAGGCCCCCATGTGCACAGGGAGGGATGGCGGTGGGGGGGGTGAGAGAGACCAGCACTACAACTCCCAACAGGCCCCCATGTCCACAGGGAGGGTGGTGGTGGGTGGGGGGGTGAGTGCGAGAGGTGTGTGGGGTGTGTGGGAGACCAGCACTACAACTCCCAACAGGCCCCCATGTCCACAAGGAGGGTGGTGGGGGTGAGTGTGAGAGGTGTGTGGGGTGTGTGGGAGACCAGCACTACAACTCCCAACAGGCCCCCATGTCCACAGGGAGGGAAGGCGGTGGGGGGGGGTGAGAGAGACCAGCACTACAACTCCCAACAGGCCCCATGTCCACAGGGAGGGATGGCGGGGGGTGAGAGAGACCAGCACTACAACTCCTAACAGGCCCCCATGTCCACAGGGAGGGATGGCGGTGGAGGGGGGTGAGAGAGACCAGCACTACAACTCCCAACAGGCCCCCATGTCCACAGGGAGGGATGGCGGTGGGGGGGGTGAGAGAGACCAGCACTACAACTCCCAACAGGCCCCCATGTCCACAGGGAGGGTGGTGGTGGGTGGGGGGGTGAGTGCGAGAGGTGTGTGGGGTGTGTGGGAGACCAGCACTCCGGATCACCGCCTCCTCCCAGGCCTTCAAAAGGGACCTCAAAGTTCTCCTCCTCCAGAGACACCTCCAAAAGTAACTCACGTCCTCTTGCTATTTGTGAGGAAGACTTCCCACTACTGATAATTTCTACTTTCCATGACCATGGAAGTGCCTTCCCAGTGTATGCCTGTGATTGGAGGGTCTGCCTTTTTGCAGTATTTTCCATGTACTGGTGTTCGGTGCCCTTTTGTAACATGCACACACCACTCTGCCCTTGCAACACACGGCTGCTACCTCTCACATGTCTTTACCCTTGATACTTGCACAAGTGCTACCTGGCCCACGTAACGCTTGTTCCTGAGCCTGAGTGTCTAGCACCTATTGCAGGACTATACCTCTAATTATACTCTGTTTTCTCTTATAACTGCACACTTGTCACTTTCTTTTCCTCTTGTGCACTTTTGACTACCTCATGTATTTTGGTTGCTCACAATTTTTACTCAAGTATTTTGTTTGCTCACGATTGTCACTTTTACCTTTACTACCTCGTGTATTTTGGTTGCTCACAATTTTTACTCAAGTATTTTGTTTGCTCACGATTGTCACTATTACCTTTACTACCTCATGTATTTTGTTTGCTCACTATTACCTTATGTAAGTAACGTATGTTTTTGCAATCTGTTCTTTTGTAATGTTTCTCATTATGTTTCATGTCTGTTCCTAATGTGAAGCGCTCTGACGCCTTCGGGTAAAGTCCGCGCCATGTAAAAATGCATAAATAAAATAAAATAAAATAAAATAAACTCCCAACAGGCCCCCATGTCCACAGGGAGGGATGGTGGTGGGGGGGTGAGAGAGACCAGCACTACAACTCCCAACAGGCCCCCATGTCCACAGGGAGGGATGGTGGTGGGGGGGTGAGAGAGACCAGCACTACAACTCCCAACAGGCCCCCATGTCCACAGGGAGGGTGGTGGTGGGTGGGGGGTGAGTGCGAGAGGTGTGTGGGGTGTGTGGGAGACCAGCACTACAACTCCCAACAGGACCCCATGTCCACAGGGAGGGTGGTGGGGGGGGTGAGTGCGAGAGGTGTGTGGGGTGTGTGGGAGACCAGCACTACAACTCCCAACAGGCCCCCATGTCCACAGGGAGGGATGGCGGTGGGGGGGTGAGAGAGACCAGCACTACAACTCCCAACAGGCCCCCATGTCCACAGGGAGGGATGGCGGTGGGGGGGTGAGAGAGACCAGCACTACAACTCCCAACAGGCCCCCATGTCCACAGGGAGGGATGGCGGTGGGGGGGGTGAGAGAGACTAGCACTACAACTCCCAACAGGCCCCCATGTTCACAGGGAGGGATGGCGGTGGGTGGGGGGGTGCGAGAGGTGTGTGGGGTGTGTGGGAGACCAGCACTACAACTCCCAACAGTCCCCCATGTCCACAGGGAGGGATGGCGGTGGGTGGGGGGGGTGAGTGCGAGAGGTGTGTGGGGTGTGTGGGAGACCAGCACTACAACTCCCAACAGGCCCTCATGTCCACAGGGAGGGATGGTGATGGGGGGGTGAGAGAGACCAGCACTATAGCTCCCAAAAGGCCCCCATGTCCACAGGGAGGGATGGCGGTGGGGGGGGGTGAGAGAGACCAGCACTACAACTCCCAACAGGCCCCCATGTCCACAGGGAGGGTGGTGGTGGGTGGGGGGGTGAGTGCGAGAGGTGTGTGGGGTGTGTGGGAGACCAGCACTACAACTCCCAACAGGCCCCCATGTCCACATTGAGGGTGGTGGGGGGGTGAGTGCGAGAGGTGTGTGGGGTGTGTGGGAGACCAGCATTACAACTCCCAACAGGATCCCTTGTCCACAGGGAGGGAAGGCGGTGGGGGGGGTGAGAGAGACCAGCACTACAACTCCCAACAGGCCCCCATGTCCACAGGGAGGGATGGCGGTGGGGGGTGAGAGAGACCAGCACTACAACTCCCAACAGGCCCCCATGTCCACAGGGAGGGATGGCGGTGGGGGGGGGGTAAGAGAGACCAGCACTACAACTCCCAACAGGCCCCCATGTCCACAGGGAGGGATGGCGGTGGGGGGGGTGAGAGAGACCAGCACTACAACTCCCAACAGGCCCCCATGTCCACAGGGAGGGTGGTGGTGGGTGGGGGGTGAGTGCGAGAGGTGTGTGGGGTGTGTGGGAGACCAGCACTACAACTCCAAACAGGCCCCCATGTCCACAGGGACGGTGGTGGGGGGGGTGAGTGCGAAAGGTGTGTGGGAGACCAGCACTACAACTCCCAACAGGCCCCCATGTCCACAGGGAGGGATGGCGGTGGGGGGGTGAGAGAGACCAGCACTACAACTCCCAACAGGCCCCCATGTCCACAGGGAGGGTGGTAGGGGGGGTGAGTGCGAGAGGTGTGTGGGAGACCAGCACTACAACTCGCAACAGGCCCCCATGTCCACAGGGAGGGTGGTGGGGGGGTGAGTGTGAGAGGTGTGTGGGGTGTGTGGGAGACCAGCACTACAACTCCCAACAGGCCCCCATGTCCACAGGGAGGGATGGCGGTGGGGGGGGGTGAGAGAGACCAGCACTACAACTCCCAACAGGCCCCCATGTCCACAGGGAGGGATGGTGGTGGGGGGGGGTGAGAGAGACCAGCACTACAACTCCCAACAGGCCCCCATGTCCACAGGGAGGGATGGCGGTGGGGGGGGTGAGAGAGACCAGCACTACAACTCCCAACAGGCCCCCATGTCCACAGGGAGGGTGGTGGTGGGTGGGGGGTGAGTGCGAGAGGTGTGTGGGGTGTGTGGGAGACCAGCACTACAACTCCCAACAGGCCCCCATGTCCACAGGGAGGGTGGTGGGGGGGTGAGTGTGAGAGGTGTGTGGGGTGTGTGGGAGACCAGCACTACAACTCCCAATAGGCCCCCATGTCCACAGGGAGGGAAGGCAGTGGGGTGGGTGAGAGAGACCAGCACAACAACTCCCAACAGTCCCCATGTCCACAGGGAGGGATGGCAGTGGGGGGTGAGAGAGACCAGCACTACAACTCCCAACAGGCCCCCATGTCCACAGGGAGGGATGGCGGTGGAGGGGGGTGAGAGAGACCAGCACTTCAACTCCCAACAGGCCCCCATGTCCACAGGGAGGGATGGCGGTGGGGGGGGTGAGAGAGACCAGCACTACAACTCCCAACAGGCCCCCATGTCCACAGGGAGGGTGGTGGTGGGTGGGGGGTGAGTGCGAGAGGTGTGTGGGGTGTGTGGGAGACCAGCACTACAACTCCCAACAGGCCCCCATGTCCACATTGAGGGTGGTGGGGGGGTGAGTGCGAGAGGTGTGTGGGGTGTGTGGGAGACCAGCATTACAACTCCCAACAGGATCCCATGTCCACAGGGAGGGAAGGCGGTGGGGGGGGGGGGTGAGAGAGACCAGCACTACAACTCCCAACAGGCCCCCATGTCCACAGGGAGGGATGGCGGTGGGGGGGGGTAAGAGAGACCAGCACTACAACTCCCAACAGGCCCCCATGTCCACAGGGAGGGATGGCGGTGGGGGGGGTGAGAGAGACCAGCACTACAACTCCCAACAGGCCCCCATGTCCACAGGGAGGGTGGTGGTGGGTGGGGGGTGAGTGCGAGAGGTGTGTGGGGTGTGTGGGAGACCAGCACTACAACTCCCAACAGGCCCCCATGTCCACAGGGACGGTGGTGGGGGGGGTGAGTGCGAAAGGTGTGTGGGAGACCAGCACTACAACTCCCAACAGGCCCCCATGTCCACAGGGAGGGATGGCGGTGGGGGGGTGAGAGAGACCAGCACTACAACTCCCAACAGGCCCCCATGTCCACAGGGAGGGTGGTGGGGGGGGTGAGTGCGAGAGGTGTGTGGGGTGTGTGGGAGACCAGCACTACAACTCGCAACAGGCCCCCATGTCCACAGGGAGGGTGGTGGGGGGGTGAGTGTGAGAGGTGTGTGGGGTGTGTGGGAGACCAGCACTACAACTCCCAACAGGCCCCCATGTCCACAGGGAGGGATGGTGGTGGGGGGGGTGAGAGAGACCAGCACTACAACTCCCAACAGGCCCCCATGTCCACAGGGAGGGATGGCGGTGGGGGGGGTGAGAGAGACCAGCACTACAACTCCCAACAGGCCCCCATGTCCACAGGGAGGGTGGTGGTGGGTGGGGGGTGAGTGCGAGAGGTGTGTGGGGTGTGTGGGAGACCAGCACTACAACTCCCAACAGGCCCCCATGTCCACAGGGAGGGTGGTGGGGGGGGGTGAGTGTGAGAGGTGTGTGGGGTGTGTGGGAGACCAGCACTACAACTCCCAATAGGCCCCCATGTCCACAGGGAGGGAAGGCAGTGGGGTGGGTGAGAGAGACCAGCACTACAACTCCCAACAGTCCCCATGTCCACAGGGAGGGATGGCGGTGGGGGGTGAGAGAGACCAGCACTACAACTCCCAACAGGCCCCCATGTCCACAGGGAGGGATGGCGGTGGAGGGGGGTGAGAGAGACCAGCACTTCAACTCCCAACAGGCCCCCATGTCCACAGGGAGGGATGGCGGTGGGGGGGGGGTGAGAGAGACCAGCACTACAACTCCCAACAGGCCCCCATGTCCACAGGGAGGGTGGTGGTGGGTGGGGGGTGAGTGCGAGAGGTGTGTGGGGTGTGTGGGAGACCAGCACTACAACTCCCAACAGGCCCCCATGTCCACAGGGAGGGTGGTGGGGGGGTGAGTGCGAGGGGTGTGTGGGGTGTGTGGGAGACCAGCACTACAACTCCCAACAGGCCCCCATGTCCACAGGGAGGTATGGTGGTGGGGGGGTGAGAGAGACCAGCACTACAACTCCCAACAGGCCCCCATGTCCACAGGGAGGGATGGTGGTGGGGGGGTGTGAGAGACCAGCACTACAACTCCCAACAGGCCCCCATGTCCACAGGGAGGGTGGTGGTGGGTGGGGGGTGAGTGCGAGAGGTGTGTGGGGTGTGTGGGAGACCAGCACTACAACTCCCAACAGGACCCCATGTCCACAGGGAGGGTGGTCGGGGGGTGAGTGCGAGAGGTGTGTGGGGTGTGTGGGAGACCAGCACTACAACTCCCAACAGGCCCCCATGTCCACAGGGAGGGATGGCGGTGGGGGGGTGAGAGAGACCAGCACTACAACTCCCAACAGGCCCCCATGTCCACAGGGAGGGTGGTGGTGGGTGGGGGGGTGAGTGCGAGAGGTGTGTGGGGTGTGTGGGAGACCAGCACTACAACTCCCAACAGGCCCCCATGTCCATAGGGAGGGTGGTGGGGGGGTGAGTGCGAGAGGTGTGTGGGGTGTGTGGGAGACCAGCACTACAACTCCCAACAGGCCCCGATGTCCACAGGGAGGGATGGCGGTGGGGGGGGGTGAGAGAGACCAGCACTACAACTCCCAACAGGCCCCCATGTCCACAGGGAGGGATGGCGGTGGGGGGGTGAGAGAGACCAGCACTACAACTCCCAACAGGCCCCCATGTCCACAGGGAGGGATGGCGGTGGGGGGGATGAGAGAGACTAGCACTACAACTCCCAACAGGCCCCCATGTTCACAGGGAGGGATGGCGGTGGGTGGGGGGGTGAGTGCGAGAGGTGTGTGGGGTGTGTGGGAGACCAGCACTACAACTCCCAACAGGCCCCCATGTCCACAGGGAGGGATGGCGGTGGGTGGCGGGGTGAGTGCGAGAGGTGTGTGGGGTGTGTGGGAGACCAGCACTACAACTCCCAACAGGCCCCCATGTCCACAGGGAGGGATGGTGGTGGGGGGGTGAGAGAGACCAGCACTATAACTCCCAAAAGGCCCCCATGTCCACAGGGAGGGATGGCGGTGGGGGGGGTGAGAGAGACCAGCACTACAACTCCCAACAGGCCCCCATGTCCACAGGGAGGGTGGTGGTGGGTGGGGGGTGAGTGCAAGAGGTGTGTGGGGTGTGTGGGAGACCAGCACTACAACTCCCAACAGGCCCCCATGCCCACAGGGAGGGTGGTGGGGGGGTGAGTGCGAGAGGTGTGTGGGAGACCAGCACTACAACTCCCAACAGGCTCCCATGTCCACAGGGAGGGAAGGCGGTGGGGGGTGAGAGAGACCAGCACTATAACTCCCAACAGGCCCCCATGTCCACAGGGAGGGATGGCGGTGGGGGGGTGAGAGAGACCAGCACTACAACTCCCAACAGGCCCCCATGTCCACAGGGAGGGATGGCGGTGGGGGGGGTGAGAGAGACCAGCACTACAACTCCCAACAGGCCCCCATGTCCAGAGGGAGGGATGGCGGTGGGGGGGGGGTGAGAGAGACCAGCACTACAACTCCCAACAGGCCCCCATGTCCACAGGGAGGGTGGTGGTTGGTGGGGGGTGAGTGCGAGAGGTGTGTGGGGTGTGTGGGAGACCAGCACTACAACTCCCAACAGGCCCCCATGTCCACAGGGAGGGTGGTGGGGGGGTGAGTGCGAGAGGTGTGTGGGAGACCAGCACTACAACTCCCAACAGGCCCCCATGTCCACAGGGAGGGATGGCGGTGGGGGGGTGAGAGAGACCAGCACTACAACTCCCAACAGGCCCCCATGTCCACAGGGAGGGTGGGTGCGAGAGGTGTGTGGGAGACCAGCACTACAACTCCCAACAGGCCCCCATGTCCACAGGGAGGGTGGTGGGGGGGTGAGTGCGAGAGGTGTGTGGGGTGTGTGGGAGACCAGCACTACAACTCCCAACAGGCCCCCATGTCCACAGGGAGGGATGGCGGTGGGGGGGGGGTGAGAGAGACCAGCACTACAACTCCCAACAGGCCCCCATGTCCACAGGGAGGGATGGTGGTGGGGGGGGGGTGAGAGAGACCAGCACTACAACTCCCAACAGGCCCCCATGTCCACAGGGAGGGATGGCGGTGGGGGGGGTAAGAGAGACCAGCACTACAACTCCCAACAGGCCCCCATGTCCACAGGGAGGGTGGTGGTGTGTGGGGGGGTGAGTGCGAGAGGTGTGTGGGGTGTGTGGGAGACCAGCACTACAACTCCCAACAGGCCCCCATGTCCACAGGGAGGGGGTGAGTGCGAGAGGTGTTTGGGGTGTGTGAGAGACCAGCACTACAACTCCCAACAGGCCCCCATGTTCACAGGGAGGGATGGCGGTGGGTGGGGGGGTGAGTGCGAGAGGTGTGTGGGGTGTGTGGGAGACCAGCACTACAACTCCCAACAGGCCCCCATGTCCACAGGGAGGGATGGCGGTGGGTGGGGGGGTGAGTGCGAGAGGTGTGTGGGGTGTGTGGGAGACCAGCACTACAACTCCCAACAGGCCCCCATGTCCACAGGGAGGGATGGTGGTGGGGGGGGGTGAGAGAGACCAGCACTACAACTCACAACAGGCCCCCATGTCCACAGGGAGGGATGGCGGTGGGGGGGTAAGAGAGACCAGCACTACAACTCCCAACAGGCCCCCTTGTCCACAGGGAGGGTGGTGGTGGGTGGGGGGGTGAGTGTGAGAGGTGTGTGGGGTGTGTGGGAGACCAGCACTACAACTCCCAACAGGCCCCCATGTCCACAGGGAGGGGGTGAGTGCGAGAGGTGTGTGGGGTGTGTGGGAGACCAGCACTACAACTCCCAACAGGCCCCCATGTCCACAGGGAGGGAAGGCGGTGGGGGGGGTGAGAGAGACCAGCACTACAACTCCCAACAGGCCCCCATGTCCACAGGGAGGGATGGCGGTGGAGGGGTGAGAGAGACCAGCACTGCAACTCCCAACAGGCCCCCATGTCCACAGGGAGGGATGGCGGTGGGGGGGGGGTGAGAGAGACCAGCACTACAACTCCCAACAGGCACCCATGTCCACAGGGAGGGATGGCGGTTTGGGGGGGGTGAGAGAGACCAGCACTACAACTCCCAACAGGCCCCCATGTCCACAGGGAGGGTGGTGGTGGGTGGGGGGGTGAGTGCGAGAGGTGTGTGGGGTGTGTGGGAGACCAGCACTACAACTCCCAACAGGCCCCTATGTCCACAGGGAGGGTGGCGGTGAGGGGGTGGTGTGAGAGAGGTAATTGATTAGTAATGTTGTTACCAAAACCATGTCATGTCCACAGCATTGATCATGATAATCTTGTCCCTCAGGTGATCGCAACTTGACTGGCGCAAGCACCAACCGCCAGCACCAGTCGCCCCCTCACAGCACGGACTCTCTGGGGACGAGCCCATTGCCAGCTCAGACGCAGAGGACGAAGCGGGACCAAGCAGACTTCCATGGTCCTTAAGGGTCACGGGACATCACTGCCTTCACCACCACGGCCTGTGTCGCCACACCATCACCTGCCATAGTGAGCTGTGCAGCCACCACCACCACCACCTCCACTACCACCACCACCACCACCACTCCTGCCTGTGCCACCCTGCCTGACCCATCAGCCAATGATGGGCCATCTACATCCCAGGCAAGCAGGGAGAGTGGACGTGAGAGGACGCAGGTGAGGGCACAGCACACAACCAGGAGTGCAGTTGTCCGGCGAGGTGGGGAAGGACACCCACCCCATCCTGCCGCCGAAACCCTGGAAGCCATCGCAAGAGTCAATGCCTCCTATCAGCGGACGCAGGAACAGTCTGAACGTGCCCACCAAAACTCACAGGAGAACAGCAATCTGTTGCGGGCATAGATACGCGATAGGGCAAATTGTGGACATCATGGGCCAAGCAACTGCTCTGTGGAGGGACTTGCTATCCCGCGCACCACCACCACCCCCCTCACCCTAGTGCCCAGCGGGACCGCTCCCCAACACCACCGCCACCCACACCTGAGCCCACGGACATGGAGGTGGCCCTTGACCAACCTGTCCCCACAACTGTCTCCGCTCCGGCTCCAAGACGGAGGGGCCGTCCGAGGCTGGATGCAGGTGAGAACAGTGGTGTTGCCCCATCTACCTGCTCTAAGAGGGGGTGCCAATGACTTCACCCTTGTCTGAGCCTGCCATTCACCCTGAAAACTGTCCCACCATGCCAACCATTACCACACGTCTGTTGGACTAGCTGGACATCACACATTGTGGTGTCCCCATGGTGATTTCATCTGCCATGACCTTCAACTCTCACTCCCCCACCAACACTTCTTTGTAAATATGCACCAACATCAATCCTCAACCTGTAAATAAACATCACGTAGACACTCAATGATGTGTTGCCTCCATGTTTTATTCACATGAATGTCTTAGAATCTAACGTTACCAGGTGCAGGGATCAATGTTGTTGAGAATCATGCCTCTGTGGGAGTGACCTAGGGATAATGAGAGAACAACAAACACAGGTCAGGAAAGAGATTCACACCCATCACAACACACTGTACAGCAACATCCCACAAACCACACTCATCACCAATTAAGTGGATCACAGGACACACATCAGGGAGCATACCATGTACCCCATCTAACACACACATTTGCAAACAGAACATACCAGAACAGGCAGCATAGACACACCACATCCACACTCCACCACCAAACATACATCACGCATTGTCTGGCTGTCCAAGCGGTAGTTACTCACATTCAAGGGAAATAGTGATCAATGAGCTGACGCCTCTGGTCCACACCTTCTTCCTCACCACTATCCTCATCAGTCGACATGGGTGGGATGGGAGGCCGAGCAACCTGTTGGTCTTCAGGGTCCATGATCAGTTCTATGTTATTGCGCAAGGCCAGGTTGTGGAGCATGCAGCAGGCAATCACGATTTTGCATACTTTGCCTGGTGAGTATGGCAGGGCCCCTCCGGTTTTATCCAGGCAGCGAAACCTAGACTTCAGCAGCCCAAATGTACGTTCTATCACTCGACGTGTCCTCCCATGGGCATCATTATAACGCAATTCACCAGGGGTAGTAGGATTCCTGATGGGGCTCTGCAGCCACGGCCTGTTTGGGTACGCCGAGTCGCCTAGGTGGTGTGATGACAGACACAAATGTCATTACCATGAATTGTGGAAACACCATGCCACACATACAACACAATTGTCCTCACAACACACTGACAACACAATTGTCCTTTCAGCACACTCACCTACAAGCCACGCACGTTCTGGACGCAGATTAGCCATCAGTTGGGGGACAATGCTGCTCCACATGATGTGGGAGTCATGGGCGGAACCGGGAAATCTGGCACACACATGCGAGATGATGTTGTCAGCCAGGCACACCACTTGCACGCTGATCGAATGGTAGTGCTTCCGATTCCTATATACAGCTTCACGTGCCTGGGGTGGTATGAGACCAATATGTATCCCATCACTTGAACCCCCACGTGTGGTAACTGGGCCAGGGCATAGAAGTCCCCTTTGACTGCTGCCAACTGTGCCTGACGTGGAAAATGGATGTAATCATCATTGTAATGCATCATGGCATTCAGGACATCCCGCAGAACCATGCTGAACATGGATTGTGACATCCCTCCCGCATGACCAACGGTGTACTGGAAAGTGCCAGTCGCACAGAAATGTAGTGCCGCCATCACCTTTGCTGTGGGTGTGAAAGCTCCAGGCTATGTCCTGCGTGGCTGCAGATGAGGTGACACTTTGTGTGACAAGCTCCTGCAATCTCAGTCGGTCAAGCCGGTATTTGCGGATCACCTCCTCGTCAACCATGTCCTCCAGCACAGTGTATGGTCGATGCACATTTGGAGCCCTCCTGTGTGGGAGTAGATGGCAGCAGATGTCAAATGACCAACAACGCATAGCTGTGCAACACTATCACATCTTGAGCACCACAATGCTAATAATACATGTTGCAGACAGTGATGATATGTGTGACCGCCACAATATATCAGGAAATAGAGCTGACTACACACAATGTACAGCCACAAAAAACATCCTGTGGGCTAACATGTACAATGTGACATGCACACATGTTAAAACATCTTGCAACAACACATGACTGAGGGCCCATATGTGGACAAGCGTCCACACAGACACACATGTACGTGCACAAACAACATGAAATTGGAAGACACCCTACTTTTGGTCATGCACCCCTGAACACACAGACAATGCCCCCTCAGCTGACATGCATGGGCACACAACAACAGACACGCATACACAGAATGCATGTACACACAGATCATTGTTACTTGCACACACAAACAACACACTCACAACAGATAATGAATGTGTGTACACACCCTTGCGGTACTGTGTAGATGTGTAGAAATGCTCGACAACAATGGGAGAGATAGGGAAAAAGAAGACACTCTCTCAGTCCCCAGTTAAATGCAAATAAACAAGAAAAGAGAGGTCAGATCAATCTCTGAAAAATCTCTGAAAACCACAAATGATGGAGTCAAAACAAGGTTCACACACCCACTTTGGGTGGTAAAGAAAGCCCTCACACACCAACCTAGTCAGTGTCATGCTTCATCATCGGGCCCCACCAAAGAGGCCGAGTGCCTCTTCGGTGTGCTACGACGCCAGAAAGACTGCGGAGCTGGTTGTGTGGGGAGGGCGTGCTATAAATTACAGTGAAAGTTAATAGTGCCTTGCAAGGGTATCAAAAATAAATTTTAATAAGTGATCCCTAAGGCACAGAACAAGGAGTATTATGTGTCTGAATTTAGCTGCCAAGGTATTAGGGTTGGTTAAATTCAGAAAATACTCATATTAATCTTAGTCAACATGTTTCTGCCATATGGGTGGTTTTATTTACCAAGGCATTCGTCAGGACTAAACCCCGGCGGTATGGGCTCTCTAATCACCCACCCTAACCTGGGGACGTGAAAGTGAAAAATTAAAAAGGTGAAAAAGTGCTTAAAAAGGGGAAGAGCAAATTGCTCATTCCAAAAATACTCCGAATTTTTTTTGAGTGTTACAGCACCTGTAATGTGAAAGACATAGACAAACAGAAGACAAACATACATATTGTTAATATGAGCCTTACTGTATAATCATAGTGCTCCATAATACGTGGCTTAAATTGTGTTCCCAAAGTAAACACTGTTTTTAAACACCATCCAAATAGCCCCTAGAGGATGATAGCGGGTAACTCTGGGAAGTGACGTGCTAAAGGTGTCTATTTACAAGAAACGTTCTAAAAGGGGGTTAAAAACACAATATGTGTACTCCTTATGAAGGGATCAATGGACCTAAAAGGTCAGTGCCCCTCAAGATGGTATATCAAGGTTGATCTCTCACTTTAAAATAGGGCGCTACTGGCACCATGGGTCTCGGGAGGGGGTTGGAGCGGACCTGGCACATCCTAAAAGGGAAAGAGGTACAGTTGAAAAACAACATGTGCACGAGTGAACACTTAGCTTCATTTGCAGGAATTTCGGCAATCTCGGCGGTGGTGTCTACTCACGCCCTCAGCGCTCACAACCCGCCTTCAACCTAGCTGTGGCCTCAATACCGGACCCCGAGGATGAAAAACGGGTCCGGTAGCTTTGTTTATAAAGGAATCAATTCCCGTGTGTGCCGCTCTTCCGGGTGGGCGTGTCCCGCCAAATCGAGGCTTGGGACGCGCCAGCCCTCCCCGGGAGGCTTGGTCAGAATTCAGATGGAGGCTTGGATGCCGTCTTCTATCGATTCCCCATGTAAGCGAATGGTGCGGTGATAATCACTAAGTTATGCATTACTGGGTGCGCATCATGGAAATTATGTGCAACGAGGGTGCCTAAATCCATTTGAAGTATTAAGTGCGCAAATTTTATGAATATCAGATTTTATGGGGGGAAAAAACTATATTGATTAGACTACATGGCTGATTCAAAATAATTACAAAAGACACTGCTATTATAGAGTGCTTAATAGTAGAAGAGTGAACAGGTCAAAACAGAGTACAAAGAGAGCTCTATTTCTATTCAGTTAGCCACTATGTGGAAAGAACAGAGTCATAAACTATATTGATTAGACTACATGGCTGATTCAAAATAATTACAAAAGACACTGCTATTATAGAGTGCTTAATAGTAGAAGAGTGAACAGGTCAAAACAGAGTACAAAGAGAGCTCTATTTCTATTCAGTTAGCCACTATGTGGAAAGAACAGAGTCATAGGTTGATGGGCAAATCACTGGGTAAATGCCAATCACTGCATTAGGGAGTTTCTCAGACGTTGTGATATCCGTATGGAAAGCTAGAGACTGATCTCAAGATAGTACTGTGTTCCATGGGATGTCATCATTCAGCCCATTTATATTAGTGCCCAAACGATACACCCAGCGTTGCTCCTTTTCAAACAGTCTGCTGGTTATGTTGGTTGAGCCACTCACCACTTCAATTACCGTCCACCTCATGTCATTTGGAGTGTGGTTACTGTCCAAAAAATGACGGCTCAGTTTGGTGGTCACTTTCTTACATCTAACATTGCTCCGATGCTCGCAAATGCGTTGTTTTATCTTGCGCGTGGTCATGCCAACATAGCGTTGCTGGCAGGGGCATGTGATCAAGTAAACCACGTTCATAGTGTTGCAATTTGTATGTTCTCTTTGTGTCCATACTTTTCCTGCCTCAAGTGACAGAGTTTTGGTAGCTTCAGTCAGGTGGCAGACACTACAGTCAGAGCAAGGATAATGACCTATAACTCTGGGCATACCCCAGGCAACGGTGACTGTGGGTGTGGAATGGGGTGGCTTTTCCCTGGGACGAGTGTGCACCAAAGCATCTCTAAGGCTTCGTCCTTTTTTGAAAGAAAAGAGGGGTTTCTCCCAATTGTCTTTGTAGGAAGTCAATATGTTCCAATGCTTATTGATGGATTTTTTCATCAAATTAGAGAGACTGCTGTATGTGGTAACACACGTGAGTGGTATTGACTCAGGGTTAGCGATCTTTTCTTCTAAAAGAGCCTCTCTAGGTTGGTTCCTAGCTCTTTTGAAACCCTTGGTTAGGATAGGTGCTGGATAGCCTCTGTCTTTCAATTTTCCGGTGAGACTTAAGGACTGTTCTTTGAAATCCGAAAGTGAGCTGCAGTTTCGCCTCAGTCTGAGGTATTGCCCATAGGGGAGATTCTCCTTCAGTGGGCGAGGATGGAAGCTGCTAAACTCCAGAAGGTTGTTTTTCGCGGTGGGCTTATGGTGGGTCTTAGTTGTGAGGCCCGCTCCATTCACAGAGATTACAACGTCAAGGAAGACTATCTCCGACCTGCTTTTGGTATTTGTAAACCGCAAATTGTGGTCTAGAGTGTTGATCCATAGTAGGAAGGATTCCAGGTCGGTGTCATTCCCTGTCCATAGTAGTAGAATGTCATCTATGTAGAGCTTCCACAGGAGCATAGATGACGAAAAAGTTTGGGTAGAAGGTAGGATGTGTTTTGCCTCAAAATCAGCTACATACAACCCAGCCACGCTGGGAGCAAAAATACTGCCCATGGAAGTACCCGAGCACTGGAGAAAGAGCCTGTCTTTGAAAGAGAAAAAGTTTTCTTTTAGGGCTATGGTAGCACACTCAATGATGAAGGCTTTGGGTGTCTGATAATCCCATTCGATCGAGTCTAAGGATTCTGTCAGGACCCTAATCGTGTCGTCCTGTGGGATACTAGTGTACAGGCTTTCAACGTCCAGAGTCACTAGGGTGACTGAGTTTTCAGGGAAGGTCACATCCGACAGTAGACGTAAGAGGCTTTTAGTGTCTTTGAGGTAAGTAGGAGTGGATTGTACCAAAGGTTTGAGGAAATAGTCACAAAATTGTGATAGGGGCTCCAGGAGGGATCCAATACCCGAGACGATAGGACGCCCAGGGGGTGGCAGTCTGTTTTTGTGCATTTTCGGTAAAGTATAAAAGTATGGTATAACACTATTGGTGTTCCTCAAAAACGCTGCTTCATTTTTAGACAGATGTCCTTGTTCCTCAGCTTGTTGGACAATGGTCGTGATTTTACTGGTGAGAGCTGCAGTGGGGTCTGTTGTCAGTGGGGTATAGTTGCGGGTGTCCCCAAGTAGTTGATTACAGGTCCTCTCATAGTCGATGGTATCTTGGATGACGATGCCTCCACCTTTGTCGGCCGGCTTTATAGTTATCGTGCTGTCGTTTTGCAGTTGTTGTAGTGCTTGATATTCAGCTGTGCTGAAGTTACCGAATACTGTAGGGTTTTGACAGGACTCTAGGTCTTTGAATACAGCCTGCTCAAAGGCTATGATAGCCGCAGGTATAGTGTGTGGAGGAGGGGTGAAGGTTGAACTTGGTCTCAGTCCTGTATCACCATTCCTCATAGCCTCATTTGGATCATTCTTCCCTTCGAAGAATGCTTTCAATTTTAGTTTCCGAAAAAAACCAGCGAGTTCACAATGAAGCTTGAACTTATCAGGTCTTGCTTTGGGCACAAAACCTAAGCCTTTCTCAAGTACTTGAATTTCAATAGGTGTTAATTCTTTTGCAGATAGGTTAGTCACTAGACTCACATCCCGCTCGTTCCTGGTTGTTGGTTGCTGCGAGTGTGATTCGCTACAGAGTTGTCCTCCTCCCAGGATACTCGGTTGTTGCCTCTCCTCTTTCCTCTGCCTCTCCTGCCGCTCTCTAAAAAAGGCTGCCTGTATTGGTTTTGGAAATTAGCTGGGGGCATGAAACCTGGATTCCAGCCCATGAAAGGAAATTGTGGCTGTTGGAAAGCATAGGGGTTGTGGCCCATCATCATTTGTGGTGGTTGCCATTGTTGGTGTTGACCCTGGTTCCCTTGCCTCCCCCTATTGTTCCTATTACCAAGGTTACCTCTTCCCTTCGTTTGTTTAAATGAGCTATTGCTCGATCCACTGCTATTGGATGAATCATCGTCAGAATGATCAGATTTATTGGCATTCCGGGTCGGTGGGGTGAAAGTAGGAGCAGAATAGGGATACACCTTTTCGAAATCAAATTTTTTTGGGTCTTTTTGTAGTTTGGTTGCTTTAGACTGCATCAAATTGTCTTTGTACTCATTTAGTTCTTTGTTGAGTTCATCCAACCGTTTTTTGAAACCGGTAATGGTAGCCTTGAAGTTGGATTCGTTTTCCCTTGTTTCCACCATTAGCGCCTCAGAAAGTCTGAGCGCTGTTTTTATTATTAGGACTAACCAGTCGCGCGTGCAATGCCATTCGATCATGGCCCAGTCTTTTCTAAAAGTCGCATCGTTGAGAAAGATGCGAGGGGCATTTGTGACCAGCAGCCCTTTTGGTGCTGAGTTAGACATGAGGTATTGTTTCAAAATAGTACCGTGAAGTATGGTACGAATATGCTCTCTTTTTTTCTCTGTGAGATTTTCCCATTCTGTGGTGTTGGCTATTGCCTGTGATATTTGTGGATCTGCAAATATTGCAGGATCCAATATCAGTTCCTCAATTTCTGATTCGGAATATGTCAGGCCCATGTTAGCCATGGTGGAGTAATTAGAGTGAGGAGAAAGGAGTATGAATTTAAAACCAGGCAAAAAGGGGAATCTCTTGCCTGTAGTAAAACAAGACTCTCACAGCTATGCGCTGCTATGATACTCGACAACAATGGGAGAGGTAGGGAAAAAGAAGACACTCTCTCAGTCCCCAGTTAAATGCAAATAAACAAGAAAAGAGAGGTCAGATCAATCTCTGAAAAATCTCTGAAAACCACAAATGATGGAGTCAAAACAAGGTTCACACACCCACTTTGGGTGGTAAAGAAAGCCCTCACACACCGACCTAGTCAGTGTCATGCTTCATCATCGGGCCCCACCAAAGAGGCCGAGTGCCTCTTCGGTGTGCTACGATGCCAGAAAGACTGCGGAGCTGGTTGTGTGGGGAGGGCGTGCTATAAATTACAGTGAAAGTTAATAGTGCCTTGCAAGGGTATCAAAAATAAATTTTAATAAGTGGCACAGAACAAGGAGTATTATGTGTCTGAATTTAGCTGCCAAGGTATTAGGGTTGGTTTCAGAGATTGATCTGACCTCTCTTTTCTTGTTTATTTGATGTGTAGAAATGAACATGTGTGTCCACAAGACCAAAACGTCAACACGTCGCAATGCAGATCTGACGCTACTTTGGCCCACAACACTAGCCTTTGTTAACCACTGGCAAGGTCTACAGTCTGAGCACACATGCAAAAAATGGACATGAATGTCGCACATGGACATGGTCCATAGACTACACATCAAAAATCTTACAGCATTCCGGACATGTCCTGACACACTCGTACAACTAAGAAGATTCCATGTGTGTGGAGAATGCAGTGTGTGTACATACGCCATCTGGGGACGCCTTCCACCAACACAGGAGATGACCGATCACACAGCAAATATGCATGACATATGCTGTATGGTCAATGACCATCCCGGTTGCACCCCGCTAAATGCATGTGCGCACTACCGCGGCGGTGCATCATTTGAAATCTATCACTCACTGGCGCCGCTATGGCGGTGCACGCCTTCCGCGGTGGCGGTGCAGGCAAACACATACATTTGATGACGCAATCTGAAATGGCAGTTGAAACAACCCCTACAGTGTTATTGCCTCACCCACCGCCAGTCCATGTAAATGTAAATGTAAAATGTAAATGTACAGGAATTTATATAGCGCAAATCACCGAGCGGTTTCTAAGCGCTTGCTTAGGGAACCCGTCCTGGTATTCCCCTGTGAGATAACCCCGGCAGGGTATCCACAAGGTGAAAGCCAGGCATCCCACCACGAGGGGCCGTTGTGGAGATTAAGCAAGCTATTGCCCAGAGTCGCAGAGTGTGAACCATGAATCGAGTAGGCACCAGAGCGAGAATTGTCGAGTCCATGCCGAGTCCATGCCGGTCACACACCGCTAGTCCAGGCCGGTCACCCACCGCCAGTCCAGGCCGGTCACCCACCGCCAGGACTGGGCGGTGCCTGGACTGGGGGTGGGTGACCGGCCTGGACTGGCGGTGGGTAACTGGCCTGGACTGGCGGTGGATGACCGGCCTGGACTGGCGGTGTGTGACTGGCCTGGACTGGCGGTGGGTGACAGGCCTGGACTGGCGGTGGGTGACCGCCCAGTCCTGGCGGTGTGTGACCGGCCTGGACTGGCGGTGGGTGACCGGCCTGGACTGGCGGTGTGTGACCGGCCTGGACTGGCGGTGTGTGACCGGCCTGGACAGGCGGTGTGTGACCGGCATGGACTGGCGGTGGATGAGGCAATAACACTGTAAGGGGTTGTTTCAACTGCCATTTCAGATTGCATCATCAAATGTATGTGTTTGCCTGCACCGCCACCGCGGAAGGCGTGCACCGCCATAGCGGCGCCAGTGAGTGATTGATTTCAAATGATGCACCGTCGCGGTAGCGTGCACATGCGGTTGCCGGTGTGTGAACAGGACGGTCCGTGCACATGTAGCCAATGGGAACAGGTTACGCGTTGCGCGTAAGCGCATTCAAAAATTGCGGAAGACGTGCTCCGCCACAACAATGTGAGTCATTGGCTCTTTTTGAATGAAGCATCCAGGGAAAACCAATTGATGCAGATGTGTGCCACTGGAATGAGCTCAGGGCCCTATATATGTGTGAAGATCTCCTGCACACAGTCACTGCTTCCAGCCACTGCTGCCTGCGACTGTCACCTCGACCTGCTGCTCCTGAGCTATCCAACAACTGCTGCCTGCGACCGTCACCTCGACCTGCTGCTGCTGAGATATCCAACAACTGCTGCTGTACTGCCACAGTCGTGAACCTTGCCATGCAGGGAGTGCGAGAGACCCGATCTCGTCCCTACACCGCAGCGGAGCTGGAGGTCCTTGTGGACGGTGTGCTCAGCCACTATGAACGGCTCTACGGTGCCCCCGGACAGGTGGTAAGTGAAGTGTGTAACATGTTGGTGGGCATGAGGTGGTCACTGACTCCTTGCTTCTGCAAGCTTGGCGGTGTGCTGTGGGACCTTCACATGTGTTGTACTGCGCATGGCTGCATGAAGATACGTGTTTCTGCAATGTATATGATTGTCAAACAGTCCACTGACGTTCCCTTCTTGTCTCCCATCCTGGTAGGTGAAGCTGCACCTTCGCAAGGCCGTGTGGAAGACCATAGCACGTGATGTACGGGCAGTGGGGGTGTGCAATAGACGACACACACACTGCCACAAGCGCTGGGACGACATATCCAGGCTCAGCAAGAACGTTGCGGAGATGACACTGGGGATCATTCCGAGAATAGGCCGCCTTGAACAACGCACCATGACACCTCTAATGCACCGCATAATTGCTGTGACGCATCCTGATCTGTCCGCCCGGCTGAGAGGGGATCAACAGCAAACTAGCGGTAAGCAGACTGTATGTGTCTGTAACTTGTGAGTGAATGCATGTATCTGTGCTCAGACACAGTAGTGAAATCCGTGGTGCGTATCTTTAGCATATATTGGTAACCCGTCAATCAACCTGGTCATTTCCGTTCCGAGTGAAACCCTTGCAGCTGTGATTGTTTGTTCCTACGGGGAAGCGCAGACGCTTTCTTTCCCGCTGTGGATTCCGTGTACTTCACCATTTTTGCCTTGGCCAGGAATCGCGGTAATTGTTTTCACCGCTATTAGCCGTTTTTCCTTGATTTGGTTTTCAGCGAGCCGGCCTTGTAGTTGCTGTAATTTCACACGAGGAGCCGGATTATTATGTTTTGCGAGTGACAGTGAAGTGGACGCTTTCCTTCCCGCATTTGGAGGTCGGGAAACCGTGACCTCAGCTGATATCGCCGCGGCGCTCACATTCTTCACCCAATTGTTGGGGGACTCAGAGCTCACGCTCCCTTTGCCTTTCTTACTGTGCCGGAAAGGTTCTCCTTTTGTTTCTGCCTGCAAAGAAGTCATTTGTAGGGAAGCGGTGAAGGTATTCATGTACGTGACATTCAAGGTAAGGTGTAATTACCTAGTGTGTATTGTGCTCTGAGCCAGAAGATACGTTTCCTGGATTTTTGTGTGTTCTGGTGGAACCCCTGCCTTCGCTGATAAATCATTCTCAGTTACCTGAAGTGGGCAGCTGGTAGGGATTTCATCTACTGGTCTGCGCCCTCTCTTTTATTTTTGGTTATTGAAGTACCACTCACCGGTTCTCTGTTCACTCTGAACTGCTGCTCATCTGTGCCTGACGAGGGATCTGTATCCCTAACTGCTGATTGTATCCCGCTTCTGCTGCCAGAGCTGACGCTCGTGTTCCTTTTGTGCCCCGTGGTGCGCCTCCCCTTGACTCGCTGGTGTGAGCGTGAGCTGCAATCTGCAAGCTCTGCCCTTCGCTCCCAGCTGGAGTCAGTAGGGTCGAGGCCAGGGTAAAAGAACTACAGCGCGTCAAGCCCGGGGGACTGCGAGGACCAGAAATCCCAGCTGGGGTCAGCTGGTTCCTCTTCCCCCAGGCGACACGCCCATCTGAGTTACAACCACTGACGAGGCAGGATAAAGCTTCGTGACACCCGCTTCGCGGGCGCCACTCACCGGTTCTCTGTTCACCCCTGCCTTCGCTGATAAATCATTCTCAGTTACCTGAAGTGGGCAGCTGGTAGGGATTTCATCTACTGGTCTGCGCCCTCTCTTTTATTTTTGGTTATTGAAGTACCACTCACCGGTTCTCTGTTCACTCTGAACTGCTGCTCATCTGTGCCTGACGAGGGATCTGTATCCCTAACTGCTGATTGTATCCCGCTCCTGCTGCCAGAGCTGACGCTCGTGTTCCTTTTGTGCCCCGTGGTGCGCCTCCCCTTGACTCGCTGGTGTGAGCGTGAACTGCAATCTGCAAGCTCTGCCCTTCGCTCCCAGCTGGAGTCAGTAGGGTCGAGGCCAGGGTAAAAGAACTACAGCGCGTCAAGCCCGGGGGACTGCGAGGACCAGAAATCCCAGCTGGGGTCAGCTGGTTCCTCTTCCCCCAGGCGACACGCCCATCTGAGTCACAACTATATACTACAACCGGGTCAACGCGTAGCGGGACGCGTGCGGGACCAAGCGCGGGGCTAAGCCCGGGCAAAGGGCGGGCCGTCTGTGGCCGTCCGGGGACGACCGAGGACG
The DNA here is from genome assembly GCF_964261635.1 of Lissotriton helveticus. Classification (NCBI taxonomy): domain Eukaryota; kingdom Metazoa; phylum Chordata; class Amphibia; order Caudata; family Salamandridae; genus Lissotriton; species Lissotriton helveticus. The sequence goes on from NC_136073.1 coordinate 734,664,985, forward strand.
GGACGGGCCACCCCATTTACGCTTGGCCATTGAGGATCTACCAAACCTATACTCCGAAACCAATTCGTAAATACATCTTAAGTGTGACGGAAAAATTTTCTATTAGACATCTGAAATAAAGATCCTATAATTAAATAAAATCAACTGCGGCTAACATACCATTAATTAGACCTCTGATCCCAAATATGAGGGCTGTAAAAAAACTTCGCTCACGAACAATTTATATGAGGCGTATGGGGACTGAAACAGCTGTTAGAAAGACTGCAGATAATTCATTGAAACCTGGCCAAATTTCAAGTACTCCAGCTATAAACACGTATTTTTCTACCCTTTCTAAGAAAAAAACTGTATCTTCACTTTCAACTGAAAACCAAAATAAGCTAGAACCTTCTATAAATAAGGAAAATTACGATTCTCTACCTCTCTTCGTCCAGATTATTGACAATCAAGGACAGACAAAATCTGAAAGTAATTTGGCAAATATTTCTTTCACTGGGAAAGGCCAAAATCCTCCCGTAGATACGGCTCAAATAACCCCTATAATACCAATAAGTAAACAGGATTATGAGTTACCCTCTGATGTGTTTATAAGTATGAATATGAAGCCAGAACAAGATAAATCTGAAATAATATTGAGCCAAATACATCCTTTAACCAGCTCACCAGAAAAATCCCCTATCCTATACCCTAACCAGGCCAACTTTACTGATCCAATTTTTTCACATTTAACCTTTGGAAATACTACTTCTCCTCTCTCAAAGGCGCTTTTTACACTGCAAGAAATCTTGGAATCAGTGCTTACTCATCTTGGTCAAATTCTTGCTAATTCCGATGACACTTTGGACGTGCAAATAGGAATACTGAAATACTTGGTTGAGGAAAAAAAGAAAATATTCCAAAATAAATACATATAAAAAAAACCTGATTCACTCGAAACATTAAAAGATGAAGATCTTCAAAACAATGTAAATATAACTCCAAAACAGCGAGAAGCTAGTACACAAACGAATAACATAGCAAAAATTGTGACCAAAACAAAGGAACTAAGAAAGAAGAATAAACCTCTTATTACATATTCTCTTAAAAAATTGTTTAAAGAAGATTCGGAAACCATTACTGGAAATAGTAATAAGCATTTTCCTATCTTTTCGTACAAAGTGTCTAACAACAAGCAGGATCAGGGTATTAGGGACAACAAAGTAGAGCCATTGGGCGTTACTGCTGAACAGAAAAATAGTCAACAAGAACAGTCTGAAAAAAGAAATGAGAGGGAAAATGCTAGGGGGAAGAAGAAGAGAAAACCACTAAGGAGAATACAGAGGAAAAAAGGGAATAAACTGAAATTTCAAAAATTCACTCCCAAAATCTTGATGAACTCTTCAGAAATTCAAAAATCTCCGCTGTTAACACATCTGAACCCAAAAGCTGATGAATTCTGTCCAGTGGTAGAATATAGAACAACAGAACGAAATTCTAAGGCTACTGAAGAAGCGAATAATATTATTACGCAACCATGGGAAGGAATTCCATCTAAGCACTTAATTATAGAGGAACTGTTTCCTATTGACAAGATGCCATTGAATCGCGGTAGAATACTGAATCTTTTACAAGAAATGCCACCTCTGATCTCTCTGACAAGCAATGAAATTGATCTAGTTCTCTTTCCAAATAAAGAGAATAAGAAACTAGCACAGGTATCCTTTTTTTCGCCAGTTCTGCCTGGAATCATACTCAGGGAGAAGGAAATTCTTCATAAAAACGGCTACGATGTAATATCCGTAGTGGAACCCACACCTACTAATAATTTAAACAAAGGTATCCTAGGACAAACTAACCGAAGAAACGAAATCACTAGTACACTTTGGGGAGAAACAGTATCAAATTCCACAAGAAAAGACTCGCTAAAAATACAAGTAAAGCAAGGTGAGAGGTCAGTATGGTCCAGGGATTTAAGACCTACCGATAATGAGAACTCAACAAAATCTTGGGCATGGTTATCAGAAACCTTAAATAGTAAAAAATCTGTTAAACCTCAAAAATATCAAGTTTAGCAAAGGTCTGACGCTACTGTCCTGGAATTTGGCTGGGAAGACGGACAAAAAAATGAAGTATGTAACTGAAATCCTCCCTGACATTATTGGTTTACAGGAAACGTGGAACATTAACCCTTTTAAACAAAAAGGATACTATGTATTTGAAACCTTGGCAAAAAGATCTAGAAGGGGCCATGCCAAAGGCGGTCTAGCAATCTTATTAAAAGAAGATTACTCTTGGTCACAGGAAATAATTAATACAAATACGGATAATTTACAATGCTTAAAGGTATCTCTTAAATCCCAAATATCAGCCACTTTTTTACTACTCTTCAACATCTATGCGCCTCCCAGCATCAACTGCGATCTGTTGTTTGAACGCCTAATGGAGATCATCTCTCAAATTATTGAAGACCAACTCAATTTGCCTTATATTATAATGGGAGACATGAATGCAAAAATGTCAAACTGCGAAATAAAGAAATGGGCTCTCCTCTTCAATGAGGAATCTTTGGAAACATCACTCCCTGTACTCCCAAAAGGAATGAAATCTGATAGCAGAGGTCGCGCATTATTATCATTTCTCCCAAGAATCAACGGGACAATTTTAAATGGTAATATACATGGTGATAAACCAGCATCGTATACGAGGCAGGGTAATGGATCTCCCTCTATCCTTGACTATTTCATATGTGGGATCAGAGAAAAAGATCGAATGAGTCAACTTTCGATCACATTCAATGAGGAAAGTGATCATGCTATCCTATGTCTATCAACTGAATGGATTGTACAAGCCACTTTCCAGTATCAGCCGATATTTCATCAAACCAAACTGGAAGTAAACGCAACGAGGGGCCGAATTTATTGGGGGACAGAAAATTTGGACCACGTGAGGCTATTGGTCTCCCAAACTAATCTGTTGACTACTACATACTCAGCCGATCTTATAAAGAACTTTGACTGCATATTAAATAGGCTGAAATATGCACTACAAAGTAAGTTAGAACAAACAAAATTAAGGAAAAGCAAACGAAGTAGTAAACATAAAAATTCAAATAAACCAGTCGTAAAACAAATCAACAGGTTGATACGTGCCCAGTTTTTGAATTTCTCATTTACAAATAAAAAGGAAATCAATAGATTAAAAAATCAAATACGACGAGAAAAAACTAAACAGAAAAAACTGAAGCAGGACACCAATTGGATTGAAATCCAACAAGCAGCTAAGCAAAAGAACCAGCGCAAATATTGGGCCCTGATTGCAATAATGACTGGAACCAAGAAAAAGTTAGAATCAACTCCTGTTACAGAAGAAGACTGGGAAATTTACCTTCGAGAGCTATATAGTCCAAACAAGTTGATTAATAATGGTGAGGCTGAAGTACAATGTTTGGGAAAGAATGACATAAAAATTAATAAAACATCGGCAGTGTCTGTCTCTACGATCATAAGAAGGGCAAGAAGTACTGGTGCGTCGGGACCCGATCAGATACCTATCAAGGCCTATCAAATTGACCACAAAGAGTGGGGACGGCTGCTCTCGCCACTATTTAACTATATAATCGATAGTGGCAAAATGCCAATCTCCTGGAAGGGGAGTATAATTATCCCGATCTATAAAAAAGGAAAAAGAAGCATTCCGGGAAACTATAGGCAAATTGCCCTCATGGATGCTGTCGGGAAGATTTTTGCTGCAGAAATATTGGATAGGCTGAAAACTTGGGCATTTTCCCTGGGTTTAATCCCTAAGTTTCAGTCTGGATTTCGTCCAAACCATGCAGTGACTGACAATGTAGCGATCTTCCAAACCATTCTGGATAAATATGTATCAGGGAAAAAGCAAACCATCTATGCAGCGTTCATAGACTACTCGACGGCCTTCGATCGAGTAGATAGACCGACCTTGTGGTCAAAACTGAGAAGAATGGGCATACCGGAACAGCTATTGCTTTTAATAGTGAATCTTCACAGCGACACCTGGTGCCGTATCCAAATGGGGAGCGATAAGGGTCTATCAAGGGTATTTCGCACATCAAATGGCTTAAAACAAGGGTGCCTCTTGGCTCCAATTTTATTTTCTTTGTACTTAAGTGATTTACCATCCAAACTACAACAATGTTTAAGTACGCCGCCAAAGATAGCCAATGAGTATATTCACTCCCTGCTGTACGCGGACGACATTGTCTTGTTCGACCTAACACCATTCGGACTTCAAAATCTCCTAGACACTTTACATCAGTACTCCAGGAAAAATTTCCTAATCCCAAACATAAGTAAGACCAAAGTGGTTGCTTTCTCAAACCAGAAGAAAAGGGTGAGATACGAATGGAAGTTGGGAGGGGAGAAAGTAGAGCAGGTAAAGGAATATACTTACCTGGGCAGAATTTTTTCGCAAAACACGAGTAACAACAGTCAAATTGAACACTTAAAAAGGAAAAGTGACCTACATGCTGGGGCTTTGTCCCGCCTATATTCTGCTACTGGACATAGGCACTTTTCGGCACTAATTCAAGTTTATCGAGCGAAGATTCCGCCGGTCATTTCCTATGCTTCGGAATACATTCCTATTAATCAATGGACATATATGAACTTAATTGAAGGTAAAATACTAAAAAACTTACTGAAGATCTCCACATCTACTCCAGTACAGGCGTTGAGACTGGAATGTAACATCACGAGTGCCTATGCTACAGCTGTAGCTAGTATCATAAGGTGGGCTTATAACCTTCTCCACTCTAAAGAAGGCACTCTCCGAAGTTTACTAAAAACTGAGACATTTAACATCGGTTCTACCAATCTCACTTTTTCAAAAAACATGCGAGAGGCCTTTCAGCTTGCTAAAGTAAGTGTGGAAATATTGTCTACATGGTCTCCAGCCCAACTCAAACTATTTTTTTAAAAATTCACCCCTAAATTGAGTTATGACATTGACCACTCACATTGTGTTAGTTTATCTTTGTATAAGACCTATGCAGACTCCCATGAATATAAGCAATATCTGCCCTATCTAGACTATACCCTCATACACGGTGCAAGGCGCGCAATTATGATGCTGCGTCTGGGAACCCTTCCTGTACTAACTTTTATCTCTTCCTGGAGATCAGATAAGACAGCTTTATGTACCTTTTGTCAAGGGGGCAATCAGAATTTGGAACATCTTCTTTTTATATGTCCTAATACAGTAATTGTGAAGGCAAGGTTATTATGTCTTATACCCATTTACCGATCATGTAGGATCGTAAACTCAAAGGACTTTTTATTAATTTGTAAAAACCCCCCAAATGAATATGTTTGCTATAGAATTTTTAAGTTTTTGAACATTTCATTGAAAATGTATTAAATGAGAATGTATAATGTATATATTTTATTTTGTGGTCCTCAATAGAGTACCGTTACAAATAAACTTTTTTTGACTTTGACTTTTGACTTTTGACTATCTTTAGCATATATTGCATGTTGGTGGCATTAGCTGAGTGAGCGGTAGCACCCATGTCCGCCAGGTGGACATGCCAGTTGATTTGTATTTGAGGGTTCCAGGACATGCCGTTGAGGTCTGGTGTCCCATGGCATGACATGTGTGGTGGTCTGCATGCACTTGCCCTGTTTGTATGATGTACAGGTTTCACATACACTCACGGATCTATGATGTGTGGATGTGTGGTAGGGGTGGTTCGTGTACAGGATGGGTGCTACATGTGAATCGACTGTACGGAACGGTGTGACTTTGAAACCTTCAGTACGTGAGTGTGTCACTTAGGTTCACATCTCTTCCCTCTCTCTTCCAGCTTTGGCCGAGGGCACTGAGACACAGACGACGGAGATGAGTGGTGGCGATGCATCCGGATCCGAGATGACACACACGCAGACTGACACTGAAGAGTGCAGCCACGGAGAGGGGGACAGAACCGTCCCTGAGGACTCACATGTGGCGACACCATCGCCCTCATCCTCAGAAAGTGTTGGTGAGTCAGCACTGTTGTCACAGACAGGGAGTGGGCAATCGACACCTTCAGTCGGGACACAGCACACAGGGCCCACACTGCCACCCACTGCAACATGTACTGCTCGTGCTCACCAGAGGAGGGGGAGCAGAGTTGCCTTCGGTGCAGGAACCGCTGCCCCTGCCCCTATGACACAAAGTGCACTTTGTGCAGAGGCTGTTGATCTGCTGCGACAGCTGTGTGTAGGGCAGACCAACATGATCAATGCATTCCAAGACCACGATAGGAAGTTGGGGCAAGTGGTGGCATTCATGGAGGGGATGCATGGCGATGTTGCTGGTCTCCACAGAACAGTTCAGTCATTGGCAAACACTGTGTCCTCAGCCATTGTACAGTCGCATAGACAGGGTGCTACTTCTGTACCACCATCCACACCACTTGATGTTACAGGGGAGAGTGAGTCATCAGACCAGGCCTCTTATTCAGGTTATTACACTAGGAGCAGCCACAGGCAGCAAGGCAGGGCACGGAGGGCACAGACACCATCCCCTAGGACTGTGATATCTTTCTCCGAAGACGACGTGAGCAACACTGGAGTTGACACACAGGATCATCAAGGGGTGTTGGTGGAAATGGATTCACATGCTACACAGGCATCTCCCACAAAAGGGACTCCCAAGCCAAGGCCACCTCCCAAGAGCAGGGACACTCCCAAGGACAAGGACACTACCAAGGAAAGGGCACCTCCCAAGAGCAGCGACACTCCCAAGGACAAGGACAGTACCAAGGAAAGGGCACCTCCCAAGAGCAGGGACACTCCCAAGGACAAGGACAGTACCAAGGAAAGGGCACCTCCCAAGAGCAGGGACACTCCCAAGGACAAGGACAGTACCAAGGAAAGAGCACCTCCCAAGAGCAGGGACACTCCCAAGGACAAGGACAGTACCAAGGAAAGGGCACCTCCCAAGAGCAGGGACACTCCCAAGGGCAAGGTAGCTTCAAAGGAGAGGGACACTACAATGGACAAGTCTGCACCCAGGGACAGGGCATCGGCAAGGGATCAGGGACATTCCAGGGACAGGACACCTCCTACGTCCAAGGCACATCCCATGGGCAAGGGTTCTCCCATGGACACGAGCACCATCAAGGACAGGCATATATCACCCCTGGCTGCACTGAGGATGATGTTTAAGGAACGTACAACACATGTGTCAGCAGTGGAGTCCCCCCATACCTCTACTCCCATCCACGCCCCGCAGAAGCAGAGGAAGGAGTACACTGTTGTTGCATCCCCCATTACACATGATGCAGAGGGCAGAAGGCAGGCCCACTGCAAACGGCAGGCAGGGTCCAGCACGTCCCCAGAGAACAGACCACCACAAGCACATGATACACCTTTGATGTCTGATGATGCCACTCCACTTACCAGTCCAGTCATGTCCGGGGTGCCCCTACGTTTCACAAAGAAACGGAGACACACACCAATGAGACCTGAGCACCCCAATGTCGCTCCAGTACAGCTGTCCCCAGCTCCCAGAGCCACCCTGCCTCCTGGCCCAAACAGCCCTGTGGCTCATCATTTCAGTGGTCCTAGTGGCTCAGCTGCAGTTCACTCTCATGTGTCAGATAGTGGCACTGTGTCTATTGTTCGCTGTCATGCATCATGTAGTAGCACTGTGTCAGTTGTGCCCTCTCCTGTTGCAGGTACTGGCACTGTGTGTGTCCGCCACTCTCATGTGTCAGATGCAGGCATGGTATTTGTTGGTCAGTTTACAGGGACATGTCCTGGAAGTGTGTCTGGGTCTATGGCTCATGTGTCAGTCAGTAGATCTGTGGCTGTGTCTCACTCCTGTTTCTGGTGCTGGAGGTGTGTCTGGGTCTAGGGCTCATGTGTCAGTCAGTAGATCTGTGGCCGTGTCTCACACTCCTGTTTCTGGTGCTGGCGGTGTGTCTGGGTCTAGGGCTCATGTGTCAGTCACTACAGCTGTGGCTGTGTCTCACACTCCTGTTGCTGGTGCTGGAGGTGTGTCTGGGTCTACGGCTCATGTGTCAGTCAGTAGATCGGTGGCTGTGTCTCACACTCCTGTTTCTGGTGCTGGCGGTGTGTCTGGGTCTATGGCTCATGTGTCAGTCAGTAGATCGGTGGCTGTGTCTCACACTCCTGTTGCTGGCGCTGGCGGTGTGTCCGAGGCGAGTAGTTCAAGCAGTCCACCAGATTCTGTGGTGTGAGGTTTAGTTGCCATCACTCACATGTCATTTAACTTTGTGTATAGATTGACGAATGTAACCTCCTAGATATTATTATTGTCCTTGTGACGGGTCGCTTGACACACGTACTTGGGTTGCCTCTGATGTACCTGCTGTGTTGGCCACAATGCCCTGTTGTTGTTCTGATACTGCATTCTGCCCTCTCACGTGCTGCCTCTGATGTACCTGCTGTGTTGGCCACAATGCCCTGTTGCTGTTCTGATACTGCATTGTGCACTCTCATATGCTGCCTCTGATGTAGCTGTTCTGTGCAATGGACTGTTGATGCACTTGCCCCCTCTCATATGCTGCATCTGATGTAGCTGTTCTGTGCAATGGACTGCTGATGCACTCGGCCCCTCTCATATGCTGCCTCTGATGTAGCTGTTCTGTGCAATGGACTGTTGATGCACTTACCCCGTCTCATGTGCTGCCAATGATGTACCTGCTGTGTTGGCCACAATGCCCTGTTGCTGTTCTGATACTGCATTGGGCCCTCTCATGTGCTGCCTCTGATGTACCTGCTCTGTTGTAAACACTGCCCTGTTGCTGTTCTGATACTGCATTGTGCCCTCTCATGTGCTGCCTCTGATGTACCTGCTCTGTTGTAAACACTGCCCTGTTGCTGTTCTGATACTGCATTGTGCCCTCTCGTGTGCTGCCTCTGATGTACCTGCTCTGTTGTAAACACTGCCCTGTTGCTGTTCTGATACTGCATTGTGCCCTCTCATGTGCTGTCTCTGATGTACCTGCTCTGTTGTAAACACTGCCCTGTTGCTGTTCTGATACTGCATTCTGCCCTCTCACGTGCTGCCTCTGATGTAGCTGTTCTGTGCAATGGACTGTTGATGCACTTACCCCCTCTCATGTGCTGCCAATGATGTAGCTGTTCTGTGCAATGGACTGTTGATGCACTTATTCCCTCTCATATGCTGCCTCTGATGTAGCTGTTCTGTGCAATGGACTGTTGATGCACGTACACCCTCTCATATGCTGCATCTGATGTAGCTGTTCTGTGCAATGGACTGCTGATGCACTTGGCCCCTCTCATATGCTGCCTCTGATGTAGCTGCTCTGTTGTAAACACTGCCCTGTTGCTGTTCTGATACTGAATTGTGCCCTCTCATGTGCTGCCTCTGATGTACCTGCTCTGTTGTAAACACTGCCCTGTGGCTGTTCTGATACTGCATTGTGCACTCCCATATGCTGCCTCTGATGTAGCTGTTCTCTGCAATGGACTGTTGATGCACTTACCCCCTCTCATGTGCTGCATCTGATGTACCTGCTGTGTTAGCCACAAAGCCCTGTTGCTGTTCTGATACTGCATTGTGCCCTCTCATGTGCTGCCTCTGATGTACCTGCTCTGTTGTAAACACTGCCCTGTTGCTGTTCTGATACTGCATTGTGCCCTCTCATGTGCTGCCTCTGATGTACCTGCTCTGTTGTAAACACTGCCCTGTTGCTGTTCTGATACTGCATTGTGCACTCTCATATGCTGCCTCTGATGTAGCTGTTCTGTGCAATGGACTGTTGATGCACTTACCCCCTCTCATATGCTGCATCTGATGTAGCTGTTCTGTGCAATGGACTGCTGATGCACTTGGCCCCTCTCATATGCTGCCTCTGATGTAGCTGTTCTGTGCAATGGACTGTTGATGCACTTACCCCCTCTCATGTGCTGCCAATGATGTACCTGCTGTGTTGGCCACAATGCCCTGTTGCTGTTCTGATACTGCATTGTGCCCTCTCATGTGCTGCCTCTGATGTACCTGCTCTGTTGTAAACACTGCCCTGTTGCTGTTCTGATACTGCATTGTGCCCTCTCATGTGCTGCCTCTGATGTACCTGCTCTGTTGTAAACACTGCCCTGTTGCTGTTCTGATACTGCATTGTGCACTCTCATATGCTGCCTCTGATGTAGCTGTTCTGTGCAATGGACTGTTGATGCGCTTACCCCCTCTCATATGCTGCATCTGATGTAGCTGTTCTGTGCAATGGACTGCTGATGCACTTGGCCCCTCTCATATGCTGCCTCTGATGTAGCTGTTCTCTGCAATGGACTGTTGATGCACTTACCCTCTCTCATGTGCTGCCAATGATGTACCTGCTGTGTTGGCCACAATGCCCTGTTGCTGTTCTGATACTGCATTGTGCCCTCTCATGTGCTGCCTCTGATGTACCTGCTCTGTTGTAAACACTGCCCTGTTGCTGTTCTGATACTGCATTGTGCCCTCTCGTGTGCTGCCTCTGATGTACCTGCTCTGTTGTAAACACTGCCCTGTTGCTGTTCTGATACTGCATTGTGCCCTCTCATGTGCTGTCTCTGATGTACCTGCTCTGTTGTAAACACTGCCCTGTTGCTGTTCTGATACTGCATTCTGCCCTCTCACGTGCTGCCTCTGATGTAGCTGTTCTGTGCAATGGACTGCTGATGCACTTACCCCCTCTCATATGCTGCATCTGATGTAGCTGTTCTGTGCAATGGACTGCTGATGCACTTGGCCCCTCTCATATGCTGCCTCTGATGTAGCTGTTCTGTGCAATGGACTGCTGATGCACTTGGCCCCTCTCATATGCTGCCTCTGATGTAGCTGTTCTGTGCAATGGACTGTTGATGCACTTACCCCTTCTCATATGCTGCATCTGATGTAGCTGGTCTGTGCAATCGACTGCTGATGCACTTGGCCCCTCTCATATGCTGCCTCTGATGTAGCTGTTCTGTGCAATGGACTGTTGATGCACTTACCCCCTCTCATGTGCTGCCAATGATGTACCTGCTGTGTTGGCCACAATGCCCTGTTGCTGTTCTGATACTGCATTGTGCCCTCTCATGTGCTGCCTCTGATGTACCTGCCCTGTTGTAAACACTGCCCTGTTGCTGTTCTGATACTGCATTGTGCCCTCTCATGTGCTGCCTCTGATGTACCTGCTCTGTTGCAAACACGGCCCTGTTGCTGTTCTGATACTGCATTGTGCACTCTCATATGCTGCCTCTGATGTAGCTGTTCTGTGCAATGGACTGTTGATGCACTTACCCCCTCTCATATGCTGCATCTGATGTAGCTGTTCTGTGCAATGGACTGCTGATGCACTTGGCCCCTCTCATATGCTGCCTCTGATGTAGCTGTTCTCTGCAATGGACTGTTGATGCACTTACCCTCTCTCATGTGCTGCCAATGAAGTACCTGCTGTGTTGGCCACAATGCCCTGTTGCTGTTCTGATACTGCGTTGTGCCCTCTCATGTGCTGCCTCTGATGTACCTGCTCTGTTGTAAACACTGCCCTGTTGCTGTTCTGATACTGCATTGTGCCCTCTCGTGTGCTGCCTCTGATGTACCTGCTCTGTTGTATACACTGCCCTGTTGCTGTTCTGATACTGCATTGTGCCCTCTCATGTGCTGCCTCTGATGTACCTGCTCTGTTGTAAACACTGCCCTGTTGCTGTTCTGATACTGCATTGTGCACTCTCATATGCTGCCTCTGATGTAGCTGTTCTGTGCAATGGACTGTTGATGCACTTACCCCCTCTCATATGCTGCATCTGATGTAGCTGTTCTGTGCAATGGACTGCTGATGCACTTGGCCCCTCTCATATGCTGCCTCTGATGTAGCTGTTCTCTTCCAGGGGATCCTCATCAATAGTCATAAGCATTAGAATATTCCCGCCCATGCGCGGGACCCCGGAAACAATATATTATATGTGCCCCACATATATATAGACATATATATATATACATATATATATATATATATAAATAAGCAATTGCAGCCAAACAAAACAGTGGAGTTGGAATATGCTGTGAAGAATTTCCACCATACATTTGTATTTGCATTAAAAACATGAGAAACAACACCAATGCTTGTTTAGAAACTGTTTTAATGCTTAGAAAGCAGTAGAAATTCTTATAACACACTGTAAGCATATACAGCTCCCAGGCTGCATTGCAAATACCCAGTCTAAAAAGGCTGGAAAGCTAACTTGTAGCTGTATGTACTAAAACTGACGCCGTGCCTTTAAGGCACCTCTGCCCCTAGCTTCCCATCATGCCTCAGGGGTTACAGTTAGGTCAGTTGTTCTTTCCGGCTCCTTCAGGAAGGACCCTGGTTACACAGCTCCACACTTTTCTGCCTTTTTCAGTCAGAAAATCTTCTAAAGAACAATTTTTTTGATTTACTTTGACTTTTAGCATCAGTGTCAAGTAAATAACTGCTTAACAGTCAATTTTTTGTGAGGTTTTCCTGTCAGGATGCCCACTCTTTTTGATAAATGTCCTTCTTGTGGCCACAAGAAGGCAAAAACAGACTCTCATGAGGTCTGTATTTTATGCTTGCCAGAGGATCATGATCCTAAAGTCTGTTCACATTGTGAAAACCTGTCTGAGAGGACTCTTAAAGACAGAGAAAGGAACAGGCTCTATGGTCTGGCTCAGAGATCCACGAGAGGAAGATCTACAGAGAGGAAGAGTTCAAAGAGACCCAGAACTCCCTCCAAAGGCAAGTCAGAGCGTCCATCGACCTCAACGCCGGGCTCGGCGCTGAAAAAACAACTTCTGATGGACAGTTCTAGAGAGAAAACTCCGTCGATGTCGGGACCGGCGTCAATGAAGAGACCGTCGTCGAAAAGAGGTTCACCGACGACGAAGAAACGACGATCGGCGTCGAGAGAAGCGTCCTCGAGAACATCGGCATCGAGACAAAGATCTCCTCCGCCGTCGTCAACTCGGCGACGATCGGCGTCGAAGGACAGGTCTCCATCGTCGTCATCATCTCGACGACGTTCGACGTGGAGACATAAGTCAACTCCGCCGCCGTCAACCAGGCGACGGTCGGCGTCGAGAGACAGATCACACTCACTGTCGCATCAACATCGACAGGCTTCTAAGAGCGTGACACCTCCGCCGACGCCTCCACGGAGACGCTCGACGTCGAGGAGCAAGAGCCCCAGCAGACGCTCGCCGTCGAGGACATCGTCGACGGCGCGTCGGCTCTCGACGTCGAGGATGGCTGATCCTCCGTCGTCGCCACGTGTCCGGTCGACGTCGAGGGCATCGTCGACGACAGGACAACGTCGACCGACATTGAAAAGACCATCTCCGTCGCCGGCAGACCAACGTCGGTCGACGTCGAGACCTCCGTCGACGGCAGCACAACACCGTTCGACGTCGAGACCTCCGTCGACGGCAGGGCAATGCCGTTCAACATCGAGGGAGAAGACTCCGTTGTCGGCTCAACATCGCCGGTCGACGTCGAGGGACCACAGGTCACCGTCGAGGCGTTCAGCGCCAAAGGTTATCGCTCCGTCGACGCCACAGAGGCGTTCGACGTCGAGAGAAAGACTTTTGAGACGTCCACCAACGCCGGTGAGACAAAGATCACCTTCAGTGATTTCGACCATTCTTGTAACGCAATCTGCTTCTCACCACTCCTCCTCAGGTACCTCTGGCTCATCGGGGTCCTCTTCTAGAAGCAGGAGTCCAGTGCAACAGTCACCACAACGACGGTATATCACTCAGGCAAGACTCTCGCCAAGATGGTATGGTCCGTTGAGTAATTGGAAGGATTCTGGAGCGACGAAGAGGCTACAAAGATATTTAAGCCCGCACCACAGGTCACCTCTTCAGAGACTAATAGAGGAGGTAGACAGACAGGGTCCTACCAGGCACCGATCACGCTCTCGGGAGAGGAGAGCGGAAAGGTCACGTACCCCCAGGATCTCCCGATCTCCACGGAGTGAACAATCCAGATCTCGAACACCGAAAAGGGCGGAGAGATCGAGATCTCCCCGAAGGGAGCATCGAAGACAATCACGTTCTCCTCGAGGGGAAGAACGATCAAGAAGATCTCCGGTGCGGAAGGAAAAATCTCATCACAGGAGAAGGAGAACTCCATCTTCTCCTTCTTCTTCTTCATCCTCATCTAGAAATTCTAAAGGGGATTACTCTCCGACGCTGGCAGACAGCCCTCGCTCCAGAGCTTCCCCGATGGACGACGTCAACACGTATCTGGACGTCTTACAAAGGGGGGCTCACAAACTAAATATAGAGATGGCTGTTCCAGAAGTGTCCACTACTGTGATTTTTGAGACCCTTCGTCCCAAATCATCTACAAGGCCTTTACTCCCATTGGTTCCAGGGATATTGGATCCAATCAAAGACGTTTTCCTCGGGGAGGAGCCAAGATGGCGACCGGAGCAGACGTGTGAGCTCCCGGCTCCGCCAGCCCTTGAGCCCTTTGTTCCTATCCTGCCTGTTATCCTGCCCACCTTACCGACTGCTGGAACGGGGAATGCGTGCTGATTTCGCCCGTGTTCCTCCGACGCCTCTGCCCGGTTGGATTAAGGAGATAGAACGTTGCCCGGCCCTGCGCCATGACTCAGACGTGCATCGCCGCCGGGTGCTGGACTTAGACGGAGAGGAGACGGCCGGCCTGCCTGCTGGACACTCGCAGCCCGTGCGGAGCTGCTTTCTCTATCGCGCCCGGCGTATTCTTGCCTGGTGAGAACTGCTGGACGCTGAGACTGCATTGGCTTGGAGGGCGGGCGAGACTGCACGACCGGCTCTTTTGTTGTGTACTAGGTGAGGGCTGCCTGGACTCCATTACGGGATGTCCCCTGATCCGATGGACCGCCCGTTTGCCCTGACTGCCTGTTTCGATCGGCGGGGGCCCGTTGCTGGCGACGCTGGGCTGCCACTGGTTACACCACTGTTCACAATGGGAGAAGGAACTCCGGCTGACTCCTGTCGCACCCCCCCACGTTCTGGCGATCGGCTTGGGGGAGCGTTGAACTTTCCTGTGGATCCACTAGCTGGAGAGGACTCCCCACCCTCGCCCTGTGCTTGCGGCACCGTGGCCGGGCCGGAGCCTGCACTGACTACACCCACATCTGTCCCAGCCGCAGACGGACCGCAGCCTGCCCTGTCCTACGGAGATCTCCTGTCTTCCCTTGGCGATCTGAGATCGGAGTTGCTTCACAACTCCCACAGGCTGAGCAAGAAATTTGACGACGTAGCCTTTGATCTGGATCGGATGCGGAGAGACTGCTCCCAGCAACAGCTGCACTGTCCCCTTCTGGTGCCTAAGGTTGCTACTGTGTCGCCGAGTGATTTCAGCGGTGGAGAGACCCGTGATGCCTGGACTGGTGCCTGTGAAAGACCGCTTATGGACTCTGCCAATGCTACATTGTCGCCGCACTTGGGGACTGATTCATTGTATCCGCCCTCACCATTGCCGATGATGTTGCCGGCCCGGCGCCTTCAGGCTCCCTTCGGGACTCTCCTGTGCAAGTATCCGTTTTTCCTCCCGGTGTCCTGGTGTTATCGTAGCACCTTGGAGATGCTTTTGACTGTGTTTGCTGCACTGTTGGGTATTTGGCACCGACCATCTTATGTGTATGGATCATCTCTTCCTCCCTTGCGCCCATTTTGTTTCTCTACTGAGGGGAGAGGTGGCATTCATCGTGGGCTGGGATCGGGGGGGCTCCTGAGATCGGGACAGGGTTAGACGGGTTCCTGGTTGTATTACTTTCTTGCCGGGTGGGGATTGGGGTTGGAATGTTGTACGTACTGGCTGCATGGATCATATGTAAGGTGCAGATTGTTTTCCCCCATCTGTCTCTATTATTGCTAGTGGGAGTTCTGCTCTACAATCATGGCGTCCTTCGGGATATTGTGACTTTTGTTAATGGCACAGTCGGCACCATATACTGGCTACCCTGATAAATTGCGGGCTATCGGCTCCGCCACGTTCTCTTTGGTTCCTATCTGCTGGTTATGGAAGTTTATTGTGACGGGGGGGCTATTTGTTTAGGGTAGCGTCCATCTTGCTCTCCTTTGTCTGCGTTCTCATTAAGGCGGCCATCTTGTCCCTTTGTTCCGACTGGGGCGGGCTTCTGCTGGGCGTCATGGTGTAGTGGTCGCTTCGCGACCTGATTAGCGCTGGAGATCTCCGGGGGTTCACTTTTGTTAGACTAGCTGGTACGATTTCGAACTGTGCTGCCCCTCTGGCCTATGTAATGGTGGTAGCTCCCCACATTTGTTCTGCTACTGATGTCTATCCTGGTACTTTTGCACATGGGGTGGGACTGTGCATATCCTGCTATTGCCCCTATGGGCGGGGTGATCATTCCAGTGCTGGCTCGGGGACCCGGATATATCTGATTCCATTCTCCTTTTGTTAGTGTACTTCTCGATATTATGGTTTCATTCGGTAAAGGGGGCTATACATGGCTGGGGGACCGGGAGTCTTGTTAGTGTTAGGGCTCCTCCCCCGTTTCCTTTCTCTTTTGGGAGTGGTAGAATAGCTTGTTCTTTTCTTCCTCCCGATACTTCATGTGTGAACATCTTTATTTTCTTATCTTTTCTTCTTTCTCTTCTCTTCTTATTCTATATTTCGGGTTCTTTACTGGGCGACAGGCACTTTGCCGGGGGGGGGTAGGCCGTAGCCTCCGGATTGTTGTAGGGTGGGGGGGTAGATTTAGTTTTCCTCTTTTTTAGTTTCTATGGGCCTTATTTCTCTACTTTCTGCGCTTTCTTGTTCTGGTTTCTGTTCTGGGTCTGCAATAGGGGTTAGTAGGGAGTGGGTGGCGCTGAGGGTGGTGCGTAAATGTGGACTACAGCTACTGTTGTTTTGTATGGTACTGCCATATTGACGGGGTGTTCTTCCTAATGTTGTTCTTATTGATGCCGCCTGCTCATGTTATGAAGCTAATGTCCGGACTCAGTTCTCCTTGACTCTATTCTTTGTTGATTTATATTTCAATCGAAACTTCAGAAATTTAACCTTCAATGCTCCTTCTCCTTGGCGGCATGACTCCATTCAGTGTAACTGTTATAAATTGCTGCTATCTTGCCTGATGCCGCTGTGGAATTGCATTGCTCGCACCTGTGCTTAAAAGTCTCGTGGCCGGCCTGAGGGTTGTAGGCCCGTATTTGTTCTCTTTTCGTGCACAATAAAGGTTTTCAAAAAAAAAAAAAAAAAAAAAAGACGTTTTCCTCACACCAGCAACGGTCAAGGCGGTACCGGCACGTATTCAGAAGAAATATAGGCCTGCCGAATCAGACCCTATCTTTGTTAAGGGAGAGCCTGCGGCGGACTCAGTCATTGAAGCCTCAGCTAGAAAGACTCACACTGTCGCCCCTTCTTCTTCGGTCCCGCCTGACAAAGACAGCAGGATGCAAGATTCTTGGGGACGCAGGGTATGCAGCACAGCAGCTTCATCCCTGAAAGTCTCTAGTGCATCAGCTCTTCTGGGAAGGTACGATAGAGCACTATGGGACTCCATGGAACGATTCAAGGAGAAATTGCCCAAGGAGGACCAGAAAGATTTTGAGGAGACAGTGACGGAGGGCTGTTTGGTGGCAAACCAAATGATTAGTTCATCAGCAGATAACGCCCTTCTAGCAGGACATGCCTACTCACATGGGGTATGTGCGAGGAGATCCTCCTGGCTGCGTTTAACTGGTCTCAAGCCAGATGCCCAGCAGCGCATCCTCAATCTACCTTTTTCCGGATCTTCACTCTTCGGGGAGCATGCCGATCAGGAAATGACCCGTATGAAGACGGAGTTAGACACAGTGAAGGCGGTTGGTCTGGAAAAAAAGAAAGGGCCGTTCAAACGACGCTTCAAGACCAATAAGAACCGGGGAGGCCAACACAGGGTTCAAACCCCTCAATGGTCTCAAAGCAAGCCACAAGGAAAGCCTCAATACAGAGGAGGAAAGTCGGGTAGAGGCAGAGGCGGACATCTTCAGTCCTCTACTACGCCTAGAGGAGGCAAAGCCTGAGCAGTGGCTTCCTCTGGCACCGTTACCCACTCCAGTGGGAGGAAGTGCTTCACAACACCTAGCAGAGTGGGTCAGCATCACAAAAGATCGGTGGGTGCTGAATATACTGCGCAATGGATATGCGCTACGTTTCCGGAAGAAACCGCAACCGATTCCTCCAAAAAAGAATCGCTCGTACCAACTAAAGCTCCTCAAAAGGGAAGTAAGCGTCCTCTTAAAGAAAAACGCAATCGAAGAGGTACCTCCATCCCAAAGGGGGAAAGGAGTGTATTCAAGATATTTCCTAGTCCCCAAAAAAGACCAAGAAGGCAAGTTCAGACCGATTTTGGATCTTCGACTCCTCAACAAAGTGGTGGTCAAAGAGAAGTTTCGCATGTTGGCACTGCACCAAATATGTCCTCATCTACAAATCGGGGATTGGATGTGTTCGGTGGACTTACAAGACGCGTACTTCCACATTCCCATTACACCAGGTCATCGAAAGTACTTGAGGTTCCTAGTAGGGAACAAGCATTACCAGTACAAGGTACTCCCCTTCGGTCTCAAATCCGCACCAAGGGTCTTCACCAAATGCATGGCAGTGGTAGCGGCATGTCTTCACAAAAGAGGTCTCTTTGTGTACCCATATCTAGACGACTGGCTCTTGAAGAGTTCGTCCCCTCGTCAAGTCACCAAAGACTGTCACCTATGTCTCCAACAAATGCACAGGCTCGGCCTGCATGTGAACACAGAAAAGTCAGTCCTGCTTCCCACGCAAAGTATCCACTATCTGGGAGCAGTTCTGGACACAAAGTTAGGAAGAGCGTTTCCTTCGCAGGAGAGACTATCATCCATGGGGCAGAAATGCAAAAAGTTGCTTCAGTCTCCTCGACCAAAGGTTCGAGAAGTGGCATCTCTATTGGGCTCCATTGCGTCCTGCATCTTCCTAATACCGAACGCCAGGTTGATGATGCGGCCTCTGCAACAGTCTGTGGAAGACCAGTGGGACCAGGCGACAGGAGATTGGGAGGATCGAATCAACCTGTCTCAAGCAGCTTTGACCTCCATACAGTGGTGGTCTCGTCCTCGGAATGTCCTGCAGGGAGTCCCTTTTCAGCAACCTCTTCCTTCGCTGTCTGTGGTGACGGACGCATCTCTGGAAGGCTGGGGTGCTCACATGGGTCACCTTCAGATTCAGGGTCGTTGGTCGACCAACCTTCAGACATACCACATCAACATGCTGGAGCTTCGAGCAGTTCATCTGGCGCTCAAAGCGTTCCTTCCAGCAATAACAACGGACAAAATCCTGGTTCAGACGGACAACACTACAACGATGTTCTATCTGAACAAACAAGGAGGAACTCGATCTCGCCCTTTATCTCTGAAGGCCCAGACTATCTGGCACTGGCTTCTGGCTCGGGGATTGTCGGTGGTGGCAGTGCACCTCCCAGGCAAGCTAAATACAAAAGCAGACGCGCTCAGCAGGCATTTCGAAGATCAGCCAGACTGGGTGCTAAACGACGAGGTAGTCGAAGAGCTTTCCCGTTGCTGGGGTCGTCCACACATAGACTTATTTGCGGACGACGAAAACACCAAATGCCACTCCTTCGCGTCCAGGTTCCACCGGCCAGGGACGAAAGGGAATGCTCTACTGTTGGAGTGGACAGGAATGTTCGCCTATGCGTTTCCCCCTCTGGCTCTGATTCCGAAGGTGGTGGCCAAGCTCATCAGATCGAGCATGGACATGATCCTGATAGCTCCGGATTGGCCGCGACAATGGTGGTATCCAGATCTGTTACATCTGTCGCTGTGTCCACACAGACGCCTGCCGTGCAGGCCGGACCTGTTGAGCAAGATGAACGGGAGGATCCTGCATCCCAACCTCCCGTCACTGAACCTGACTGCATGGCTCCTGAGGTCTTACAGTATGGACACTTAAATCTGCCTCCGGAGTGTATGCATATCTTGAAAGAGGCCAAAAGACCTTCCACGAGGGCGTCTTATGCGTTCAAGTGGAAAAGGTTTTTCATTTGTTATGTTATGTTATGTTATGTTAATCAAATTTTTTGAGCGCGCAGCTGCCCCAGCAAAGGGGCGTCCCGGCGCTATATCAAACAAAGTAACACAACAGACAACAACTAGGAAAAAAGCTGGCTTTAGGACCGTGGTTTTGATCCCACCAAAGGTCAAGAAGAGGTAGTCCTTCCATACCTCCTTTCCTTGGCTACATCAGGGTTGAAATACGCTTCTATTAGGGTCCATCTATCTGCCATAGTAGCGTACAGGAAATCCCCTACACAAACATCGTTTTTTCAAGTTCCAGTGGTTCAGGATTTCCTTCAGGGGTTAAAGAAGGTCTATCCCCCTGTGAGAAATCCTTCTCCTACCTGGGAGTTGAACCTAGTTCTCTCCAGGCTGATGTCGACACCGTTTGAGCCTATACACAAGGCCTCCTTGCAGCATCTCACTTGGAAGGCGGCCTTCTTGGTGGCAATAACCTCTGCGCGCAGGGTTAGCGAGATACAAGCACTCTGCACCAAGGAACCTTACACTGTGTTTCACCATAACAGAGTGGTAATGAGGGCTCATCCATCTTTCCTTCCAAAGGTGGTCTCGGATTTTCATATAAATCAAACGATTGCCCTTCCTTCGTTCTTTCCTAACCCATCGACCCCAGCGGAGAGGTCTTTGCACTCGTTGGATCTTAAACGGGTACTAAAGTTTTACCTAGAAAAGACGAAGGGCACCAGAAAGACAGACCAACTCTTTGTCAATTATGGTTCCATAAGAACGGGTTTTGCAGCAGCCAAAAGATCCATCTCCAGATGGATTGTATCCTGTATCAGACTGTCATACCAGCTGGCTGGCAAACCTTTGTTACAATCACCCAAAGCTCATTCCACTAGAGGGAAAGCAGCCACAATAGCGTTTTTACATGACATTCCTATGTCAGAAATATGCAAGGCTGCAACATGGAAATCAGTCCATACCTTTACAAGGCATTATTGCCTAGAGTCTGATTCCAGAGCGGAATCTCAAGTAGGGCAAGCCTCCTTGAGAAACCTATTTGGGTAATATGAGGCCTACTTTTGGGGCCTAAGAATCTGAATGTTATCTGTTGACTCCTTTGCCCGCAGGGATGAGGTGAGGCTCGCTACTCTATTCTAATGCTTATGACTATTGATGAGGATCCCCTGGAAGAGAAGGATTAGTTACTTACCTGTAATCCTAGTTCTCTTCCAGGGGTATCCTCATCAAAGTCATAAGCAACCCTCCCGCCTCCCCGGGCAAAGGACGTTGTTTATTCAATAGGAGATATTTTAACCTGTTATTACCATGGTTTGGTTTTCAGTCTCCGAAAAGAACAACTGACCTAACTGTAACCCCTGAGGCATGATGGGAAGCTAGGGGCAGAGGTGCCTTAAAGGCACGGCGTCAGTTTTAGTACATACAGCTACAAGTTAGCTTTCCAGCCTTTTTAGACTGGGTATTTGCAATGCAGCCTGGGAGCTGTATATGCTTACAGTGTGTTATAAGAATTTCTACTGCTTTCTAAGCATTAAAACAGTTTCTAAACAAGCATTGGTGTTGTTTCTCATGTTTTTAATGCAAATACAAATGTATGGTGGAAATTCTTCACAGCATATTCCAACTCCACTGTTTTGTTTGGCTGCAATTGCTTATTTTTATATATATATATATGTATATATATATGTCTATATATATGTGGGGCACATATAATATATTGTTTCCGGGGTCCCGCGCATGGGCGGGAATATTCTAATGCTTATGACTTTGATGAGGATACCCCTGGAAGAGAACTAGGATTACAGGTAAGTAACTAATCCTTCTGTGCAATGGACTGTTGATGCACTTACCCCCTCTCATGTGCTGCCAATGATGTACCTGCTGTGTTGGCCACAATGCCCTGTTGCTGTTCTGATACTGCATTGTGCACTCTCATATGCTGCCTCTGATGTAGCTGTTCTGTGCAATGGACTGTTGATGCACTTACCCCCTCTCATATGCTGCATCTGATGTAGCTGTTCTGTGCAATGGACTGCTGATGCACTTGGCCCCTCTCATATGCTGCTTCTGATGTAGCTGTTCTCTGCAATGGACTGTTGATGCACTTACCCTCTCTCATGTGCTGCCAATGATGTACCTGCTGTGTTGGCCAAAATGCCCTGTTGCTGTTCTGATACTGCATTGTGCCCTCTCATGTGCTGCCTCTGATGTACCTGCTCTGTTGTAAACACTGCCCTGTTGCTGTTCTGATACTGCATTGTGCCCTCTCGTGTGCTGCCTCTGATGTACCTGCTCTGTTGTAAACACTGCCCTGTTGCTGTTCTGATACTGCATTGTGCCCTCTCATGTGCTGTCTCTGATGTACCTGCTCTGTTGTAAACACTGCCCTGTTGCTGTTCTGATACTGCATTCTGCCCTCTCACGTGCTGCCTCTGATGTAGCTGTTCTGTGCAATGGACTGCTGATGCACTTACCCCCTCTCATATGCTGCATCTGATGTAGCTGTTCTGTGCAATGGACTGCTGATGCACTTGGCCCCTCTCATATGCTGCCTCTGATGTAGCTGGTCTGTGCAATGGACTGTTGATGCACTTACCCCCTCTCATGTGCTGCCAATGATGTACCTGCTGTGTTGGCCACAATGCCCTGTTGCTGTTCTGATACTGCATTGTGCCCTCTCATGTGCTGCCTCTGATGTACCTGCTCTGTTATAAACACTGCCCTGTTGCTGTTCTGATACTGCATTGTGCCCTCTCATGTGCTGCCTCTGATGTACCTGCTCTGTTGTAAACACTGCCCTGTTGCTGTTCTGATACTGCATTGTGCACTCTCATATGCTGCCTCTGATGTAGCTGTTCTGTGCAATGGACTGTTGATGCACTTACCCCCTCTCATATGCTGCATCTGATGTAGCTGTTCTGTGCAATGGACTGCTGATGCACTCGGCCCCTCTCATATGCTGCCTCTGATGTAGCTGTTCTCTGCAATGGACTGTTGATGCACTTACCCTCTCTCATGTGCTGCCAATGATGTACCTGCTGTGTTGGCCACAATGCCCTGTTGCTGTTCTGATACTGCATTGTGCCCTCTCATGTGCTGCCTCTGATGTACCTGCTCTGTTGTAAACACTGCCCTGTTGCTGTTCTGATACTGCATTGTGCCCTCTCGTGTGCTGCCTCTGATGTACCTGCTCTGTTGTAAACACTGCCCTGTTGCTGTTCTGATACTGCATTGTGCCCTCTCATGTGCTGTCTCTGATGTACCTGCTCTGTTGTAAACACTGCCCTGTTGCTGTTCTGATACTGCATTCTGCCCTCTCACGTGCTGCCTCTGATGTAGCTGTTCTGTGCAATGGACTGTTGATGCACTTACCCCCTCTCATGTGCTGCCAATGATGTAGCTGTTCTGTGCAATGGACTGTTGATGCACTTATCCCCTCTCATGTGCTGCCAATGATGTAGCTGTTCTGTGCAATGGACTGTTGATGCACGTACCCCCTCTCATATGCTGCCAATGATGTAGCTGTTCTGTGCAATGGACTGTTGATGCACTTACCCCCTCTCATATGCTGCATCTGATGTAGCTGTTCTGTGCAATGGACTGCTGATGCACTTGGCCCCTCTCATATGTTGCCTCTGATGTAGCTGTTCTGTGCAATGGACTGTTGATGCACTTACCCCCTCTCATGTGCTGCCAATGATGTACCTGCTGTGTTGGCCACAATGCCCTGTTGCTGTTCTGATACTGCATTGTGCCCTCTCATGTGTTGCCTCTGATGTACCTGCTCTGTTGTAAACACTGCCATGTTGCTGTTCTGATACTGCATTGTGCCCTCTCACGTGCTGCCTCTGATGTACCCGCTCTGTTGTAAACACTGCCCTGTTGCTGTTCTGATACTGCATTGTGCACTCTCATATGCTGCCTCTGATGTAGCTGTTCTCTGCAATGGACTGTTGATGCACTTACCCCCTCTCATGTGCTGCATCTGATGTACCTGCTGTGTTAGCCACAATGCCCTGTTGCTGTTCTGATACTGCATTGTGCCCTCTCATGTGCTGCCTCTGATGTACCTGCTCTGTTGTAAACACTGCTCTGTTGCTGTTCTGATACTGCATTGTGCCCTCTCATGTGCTGCCTCTGATGTAACTGCTCTGTTGTAAACACTGCCCTGTTGCTGTTCTGATACTGCATTGTGCACTCTCATATGCTGCCTCTGATGTAGCTGTTCTGTGCAATGGACTGCTGATGCACTTGGCCCCTCTCATATGCTGCCTCTGATGTAGCTGTTCTCTGCAATGGACTGTTGATGCACTTACCCTCTCTCATGTGCTGCCAATGATGTACCTGCTGTGTTGGCCACAATGCCCTGTTGCTGTTCTGATACTGCATTGTGCCCTCTCATGTGTTGCCTCTGATGTACCTGCTCTGTTGTAAACACTGCCATGTTGCTGTTCTGATACTGCATTGTGCCCTCTCACGTGCTGCCTCTGATGTACCTGCTCTGTTGTAAACACTGCCCTGTTGCTGTTCTGATACTGCATTGTGCCCTCTCATGTGCTGTCTCTGATGTACCTGCTCTGTTGTAAACACTGCCCTGTTGCTGTTCTGATACTGCATTCTGCCCTCTCACGTGCTGCCTCTGATGTAGCTGTTCTGTGCAATGGACTGTTGATGCACTTATCCCCTCTCATGTGCTGCCAATGATGTAGCTGTTCTGTGCAATGGACTGTTGATGCACGTACCCCCTCTCATATGCTGCCAATGATGTAGCTGTTCTGTGCAATGGACTGTTGAAGCACTTACCCCCTCTCATGTGCTGCCAATGATGTAGCTGTTCTGTGCAATGGACTGTTGATGCACTTACCGCCTCTCATATACTGCCAATGATGTAGCTGTTCTGTGCATTGGACTGTTGATGCACTTACCCCCTCTCATATGCTGCCAATGATGTAGCTGTTCTGTGCAATGGACTGTTGATGCACTTACCCTCTCTCATATGCTGCCTCTGATGGAGCTGTTCTGTGCAATGGACTGTTGATGCACTTACCCCCTCTCATATGCTGCATCTGATGTAGCTGTTCTGTGCAATGGACTGCTGATGCACTTGGCCCCTCTCATATGCTGCCTCTGATGTAGTTGTTCTGTGCAATGGACTGCTGATGCACTTGGCCCCTCTCATATGCTGCCTCTGATGTAGCTGGTCTGTGCAATGGACTGCTGATGCACTTGGCCCCTCTCATATGCTGCCTCTGATGTAGCTGTTCTGTGCAATGGACTGCTGATGCACTTACCCACTCTCACGTGCTGCCAGTGATGTACATGATCTGTTGTACCCAATGCCCATGCTCTTGGATATTCTGATATTATGCACCTATTATGTTGAATAAAGCTAATAAATCATGTTTTGTGGTTTGTCGTTGTCATTCCTTGTTGTGTACTTCAATTGTGTATATTTTGGTGCGATCGTCAATGTATTTCCTGTGACATGACACTCCCCCTTCCAACGTCACAGCCCTGCCAGGTACTCCCCTTCCGTCAGAAATTGGTGAGTTGACGTAGCTTCGTCGTCGTCGATGATGGTCCATGACTTGCTGGTGGTGGAGCACGAAGAGTATCGGAAATGCGTGCAGCGCTGGGTCCATGACGGCGATCTGCTTGTGGTGTGTATCTCCGCTGTGGTGATTCCACCGTGTTAAGGCAGGTTGTTTTTCTGCAGCGAATTTATGTGTTTTTTCCGCCATCGTGATTTGGAGGACGGTCGGAGATGTCATTCCGTACGGCGGTGTGTCTGGATTGGGTGCGTCCGCTGCGGGGTGTAGTTCCGCGGCGGTGCGTGCTCTTCCGCCGGGTACGGAAATTTGACAGTGTTTCCCATCCTAATATGGCGGACGGAGTGTCAGCGGTAGGCGGACGGAAAAAAGGCTTTTTCCGCCTACTCCAGGACGGCGGTCGTCCTTCCGTCCGCCATCTCATATGCTGCCTCTGATGTAGCTGTTCTGTGCAATGGACTGTTGATGCACTTACCCCTCTCATATGCTGCATCTGATGTAGCTGTTCTGTGCAATGGACTGCTGAAGCACTTGGCCCCTCTCATATGCTGCCTCTGATGTTGCTGTTCTGTGCAATGGACTGTTGATGCACTTACCCCCTCTCATGTGCTGCCAATGATGTACCTGCTGTGTTGGCCACAATGCCCTGTTGCTGTTCTGATACTGCGTTGTGCCCTCTCATGTGCTGCCTCTGATGTACCTGCTCTGTTGTAAACACTGCCCTGTTGCTGTTCTGATACTGCATTGTGCCCTCTCATGGGCTGCCTCTGATGTACCTGCTCTGTTGTAAACACTGCCCTGTTGCTGTTCTGATACTGCATTGTGCACTCTCATATGCTGCCTCTGATGTAGCTGTTCTGTGCAATGGACTGTTGATGCACTTACCCCCTCTCATATGCTGCATCTGATGTAGCTGTTCTGTGCAATGGACTGCTGATGCACTTGGCCCCTCTCATATGCTGCTTCTGATGTAGCTGTTCTCTGCAATGGACTGTTGATGCACTTACCCTCTCTCATGTGCTGCCAATGATGTACCTGCTGTGTGTGCCAAAATGCCCTGTTGCTGTTCTGATACTGCATTGTGCCCTCTCATGTGCTGCCTCTGATGTACCTGCTCTGTTGTAAACACTGCCCTGTTGCTGTTCTGATACTGCATTGTGCCCTCTCGTGTGCTGCCTCTGATGTACCTGCTCTGTTGTAAACACTGCCCTGTTGCTGTTCTGATACTGCATTGTGCCCTCTCATGTGCTGTCTCTGATGTACCTGCTCTGTTGTAAACACTGCCCTGTTGCTGTTCTGATACTGCATTCTGCCCTCTCACGTGCTGCCTCTGATGTAGCTGTTCTGTGCAATGGACTGCTGATGCACTTACCCCCTCTCATATGCTGCATCTGATGTAGCTGTTCTGTGCAATGGACTGCTGATGCACTTGGCCCCTCTCATATGCTGCCTCTGATGTAGCTGTTCTGTGCAATGGACTGTTGATGCACTTACCCCCTCTCATATGCTGCATCTGATGTAGCTGGTCTGTGCAATGGACTGCTGATGCACTTGGCCCCTCTCATATGCTGCCTCTGATGTAGCTGTTCTGTGCAATGGACTGTTGATGCACTTACCCCCTCTCATGTGCTGCCAATGATGTACCTGCTGTGTTGGCCACAATGCCCTGTTGCTGTTCTGATACTGCATTGTGCCCTCTCATGTGCTGCCTCTGATGTACCTGCTCTGTTGTAAACACTGCCCTGTTGCTGTTCTGATACTGCATTGTGCCCTCTCATGTGCTGCCTCTGATGTACCTGCTCTGTTGTAAACACTGCCCTGTTGCTGTTCTGATACTGCATTGTGCACTCTCATATGCTGCCTCTGATGTAGCTGTTCTGTGCAATGGACTGTTGATGCACTTACCCCCTCTCATATGCTGCATCTGATGTAGCTGTTCTATGCAATGGACTGCTGATGCACTCGGCCCCTCTCATATGCTGCCTCTGATGTAGCTGTTCTCTGCAATGGACTGTTGATGCACTTACCCTCTCTCATGTGCTGCCAATGATGTACCTGCTGTGTTGGCCACAATGCCCTGTTGCTGTTCTGATACTGCATTGTGCCCTCTCATGCGCTGCCTCTGATGTACCTGCTCTGTTGTAAACACTGCCCTGTTGCTGTTCTGATACTGCATTGTGCCCTCTCGTGTGCTGCCTCTGATGTACCTGCTCTGTTGTAAACACTGCCCTGTTGCTGTTCTGATACTGCATTGTGCCCTCTCATGTGCTGTCTCTGATGTACCTGCTCTGTTGTAAACACTGCCCTGTTGCTGTTCTGATACTGCATTCTGCCCTCTCACGTGCTACCTCTGATGTAGCTGTTCTGTGCAATGGACTGTTGATGCACTTACCCCCTCTCATGTGCTACCAATGATGTAGCTGTTCTGTGCAATGGACTGTTGATGCACTTATCCCCTCTCATGTGCTGCCAATGATGTAGCTGTTCTGTGCAATGGACTGTTGATGCACGTACCCCCTCTCATATGCTGCCAATGATGTAGCTGTTCTGTGCAATGGACTGTTGATGCACTTACCCCCTCTCATATGCTGCATCTGATGTAGCTGTTCTGTGCAATGGACTGCTGATGCACTTGGCCCCTCTCATATGTTGCCTCTGATGTAGCTGTTCTGTGCAATGGACTGTTGATGCACTTACCCCCTCTCATGTGCTGCCAATGATGTACCTGCTGTGTTGGCCACAATGCCCTGTTGCTGTTCTGATAGTGCATTGTGCCCTCTCATGTGCTGCCTCTGATGTACCTGCTCTGTTGTAAACACTGCCCTGTTTCTGTTCTGATACTGAATTGTGCCCTCTCATGTGCTGCCTCTGATGTACCCGCTCTGTTGTAAACACTGCCCTGTTGCTGTTCTGATACTGCATTGTGCACTCTCATATGCTGCCTCTGATGTAGCTGTTCTCTGCAATGGACTGTTGATGCACTTACCCCCTCTCATGTGCTGCATCTGATGTACCTGCTGTGTTAGCCACAATGCCCTGTTGCTGTTCTGATACTGCATTGTGCCCTCTCATGTGCTGCCTCTGATGTACCTGCTCTGTTGTAAACACTGCTCTGTTGCTGTTCTGATACTGCATTGTGCCCTCTCATGTGCTGCCTCTGATGTAACTGCTCTGTTGTAAACACTGCCCTGTTGCTGTTCTGATACTGCATTGTGCACTCTCATATGCTGCCTCTGATGTAGCTGTTCTGTGCAATGGACTGCTGATGCACTTGGCCCCTCTCATATGCTGCCTCTGATGTAGCTGTTCTCTGCAATGGACTGTAGATGCACTTACCCTCTCTCATGTGCTGCCAATGATGTACCTGCTGTGTTGGCCACAATGCCCTGTTGCTGTTCTGATACTGCATTGTGCCCTCTCATGTGTTGCCTCTGATGTACCTGCTCTGTTGTAAACACTGCCCTGTTGCTGTTCTGATACTGCATTGTGCACTCTCATATGCTGCCTCTGATGTAGCTGTTCTGTGCAATGGACTGTTGATGCACTTACCCCCTCTCATATGCTGCATCTGATGTAGCTGTTCTGTGCAATGGACTGCTGATGCACTCGGCCCCTCTCATATGCTGCCTCTGATGTAGCTGTTCTCTGCAATGGACTGTTGATGCACTTACCCTCTCTCATGTGCTGCCAATGATGTACCTGCTGTGTTGGCCACAATGCCCTGTTGCTGTTCTGATACTGCATTGTGCCCTCTCATGTGCTGCCTCTGATGTACCTGCTCTGTTGTAAACACTGCCCTGTTGCTGTTCTGATACTGCATTGTGCCCTCTCGTGTGCTGCCTCTGATGTACCTGCTCTGTTGTAAACACTGCCCTGTTGCTGTTCTGATACTGCATTGTGCCCTCTCATGTGCTGTGTCTGATGTACCTGCTCTGTTGTAAACACTGCCCTGTTGCTGTTCTGATACTGCATTCTGCCCTCTCACGTGCTGCCTCTGATGTAGCTGTTCTGTGCAATGGACTGTTGATGCACTTACCCCCTCTCATGTGCTGCCAATGATGTAGCTGTTCTGTGCAATGGACTGTTGATGCACTTATCCCCTCTCATGTGCTGCCAATGATGTAGCTGTTCTGTGCAATGGACTGTTGATGCACGTACCCCCTCTCATATGCTGCCAATGATGTAGCTGTTCTGTGCAATGGACTGTTGATGCACTTACCCCCTCTCATATGCTGCATCTGATGTAGCTGTTCTGTGCAATGGACTGCTGATGCACTTGGCCCCTCTCATATGTTGCCTCTGATGTAGCTGTTCTGTGCAATGGACTGTTGATGCACTTACCCCCTCTCATGTGCTGCCAATGTTGTACCTGCTGTGTTGGCCACAATGCCCTGTTGCTGTTCTGATAGTGCATTGTGCCCTCTCATGTGCTGCCTCTGATGTACCTGCTCTGTTGTAAACACTGCCCTGTTTCTGTTCTGATACTGAATTGTGCCCTCTCATGTGCTGCCTCTGATGTACCCGCTCTGTTGTAAACACTGCCCTGTTGCTGTTCTGATACTGCATTGTGCACTCTCATATGCTGCCTCTGATGTAGCTGTTCTCTGCAATGGACTGTTGATGCACTTACCCCCTCTCATGTGCTGCATCTGATGTACCTGCTGTGTTAGCCACAATGCCCTGTTGCTGTTCTGATACTGCATTGTGCCCTCTCATGTGCTGCCTCTGATGTACCTGCTCTGTTGTAAACACTGCTCTGTTGCTGTTCTGATACTGCATTGTGCCCTCTCATGTGCTGCCTCTGATGTAACTGCTCTGTTGTAAACACTGCCCTGTTGCTGTTCTGATACTGCATTGTGCACTCTCATATGCTGCCTCTGATGTAGCTGTTCTGTGCAATGAACTGCTGATGCACTTGGCCCCTCTCATATGCTGCCTCTGATGTAGCTGTTCTCTGCAATGGACTGTTGATGCACTTACCCTCTCTCATGTGCTGCCAATGATGTACCTGTTGTGTTGGCCACAATGCCCTGTTGCTGTTCTGATACTGCATTGTGCCCTCTCAGGTGTTGCCTCTGATGTACCTGCTCTGATGTAAACACTGCCCTGTTGCTGTTCTGATACTGCATTGTGCCCTCTCATGTGCTGCCTCTGATGTACCTGCTCTGTTGTAAACACTGCCCTGTTGCTGTTCTGATACTGCATTGTGCCCTCTCATGTGCTGTCTCTGATGTACCTGCTCTGTTGTAAACACTGCCCTGTTGCTGTTCTGATACTGCATTCTGCCCTCTCACGTGCTGCCTCTGATGTAGCTGTTCTGTGCAATGGACTGTTGATGCACTTATCCCCTCTCATGTGCTGCCAATGATGTAGCTGTTCTGTGCAATGGACTGTTGATGCACGTACCCCCTCTCATATGCTGCCAATGATGTAGCTGTTCTGTGCAATGGACTGTTGAAGCACTTACCCCCTCTCATGTGCTGCCAATGATGTAGCTGTTCTGTGCAATGGACTGTTGATGCACTTACCCCCTCTCATATGCTGCCAATGATATAGCTGTTCTGTGCAATGGACTGTTGATGCACTTACCCCCTTTCATGTGCTGCCAATGTTGTCGCTGTTCTGTGCAATGGACTGTTGATGCACTTACCGCCTCTCATATACTGCCAATGATGTAGCTGTTCTGTGCATTGGACTGTTGATGCACTTACCCCCTCTCATATGCTGCCAATGATGTAGCTGTTCTGTGCAATGGACTGTTGATGCACTTACCCTCTCTCATATGCTGCCTCTGATGGAGCTGTTCTGTGCAATGGACTGTTGATGCACGTACCCCCTCTCATATGCTGCATCTGATGTAGCTGTTCTGTGCAATGGACTGCTGATGCACTTGGCCCCTCTCATATGCTGCCTCTGATGTAGTTGTTCTGTGCAATGGACTGCTGATGCACTTGGCCCCTCTCATATGCTGCCTCTGATGTAGCTGTTCTGTGCAATGGACTGCTGATGCACTTGGCCCCTCTCATATGCTGCCTCTGATGTAGCTGTTCTGTGCAATGGACTGCTGATGCACTTACCCACTCTCACGTGCTGCCAGTGATGTACATGATCTGTTGTACCCAATGCCCATGCTCTTGGATATTCTGATATTATGCACCTATTATGTTGAATAAAGCTAATAAATCATGTTTTGTGGTTTGTCGTTGTCATTCCTTGTGTACTTCAATTGTGTATATTTTGGTGCGATCGTCAATGTATTTCCTGTGACATGACACTCCCCCTTCCAACGTCACAGCCCTGCCAGGTACTCCCCTTCCGTCAGAAATTGGTGAGTTGACGTAGCTTCGTCGTCGTCGATGATGGTCCATGACTTGCTGGTGGTGGAGCACGAAGAGTATCGGAAATGCGTGCAGCGCTGGGTCCATGACGGCGATCTGCTTGTGGTGTGTATCTCCGCTGTGGTGATTCCGCCGTGTTAAGGCAGGTTGTTTTTCTGCAGCGAATTTATGTGTTTTTTCCGCCATCGTGATTTGGAGGACGGTTGGAGATGTCATTCCGTACGGCGGTGTGTCTGGATTGGGTGCGTCCGCTGCGGGGTGTAGTTCCGCGGCGGTGCGTGCTCTTCCGCCGCTTACGGAAATTTGACAGTGTTTCCCATCCTAATATGGCGGACGGAGTGTCAGCGGTAGGCGGACGGAAAAAAGGCTTTTTCCGCCTACTCCAGGACGGCGGTCGTCCTTCCGTCCGCCATCTCATATGCTGCCTCTGATGTAGCTGTTCTGTGCAATGGACTGTTGATGCACTTACCCCCTCTCATATGCTGCATCTGATGTAGCTGTTCTGTGCAATGGACTGCTGATGCACTTACCCTCTCTCATGTGCTGCCAATGATGTACCTGCTGTGTTGGCCAAAACGCCCTGTTGCTGTTCTGATACTGCATTGTGCCCTCTAATGTGCTGCCTCTGATGTACCTGCTCTGTTGTAAACACTGCCCTGTTGCTGTTCTGATACTGCATTGTGCCCTCTCGTGTGCTGCCTCTGATGTACCTGCTCTGTTGTAAACACTGCCCTGTTGCTGTTCTGATACTGCATTGTGCCCTCTCATGTGCTGTCTCTGATGTACCTGCTCTGTTGTAAACACTGCCCTGTTGCTGTTCTGATACTGCATTCTGCCCTCTCACGTGCTGCCTCTGATGTAGCTGTTCTGTGCAATGGACTGCTGATGCACTTACCCCCTCTCATATGCTGCATCTGATGTAGCTGTTCTGTGCAATGGACTGCTGATGCACTTGGCCCCTCTCATATGCTGCCTCTGATGTAGCTGTTCTGTGCAATGGACTGTTGATGCACTTACCCCTTCTCATATGCTGCATCTGATGTAGCTGGTCTGTGCAATGGACTGCTGATGCACTTGGCCCCTCTCATATGCTGCCTCTGATGTAGCTGTTCTGTGCAATGGACTGTTGATGCACTTACCCCCTCTCATGTGCTGCCAATGATGTACCTGCTGTGTTGGCCACAATGCCCTGTTGCTGTTCTGATACTGCATTGTGCCCTCTCATGTGCTGCCTCTGATGTACCTGCTCTGTTGTAAACACTGCCCTGTTGCTGTTCTGATACTGCATTGTGCCCTCTCATGTGCTGCCTCTGATGTACCTGCTCTGTTGTAAACACTGCCCTGTTGCTGTTCTGATACTGCATTGTGCCCTCTCATGGGCTGCCTCTGATGTACCTGCTCTGTTGTAAACACTGCCCTGTTGCTGTTCTGATACTGCATTGTGCACTCTCATATGCTGCCTCTGATGTAGCTGTTCTGTGCAATGGACTGTTGATGCACTTACCCCCTCTCATATGCTGCATCTGATGTAGCTGTTCTGTGCAATGGACTGCTGATGCACTTGGCCCCTCTCATATGCTGCTTCTGATGTAGCTGTTCTCTGCAATGGACTGTTGATGCACTTACCCTCTCTCATGTGCTGCCAATGATGTACCTGCTGTGTTGGCCAAAATGCCCTGTTGCTGTTCTGATACTGCATTGTGCCCTCTCATGTGCTGCCTCTGATGTACCTGCTCTGTTGTAAACACTGCCCTGTTGCTGTTCTGATACTGCATTGTGCCCTCTCGTGTGCTGCCTCTGATGTACCTGCTCTGTTGTAAACACTGCCCTGTTGCTGTTCTGATACTGCATTGTGCCCTCTCATGTGCTGTCTCTGATGTACCTGCTCTGTTGTAAACACTGCCCTGTTGCTGTTCTGATACTGCATTCTGCCCTCTCACGTGCTGCCTCTGATGTAGCTGTTCTGTGCAATGGACTGCTGATGCACTTACCCCCTCTCATATGCTGCATCTGATGTAGCTGTTCTGTGCAATGGACTGCTGATGCACTTGGCCCCTCTCATATGCTGCCTCTGATGTAGCTGTTCTGTGCAATGGACTGTTGATGCACTTACCCCCTCTCATATGCTGCATCTGATGTAGCTGGTCTGTGCAATGGACTGCTGATGCACTTGGCCCCTCTCATATGCTGCCTCTGATGTAGCTGTTCTGTGCAATGGACTGTTGATGCACTTACCCCCTCTCATGTGCTGCCAATGATGTACCTGCTGTGTTGGCCACAATGCCCTGTTGCTGTTCTGATACTGCATTGTGCCCTCTCATGTGCTGCCTCTGATGTACCTGCTCTGTTGTAAACACTGCCCTGTTGCTGTTCTGATACTGCATTGTGCCCTCTCATGTGCTGCCTCTGATGTACCTGCTCTGTTGTAAACACTGCCCTGTTGCTGTTCTGATACTGCATTGTGCACTCTCATATGCTGCCTCTGATGTAGCTGTTCTGTGCAATGGACTGTTGATGCACTTACCCCCTCTCATATGCTGCATCTGATGTAGCTGTTCTGTGCAATGGACTGCTGATGCACTCGGCCCCTCTCATATGCTGCCTCTGATGTAGCTGTTCTCTGCAATTGACTGTTGATGCACTTACCCTCTCTCATGTGCTGCCAATGATGTACCTGCTGTGTTGGCCACAATGCCCTGTTGCTGTTCTGATACTGCATTGTGCCCTCTCATGTGCTGCCTCTGATGTACCTGCTCTGTTGTAAACACTGCCCTGTTGCTGTTCTGATACTGCATTGTGCCCTCTCGTGTGCTGCCTCTGATGTACCTGCTCTGTTGTAAACACTGCCCTGTTGCTGTTCTGATACTGCATTGTGCCCTCTCATGTGCTGTCTCTGATGTACCTGCTCTGTTGTAAACACTGCCCTGTTGCTGTTCTGATACTGCATTCTGCCCTCTCACGTGCTGCCTCTGATGTAGCTGTTCTGTGCAATGGACTGTTGATGCACTTACCCCCTCTCATGTGCTGCCAATGATGTAGCTGTTCTGTGCAATGGACTGTTGATGCACTTATCCCCTCTCATGTGCTGCCAATGATGTAGCTGTTCTGTGCAATGGACTGTTGATGCACGTACCCCCTCTCATATGCTGCCAATGATGTAGCTGTTCTGTGCAATGGACTGTTGATGCACTTACCCCCTCTCATATGCTGCATCTGATGTAGCTGTTCTGTGCAATGGACTGCTGATGCACTTGGCCCCTCTCATATGTTGCCTCTGATGTAGCTGTTCTGTGCAATGGACTGTTGATGCACTTACCCCCTCTCATGTGCTGCCAATGTTGTACCTGCTGTGTTGGCCACAATGCCCTGTTGCTGTTCTGATAGTGCATTGTGCCCTCTCATGTGCTGCCTCTGATGTACCTGCTCTGTTGTAAACACTGCCCTGTTTCTGTTCTGATACTGAATTGTGCCCTCTCATGTGCTGCCTCTGATGTACCCGCTCTGTTGTAAACACTGCCCTGTTGCTGTTCTGATACTGCATTGTGCACTCTCATATGCTGCCTCTGATGTAGCTGTTCTCTGCAATGGACTGTTGATGCACTTACCCCCTCTCATGTGCTGCATCTGATGTACCTGCTGTGTTAGCCACAATGCCCTGTTGCTGTTCTGATACTGCATTGTGCCCTCTCATGTGCTGCCTCTGATGTACCTGCTCTGTTGTAAACACTGCTCTGTTGCTGTTCTGATACTGCATTGTGCCCTCTCATGTGCTGCCTCTGATGTAACTGCTCTGTTGTAAACACTGCCCTGTTGCTGTTCTGATACTGCATTGTGCACTCTCATATGCTGCCTCTGATGTAGCTGTTCTGTGCAATGAACTGCTGATGCACTTGGCCCCTCTCATATGCTGCCTCTGATGTAGCTGTTCTCTGCAATGGACTGTTGATGCACTTACCCTCTCTCATGTGCTGCCAATGATGTACCTGCTGTGTTGGCCACAATGCCCTGTTGCTGTTCTGATACTGCATTGTGCCCTCTCATGTGTTGCCTCTGATGTACCTGCTCTGATGTAAACACTGCCCTGTTGCTGTTCTGATACTGCATTGTGCCCTCTCATGTGCTGCCTCTGATGTACCTGCTCTGTTGTAAACACTGCCCTGTTGCTGTTCTGATACTGCATTGTGCCCTCTCATGTGCTGTCTCTGATGTACCTGCTCTGTTGTAAACACTGCCCTGTTGCTGTTCTGATACTGCATTGTGCCCTCTCATGTGCTGCCTCTGATGTAGCTGTTCTGTGCAATGGACTGTTGATGCACTTATCCCCTCTCATGTGCTGCCAATGATGTAGCTGTTCTGTGCAATGGACTGTTGATGCACGTACCCCCTCTCATATGCTGCCAATGATGTAGCTGTTCTGTGCAATGGACTGTTGAAGCACTTACCCCCTCTCATGTGCTGCCAATGATGTAGCTGTTCTGTGCAATGGACTGTTGATGCACTTACCCCC
The DNA here is from genome assembly GCF_964261635.1 of Lissotriton helveticus. Classification (NCBI taxonomy): domain Eukaryota; kingdom Metazoa; phylum Chordata; class Amphibia; order Caudata; family Salamandridae; genus Lissotriton; species Lissotriton helveticus. Next base: position 734,701,389 of record NC_136073.1, read on the forward strand.
TCTCATATGCTGCCAATGATATAGCTGTTCTGTGCAATGGACTGTTGATGCACTTACCCCCTTTCATGTGCTGCCAATGTTGTCGCTGTTCTGTGCAATGGACTGTTGATGCACTTACCGCCTCTCATATACTGCCAATGATGTAGCTGTTCTGTGCATTGGACTGTTGATGCACTTACCCCCTCTCATATGCTGCCAATGATGTACCTGCTGTGTTGGCCACAATGCCCTGTTGCTGTTCTGATACTGCATTGTGCCCTCTCATGTGTTGCCTCTGATGTACCTGCTCTGATGTAAACACTGCCCTGTTGCTGTTCTGATACTGCATTGTGCCCTCTCATGTGCTGCCTCTGATGTACCTGCTCTGTTGTAAACACTGCCCTGTTGCTGTTCTGATACTGCATTGTGCCCTCTCATGTGCTGTCTCTGATGTACCTGCTCTGTTGTAAACACTGCCCTGTTGCTGTTCTGATACTGCATTCTGCCCTCTCACGTGCTGCCTCTGATGTAGCTGTTCTGTGCAATGGACTGTTGATGCACTTATCCCCTCTCATGTGCTGCCAATGATGTAGCTGTTCTGTGCAATGGACTGTTGATGCACGTACCCCCTCTCATATGCTGCCAATGATGTAGCTGTTCTGTGCAATGGACTGTTGATGCACTTACCCTCTCTCATATGCTGCCTCTGATGGAGCTGTTCTGTGCAATGGACTGCTGATGCACTTGGCCCCTCTCATATGCTGCCTCTGATGTAGTTGTTCTGTGCAATGGACTGCTGATGCACTTGGCCCCTCTCATATGCTGCCTCTGATGTAGCTGTTCTGTGCAATGGACTGCTGATGCACTTGGCCCCTCTCATATGCTGCCTCTGATGTAGCTGTTCTGTGCAATGGACTGCTGATGCACTTACCCACTCTCACGTGCTGCCAGTGATGTACATGATCTGTTGTACCCAATGCCCATGCTCTTGGATATTCTGATATTATGCACCTATTATGTTGAATAAAGCTAATAAATCATGTTTTGTGGTTTGTCGTTGTCATTCCTTGTGTACTTCAATTGTGTATATTTTGGTGCGATCGTCAATGTATTTCCTGTGACATGACACTCCCCCTTCCAACGTCACAGCCCTGCCAGGTACTCCCCTTCCGTCAGAAATTGGTGAGTTGACGTAGCTTCGTCGTCGTCGATGATGGTCCATGACTTGCTGGTGGTGGAGCACGAAGAGTATCGGAAATGCGTGCAGCGCTGGGTCCATGACGGCGATCTGCTTGTGGTGTGTATCTCCGCTGTGGTGATTCCGCCGTGTTAAGGCAGGTTGTTTTTCTGCAGCGAATTTATGTGTTTTTTCCGCCATCGTGATTTGGAGGACGGTTGGAGATGTCATTCCGTACGGCGGTGTGTCTGGATTGGGTGCGTCCGCTGTGGGGTGTAGTTCCGCGGCGGTGCGTGCTCTTCCGCCGCGTACGGAAATTTGACAGTGTTTCCCATCCTAATATGGCGGACGGAGTGTCAGCGGTAGGCGGACGGAAAAAAGGCTTTTTCCGCCTACTCCAGGACGGCGGTCGTCCTTCCGTCCGCCATCTCATATGCTGCCTCTGATGTAGCTGTTCTATGCAATGGACTGTTGATGCACTTACCCCCTCTCATATGCTGCATCTGATGTAGCTGTTCTGTGCAATGGACTGCTGATGCACTTACCCTCTCTCATGTGCTGCCAATGATGTACCTGCTGTGTTGGCCAAAATGCCCTGTTGCTGTTCTGATACTGCATTGTGCCCTCTAATGTGCTGCCTCTGATGTACCTGCTCTGTTGTAAACACTGCCCTGTTGCTGTTCTGATACTGCATTGTGCCCTCTCGTGTGCTGCCTCTGATGTACCTGCTCTGTTGTAAACACTGCCCTGTTGCTGTTCTGATACTGCATTGTGCCCTCTCATGTGCTGTCTCTGATGTACCTGCTCTGTTGTAAACACTGCCCTGTTGCTGTTCTGATACTGCATTCTGCCCTCTCACGTGCTGCCTCTGATGTAGCTGTTCTGTGCAATGGACTGCTGATGCACTTACCCCCTCTCATATGCTGCATCTGATGTAGCTGTTCTGTGCAATGGACTGCTGATGCACTTGGCCCCTCTCATATGCTGCCTCTGATGTAGCTGTTCTGTGCAATGGACTGTTGATGCACTTACCCCTTCTCATATGCTGCATCTGATGTAGCTGGTCTGTGCAATGGACTGCTGATGCACTTGGCCCCTCTCATATGCTGCCTCTGATGTAGCTGTTCTGTGCAATGGACTGTTGATGCACTTACCCCCTCTCATGTGCTGCCAATGATGTACCTGCTGTGTTGGCCACAATGCCCTGTTGCTGTTCTGATACTGCATTGTGCCCTCTCATGTGCTGCCTCTGATGTACCTGCTCTGTTGTAAACAATGCCCTGTTGCTGTTCTGATACTGCATTGTGCCCTCTCATGTGCTGCCTCTGATGTACCTGCTCTGTTGTAAACACTGCCCTGTTGCTGTTCTGATACTGCATTGTGCACTCTCATATGCTGCCTCTGATGTAGCTGTTCTGTGCAATGGACTGTTGATGCACTTACCCCCTCTCATATGCTGCATCTGATGTAGCTGTTCTGTGCAATGGACTGCTGATGCACTCAGCCCCTCTCATATGCTGCCTCTGATGTAGCTGTTCTCTGCAATGGACTGTTGATGCACTTACCCTCTCTCATGTGCTGCCAATGATGTACCTGCTGTGTTGGCCACAATGCCGTGTTGCTGTTCTGATACTGCATTGTGCCCTCTCATGTGCTGCCTCTGATGTACCTGCTCTGTTGTAAACACTGCCCTGTTGCTGTTCTGATACTGCATTGTGCCCTCTCGTGTGCTGCCTCTGATGTACCTGCTCTGTTGTAAACACTGCCCTGTTGCTGTTCTGATACTGCATTGTGCCCTCTCATGTGCTGTCTCTGATGTACCTGCTCTGTTGTAAACACTGCCCTGTTGCTGTTCTGATACTGCATTCTGCCCTCTCACATGCTGCCTCTGATGTAGCTGTTCTGTGCAATGGACTGTTGATGCACTTACCCCCTCTCATGTGTTGCCAATGATGTAGCTGTTCTGTGCAATGGACTGTTGATGCACTTATCCCCTCTCATGTGCTGCCAATGATGTAGCTGTTCTGTGCAATGGACTGTTGATGCACTTACCCCCTCTCATATGCTGCATCTGATGTAGCTGTTCTGTGCAATGGACTGCTGATGCACTTGGCCCCTCTCATATGCTGCCTCTGATGTAGCTGTTCTCTGCAATGGACTGTTGATGCACTTACCCCCTCTCATGTGCTGCCAATGATGTACCTGCTGTGTTGGCCACAATGCCCTGTTGCTGTTCTGATAGTGCATTGTGCCCTCTCATGTGCTGCCTCTGATGTACCTGCTCTGTTGTAAACACTGCCCTGTTGCTGTTCTGATACTGAATTGTGCCCTCTCATGTGCTGCCTCTGATGTACCCGCTCTGTTGTAAACACTGCCCTGTTGCTGTTCTGATACTGCATTGTGCACTCTCATATGCTGCCTCTGATGCAGCTGTTCTCTGCAATGGACTGTTGATGCACTTACCCCCTCTCATGTGCTGCATCTGATGTACCTGCTGTGTTAGCCACAATGCCCTGTTGCTGTTCTGATACTGCATTGTGCCCTCTCATGTGCTGCCTCTGATGTACCTGCTCTGTTGTAAACACTGCTCTGTTGCTGTTCTGATACTGCATTGTGCCCTCTCATGTGCTGCCTCTGATGTAACTGCTCTGTTGTAAACACTGCCCTGTTGCTGTTCTGATACTGCATTGTGCACTCTCATATGCTGCCTCTGATGTAGCTGTTCTGTGCAATGGACTGCTGATGCACTTGGCCCCTCTCATATGCTGCCTCTGATGTAGCTGTTCTCTGCAATGGACTGTTGATGCACTTACCCTCTCTCATGTGCTGCCAATGATGTACCTGCTGTGTTGGCCACAATGCCCTGTTGCTGTTCTGATACTGCATTGTGCCCTCTCATGTGTTGCCTCTGATGTACCTGCTCTGTTGTAAACACTGCCCTGTTGCTGTTCTGATACTGCATTGTGCCCTCTCATGTGCTGCCTCTGATGTACCTGCTCTGTTGTAAACACTGCCCTGTTGCTGTTCTGATACTGCATTGTGCCCTCTCATGTGCTGTCTCTGATGTACCTGCTCTGTTGTAAACACTGCCCTGTTGCTGTTCTGATACTGCATTCTGCCCTCTCACGTGCTGCCTCTGATGTAGCTGTTCTGTGCAATGGACTGTTGATGCACTTATCCCCTCTCATGTGCTGCCAATGATGTAGCTGTTCTGTGCAATGGACTGTTGATGCACGTACCCCCTCTCATATGCTGCCAATGATGTAGCTGTTCTGTGCAATGGACTGTTGAAGCACTTACCCCCTCTCATGTACTGCCAATGATGTAGCTGTTCTGTGCAATGGACTGCTGATGCACTTACCCCCTCTCATGTGTTGCCAATGATGTAGCTGTTCTGTGCAATGGACTGTTGATGCACTTACCCCCTTTCATGTGCTGCCAATGTTGTCGCTGTTCTGTGCAATGGACTGTTGATGCACGTACCCCCTCTCATATGCTGCCAATGATGTAGCTGTTCTGTGCAATGGACTGTTGATGCACTTACCCCCTCTCATATGCTGCATCTGATGTAGCTGTTCTGTGCAATGGACTGCTGATGCACTTGGCCCCTCTCATATGCTGCCTCTGATGTAGCTGTTCTCTGCAATGGACTGTTGATGCACTTACCCCCTCTCATGTGCTGCCAATGATGTACCTGCTGTGTTGGCCACAATGCCCTGTTGCTGTTCTGATAGTGCATTGTGCCCTCTCATGTGCTGCCTCTGATGTACCTGCTCTGTTGTAAACACTGCCCTGTTGCTGTTCTGATACTGAATTGTGCCCTCTCATGTGCTGCCTCTGATGTACCCGCTCTGTTGTAAACACTGCCCTGTTGCTGTTCTGATACTGCATTGTGCACTCTCATATGCTGCCTCTGATGCAGCTGTTCTCTGCAATGGACTGTTGATGCACTTACCCCCTCTCATGTGCTGCATCTGAGGTACCTGCTGTGTTAGCCACAATGCCCTGTTGCTGTTCTGATACTGCATTGTGCCCTCTCATGTGCTGCCTCTGATGTACCTGCTCTGTTGTAAACACTGCTCTGTTGCTGTTCTGATACTGCATTGTGCCCTCTCATGTGCTGCCTCTGATGTAACTGCTCTGTTGTAAACACTGCCCTGTTGCTGTTCTGATACTGCATTGTGCACTCTCATATGCTGCCTCTGATGTAGCTGTTCTGTGCAATGGACTGCTGATGCACTTGGCCCCTCTCATATGCTGCCTCTGATGTAGCTGTTCTCTGCAATGGACTGTTGATGCACTTACCCTCTCTCATGTGCTGCCAATGATGTACCTGCTGTGTTGGCCACAATGCCCTGTTGCTGTTCTGATACTGCATTGTGCCCTCTCATGTGTTGCCTCTGATGTACCTGCTCTGTTGTAAACACTGCCCTGTTGCTGTTCTGATACTGCATTGTGCCCTCTCATGTGCTGCCTCTGATGTACCTGCTCTGTTGTAAACACTGCCCTGTTGCTGTTCTGATACTGCATTGTGCCCTCTCATGTGCTGTCTCTGATGTACCTGCTCTGTTGTAAACACTGCCCTGTTGCTGTTCTGATACTGCATTCTGCCCTCTCACGTGCTGCCTCTGATGTAGCTGTTCTGTGCAATGGACTGTTGATGCACTTATCCCCTCTCATGTGCTGCCAATGATGTAGCTGTTCTGTGCAATGGACTGTTGATGCACGTACCCCCTCTCATATGCTGCCAATGATGTAGCTGTTCTGTGCAATGGACTGTTGAAGCACTTACCCCCTCTCATGTACTGCCAATGATGTAGCTGTTCTGTGCAATGGACTGTTGATGCACTTACCCCCTCTCATATGCTGCCAATGATATAGCTGTTCTGTGCAATGGACTGTTGATGCACTTACCCCCTTTCATGTGCTGCCAATGTTGTCGCTGTTCTGTGCAATGGACTGTTGATGCACTTACCGCCTCTCATATACTGCCAATGATGTAGCTGTTCTGTGCATTGGACTGTTGATGCACTTACCCCCTCTCATATGCTGCCAATGATGTAGCTGTTCTGTGCAATGGACTGTTGATGCACTTACCCTCTCTCATATGCTGCCTCTGATGTAGCTGTTCTGTGCAATGGACTGTTGATGCACTTACCCCCTCTCATATGCTGCATCTGATGTAGCTGTTCTGTGCAATGGACTGCTGATGCACTTGGCCCCTCTCATATGCTGCCTCTGATGTAGTTGTTCTGTGCAATGGACTGCTGATGCACTTGGCCCCTCTCATATGCTGCCTCTGATGTAGCTGTTCTGTGCAATGGACTGCTGATGCACTTGGCCCCTCTCATATGCTGCCTCTGATGTAGCTGTTCTGTGCAATGGACTGCTGATGCACTTACCCACTCTCACGTGCTGCCAGTGATGTACATGATCTGTTGTACCCAATGCCCATGCTCTTGGATATTCTGATATTATGCACCTATTATGTCGAATAAAGCTAATAAATCATGTTTTGTGGTTTGTCGTTGTCATTCCTTGTTGTGTACTTCAATTGTGTATATTTTGGTGCGATCGTCAATGTATTTCCTGTGACATGACACTCCCCCTTCCAACGTCACAGCCCTGCCAGGTACTCCCATTCCGTCAGAAATTGGTGAGTTGACGTAGCTTCGTCGTCGTCGATGATGGTCCATGACTTGCTGGTGGTGGAGCACGAAGAGTATCGGAAATGCGTGCAGCGCTGGGTCCATGACGGCGATCTGCTTGTGGTGTGTATCTCCGCTGTGGTGATTCCGCCGTGTTAAGGCAGGTTGTTTTTCTGCAGCGAATTTATGTGTTTTTTCCGCCATCGTGATTTGGAGGACGGTCGGAGATGTCATTCCGTACGGCGGTGTGTCTGGATTGGGTGCGTCCGCTGCGGGGTGTAGTTCCGCGGCGGTGCGTGCTCTTCCGCCGCGTACGGAAATTTGACAGTGTTTCCCATCCTAATATGGCGGACGGAGTGTCAGCGGTAGGCGGACGGAAAAAAGGCTTTTTCCGCCTACTCCAGGACGGCGGTCGTCCTTCCGTCCGCCATCCTAATGAGCCCCTTAGTGCCCTGGGGATACTGATGTTTTATCTTAAGATCCGATAAGCATCACTGAAGGGTCTTATTTCCAAATAAATGCACATCGGTTTGACCCATGACCTCATAGATTTAGTATAAAGTGGACAAAAACCAATACATCTTCTACATCCTCTGCGCTGTTAGTGAAAAGCATGCAATTCAGTGAATCAGAGCCGCCTGTTTACCATTTGTACGTGGATGTATTCACCTGTAGGTTGCCACATCTCAATTTAATTACAGTGGTATCCACTATACTTCGGGTTTTTGATTGTCAAATGGTGTTGCGGATAGACCCAGTTTCCCCAGCAAGGTCAACTTCACTTTCAACCAGTACCGGGAGGTAGGTCTTCAATTTTTTTTCTCACTATTCCTGTCCTTAGAGGAGGACTCTTGATTGCGTATTGAAATGTGGGGTGGGCTGTTCTAGATTTCCTATGCTATCTGTAGGCTTTGTGATCACCTTTTCATCGATTTTGATGTGGCTGAGAAAGGTTGCTAATCCTCTACAGGGATTTATGGTCATTAGATGAAGTCTGTCATTGCTCTTACCCACTCTCAGACAGGCACACTCATCCCATCTCAGGTTCCTGCCCTGTTGATTAGAGAGGAGAGGTTGGTGATCACTTGGGCTTAGTTTGGTAGGGCATTTATATTTGACATCTGCAGTGCCGCCTCCTGGACTACACTATGTGGTTTTGTTGCCCACTATAGGCTTGATGTGACCAGGGGGATCAGTCTGATTTTTAGAATGTGTGTGATGTCTGGGAGTATCACTGTTTGATTTTCTGTTGATTCTGTTTGATATGGCACTGTAACTGTTTTGGTGCTGCATTACTCCTGTATACCAGTGTTTTGTTGTTGTTGTTTGAGGGAATCGTAATATAAGCATGCAACATTGGTCCATCCTCAAAGAGAAAGAAATGATATGAAGAAGTGGATGAGGGTGATTACAAGACTGTTTACTGGTGATCATCGTTGCTCTTCTTCTTCCAACCTCATCCCAGTACTTACACTCCCAAACTTTTTCCCTCTGATTTGGATTTGTCTGTGCTAAGTAAAATTGTACTTAACAAACAAACGTTAACAAGATCACTCATCATGACTGGGTGGTGGGTGTTGATTTAATTGCAGTAGTTTAAGAAGCATGAAAGGAGCTAAGAAGCATCCGTCTTCAGGTGCTGTACAAGCTGACGCTAAACCTCAGCACAAAAACTTCCAGCTGCCTGAAAGAGGGGTTGAAGCAAGTCTCAATGACACCTAAAAGCCAATTTAATGGCTTAGGTTTTCGTTTCATATTGACTATGAAAATACTTCATTTGTGGGCACCAGCAAACGATTGGGCCACTTTTGAGTGAAGTGCAAGGGTCTTAGGTTGATTTTTGTTCTTCTTAGCTATGGCCATCTTTCTGAAACCAGATATCCACTGGGTTGGGTGCCAGTAGAGGTCAGAATGCACTGAATATTGCCTGCAAAGCCCGGCCAAGTTCAGCTGTAGTGTTTATGTTTATGTTTATGTTTATGGGATTTGTAAAGCGCGTGACTACCCTTGGGCATCTCAGCGCTGCGATGCAAAAAAAGCAGGAGGGAGAGACTAGCCTTGTGGAAAGAGCCAGGTCTTGATTTCTTTCCTGAACTGGGTTTCATTTTAGATGGATCGGATGTCGGGATCCAGGCTGTTCCAGAGTTTGGGTATTAGATGGGAAAAGGATCTACCCCCATCTGGCTCTTTTGGCAATAGTGTTCTTCATGAGGAATTTTGAGCTGGATCTTAGTTTTCGTTGGGGAATGTAGTGGGTAACTAGTTTTTGGATGAGTGCAGGGCCCCTCCCGTGCATAGCACGATGAGCCAGATTGAGTGCTTTAAATTTTTTTCTTGCCTGAACAGGGAGCCAGTGAAGTTCCTTCAGTCTGGGTGTAATTGACTGACGTCTGGGTATGTTTAGTAGTAACCGAGCTGCTGCGTTTTGGACGACTTGCAGACGGTTAACTACATATTTCGGGGATCCCAGGAAGAGGGAGTTGCCGTAGTCCAGCCTTGAGACCACTAAGGCCTGGACCACCGTTTTTTTACCATCTTCGGGGAGTAGGGGCATAATCTTTCTGAGCATGCGTAGTGTCCCGAAGCAGGTGCTGGAGAGCTTTTTAGCCTGTGTCTCCATTGTGAGATTTTTATCTAGCCACATGCCCAGATTTTTTATGGCCAGTTTGGATGACGGAGGTGGTCCCCAGCTAACAGGCCATGGGATATTAACGTGGAGATTCAGGTTGTTGCCCAGAATCATCAGCTCAGTTTTGTCCCCGTTCAGCTTCAGTTTGCAATCAAGCATCCATGATCCAATTCTCTCGAGGCACGGGATGAGCTGTCGAAGATCAGAATTCAGGGTGTCTGAGATTGAAAAGACTAGTTGCGTATCATCCGCGTAAGACACGACGGAGATACCAAATTCTTGAATGATCAGTGCTAGGGGGCTGAGATAAATATTAAAAAGGGTAGGGCTCAGGGAAGAGCACTGAGGTACTCCCCAGGGAGCCGGGAAGGGGTCAGACTTGAACCCACCTTCCACACATTGGAAGGATCTGACCCTTAAGAAGGAGGCCACCCATTCTTTCGCTGTACCTTTTATGCCCACTTCTTCCATTCTTTGTGTTAGCACTGCGTGGTCGACCGTATCAAATGCGGCGCTGAGATCTAAGAGCACCACAGCTGCCATTTTTCCTTGATCTAAGATGGATTTAAGTTGTTCAGTGACCACCAGCAGTGCCGACTCAGTACTATGCTTGGGTCGAAACCCCATTTGTGTTTGGTGGATTATATCATTATTTTCAAGGAAGGTGGAGATTACAGAATTAACGTGTTTCTCCGCCATTTTGCCCACTATTGGCAGAAGGGATATTGGTCGGTAATTGGAAAGTTCAGCTTGATCTAAGTGGTTTTTTTTTAGCAAGGGTTTGATAACGGCATGTTTCCATTCTTTTGGAACAATGCCCTGCTCAAACGAGAGGTTTATAATGTTTCTCAGTTGAGTGGCAACAGCTTCCCCACCTTGGGCAAGAATGTTGGGGGGTGCCGGGTCTGAGGGAGAGCCTGATTTGAATTTTTTTTAGTAATGCTGTTGTCTGCTCTAATTCCAAGGTGGGGATAGTCATAAGGACTGTTCCGTCCGGCAGAGCAGAGCTTTGAGATTCGGGTGATGTGGGAAGAAGGTTTACCGGCGACTCTGGGGGTTTGGACTGGAGGGAGTTATAGATGATTTCGATTTTATTTTTAAAAAAGGTTGCCAACCCATTACACCTTTCTTTGGAGTGTTCTGGGCTGTTGGGCTCTTGGGCTGGGCTAGTGAGGGCTGATCGTCCAGTGGCCCATGGATTTAAATGTAGGGAAGTCCAAAGTGCTTTCGCCCCTTCCCCGCCCCTGTCGTGTCAGCTGGGAGAGTTTGGCCCCGCCCTCCACTCAAACGGCTCCTGCCGCTGTAGACCGGGGCTGAGGGCAAAGTCCCGAGGAACAGAAGCTGTGCAAATACGCAGGTAGGGGGATAGAGGGGGATTTAAAAATGAAGCTTTCCTTTTTAAAAGTTACTTACAGTTTTTAAAAGAGGAGTGGGGGGTGCTCTCTGGCAGCGTTCAGCTCTGGCGGCAGAATGACTCGGTTGCCTCACCTCGCTCCGCTGTGGTCCCAGAGCCCCGGCCCTAATGTAGGGAAGTCCAAAGTGCTTCCGCCCCTTCCCCGCCCCTGTCGTGTCAGCTGGGAGAGTTTGGCTCCGCCTTCCACTCAAACGGCTCCTGCCGCGGTGGACCGGGGCTGAGGGCAAAGTCCCGAGGAACAGAAGCTGTGCAAATACGCAGGTAGGGGGATAGAGGTGGAACTTCAGAAAGCCATCAAAAGATGTTAATCCAGATGTTTATTAAGTTCTATTGACCACACTTCATTAATGGAGCTAGCTTTGAAAATATAGATATATTACCTACTGGCGATCGCCAATAGATAGTTATAGTTAGGACCTATTATCCATAGGAAGTCCGCAACATTCTATTCCCAATAACTTTGGTACCGATTGATGAATCTTTTTTGAAATTTTCCAAACTTTTGGCCAGGTCTGGACTGCTCCTATCCTGAAAGTTTCAGGGTGATTGGTCAAGTGGGGGCCGTGAAAAAAAGGGGGTCCCAAAACGTGTTTTCCCCATGCAATTTCCCATAGGACCTTTAGCCACAGCTACAGCCCGAACGGCTCAACGGAATTACACCAAATTTGGCAAAGAGGTAGTCCTCAGTTCTGACTTGTGCCTTTTGCTTATATGGTGTCAATCTGTTCAGTAGTTCCTAAGAAAATGACTGTTAAAGTGGACAGAGAGAGAAAGAGAGAAAAAACGACATTAAAACTGTGAGAGAGATACAGTTATAGATGGAGCAGTTAATACTGGAGAAAATACTTGTAGTTCACCTTTTGCCTCCGTTGTGTGACCAAGCACGTGCTGGTTCATAGTACACCCTCCAGTTTAGTGATCTGAAAGATAGTATATAGAGTTAGTAATAGCATAGTACATACAACTGCACACATATATTTTTGGTTTATTTTTTTGTACACTCAGGATACTATAATACAACAAGTTCCACCGTAAAGAGGTTTCTGTGCGCTGTTTTTTTTTCAAAATACTATATACCATGCATTCCCACTGCACTGCAGTGAATTCTCAATATTGGGTATCTAGACTGTTGTACCCCATTGACTCGCAGAGTCCGGAGGTGAGTATTTTTCTTGGGAAGTCAGAGGCAGATTTAGAAGCTCCTGGCGCCACTTTTCCCATGTTAAAAGTGACACAAAAATGGCGCAAGGGGCTTGTACAACTGCCCTTCAAACTGTTGTAACCTATCTATTCTCACTGCCCGGAGGTAATTGTACATTCCTGCGCAGTGAAGCTGCTGCACCCTACCCACTTTCTCCTTTCACTGATGACTTGTCGTTGTTTCGGAAACAAGCTTCTTTGCTCACCTTGTGCCATTTGCCTGATTCAAAGAGGGTGCACTATGTGTCGAAGCAGCTTTCTCAGAAGTTGTTACGATGGCCAGGCATCATCACAGAATCCTCGAACATTGAGTTTTAGAGTTTTAGAGGTGTTGGGGGGATGCCAATTTGTGAAACACAACCTGTAAGATAAAAAGGAAGTTAACATTGTGTGTAATTTTTTTATCAAAGGAGAGAGGAAGTGAGAGAGGGACTGCAAAGAATATTCGCAGCTCACCTTTCTGTCACCAGTGTGTTTTGCACCCTGAAGCTCTACATCTAAAAGATAGTAAAAGAAAAATGTTATGATTGGTAATTGTTACTATCTTAACGTGGAATGGAAAATATATCGCCCTTTCACACCGATTATAAAAACGTCCCTGCTATTGGAAAAAAAATATATACATGCAATTTGATACACTATATAGGACTGCGTTCGTCTAAATCGCTGCGTCGTTTTTTTGTATCCAGTCTGTTACAGCCCTTCGACTCCCTACGATACGCACCCAGACCTCACTGCTCACCTTTTCGTGGACATGACACCTTCTACATCATGTAGTCCCGATCTGACACTAAGAAGTCTCACATATGGTGCTGAGTCTTGATATCTCTATGGCTAACAACATACTTATGCTCCCATCATCATCATCGCAGGTTCTTCACCCGCTCAATCCTTCCGGTTCCACTAACTCAGTAACCAAAGAGGCCACGCATGTGGTGGTGGGCCCACTGTTCGGTGGTTCGGGCCTACATGAGGCGTCCGAACCACCAGGACGGGCCATCACAGCACTTGCGATGGGAGCAACTCTAAAATGGCGTACAGCACGTGCGCCCCATCGTTTTTATAGGTACGGTCATGTGTGTAGTGACGGATGCGTTGGATGGGTGTGGTGTGGTTGTATATCAGCCATGAGGGAGTGTTTGTGCCGTTCTGACAACTAGACCTGGAACTAAGAAATCACTACAATGGAAATCTGGGCCATGTTTCGTTTTTGTGTTTTCCTGGTAGCGAAAGTGGGGTGGGCTGGCCTGACGTATGCTAGTGCTGCGCAAGTCTCTGAAGCATGATTCCGGAGTTATGGGTGTAGTCCCGTCGTGATCTATATGATAAATTAAGTTATTCGGGTGTCCGTTTTGTAGTACTGACGTCACCCGGGTCTTAAAAGTAAATGTGTCATTATATCTGTAAAATTCTACAACTTGGCCAAAATGGAGGGTACGGGTTATCACTGACTCTATATTCGTTCATAGTTGCATACATAAAATATGGCAGACATGACGTATTTCTGCGCTTATGAATGTTTATTGTACATTCAGTGGAGTGTTGTAGTTGTAATAATACATGGCTGTGAAAGGTTTAAGTTGTAGTTTTTGGCACATAAAGGGCAGCTAATATATATACGTATGTGATCATTCAGGTACACTGTACAACTTGATGCTGGAAATCAGTGTTCGAGTCTTGGAGTTGCGTGCACATCTTGTTATTGTAGAGTAATGACGTAATGTACGCGTGCCTGAAAATGTATTGTAAATATGGTGCTCATGTAAATAGCTGGTATAGTTTTGGGTTGATTTTGCGATATATAAATATAAAGAGGAATAGCCCACACTGACTGTCACAGGTAAGTTGGTTGCATACGCTATTTATAGCACAATATAATGTGGTAGGGATGAGGAGCAGCATTTTACAAACACAATAAATACACAGACACAGATACATAGTTGAAGTGGGTACGGGCACGTGTGCTCGACACCATTTTATTACGTTGTTGGTAACAAGTAGAATAGTAATCATGATATCATATACAGATATTTAATCATAACGGTTTATGACTTCTGTTGAACAAAGGTAGGAACATTGTATGTGAAATAATATACAGAACATTCTATCGTAAAGGGTTCATGAGTTGTGGCGCACTGAAGTAGGTGCGGTTTGTGTGGAGCCTGCGATGATGCGTGGTTCGTGTGGTGTTCATTGTGTGCTCACCCTGCGATGATGTGTGGTCTGAGCGGGCTGCACTCAAACCATTCACTGTTGCATACTGGACTATATAAACTTTGAGGGGGGAAAAACCTAGCATCAATGTTTATCAATTGCTCAATTGTGGAGTGACCACTGCGCCTACGGCCTGGTCACCCCCACGCTCCTGTGCCTGCTGCCGCTGCCGCAGCCCCAGCCTCCCGAGGGCCGCCGAGCCCACACCAGCTTTTCCCGCCGCCCCAGCCTCCCGAGGGCCGCCGAGCCCACACCAGCTTTTCCCGCCGCCCCAGCCCGTGGCCCCGCCCCCCCCGACAGCCGATTGGCTCGCGCTCCCGCCTCCCCGCAGACCCTCCCGACCGGCTCCCTTCTTAAGGGGAGCCAGAGCAAGATCCAGGGAGTGACCACTGCGCCTACGGCCTGGTCACCCCCACGCTCCTGTGCCTGCTGCCTCTGCCCCAGCCTCCCGAGGGCCGCCGAGCCCACACCAGCTTTTCCCGCCGCCCCAGCCTCCCGAGGGCCGCCGAGCCCACACCAGCTTTTCCCGCCGCCCCAGCCCGTGGCCCCGCCCCCCGACAGCCGATTGGCTCGCGCTCCCGCCTCCCCGCAGACCCTCCCGACCGGCTCCCTTCTTAAGGGGAGCCAGAGCAAGATCCAGGGAGTGACCACTGCGCCTACGGCCTGGTCACCCCCACGCTCCTGTGCCTGCTGCCGCTGCCGCAGCCCCAGCCTCCCGAGGGCCGCCGAGCCCACACCAGCTTTTCCCGCCGCCCCAGCCCGTGGCCCCGCCCCCCCGACAGCCGATTGGCTCGCGCTCCCGCCTCCCCGCAGACCCTCCCGACCGGCTCCCTTCTTATGACGTCCCCAGAGCGACCGCGCAGCGGACGCGCGCAGCGGGAGCACCGATTGAGCGCCGAAGGTGCGCCAAAGGTAAGCCCGTCTGCGCCCGTCCGCGCCTGGACCGCGCCCAGCGCCAGGACCCCTGTCCCTCGCAGACCCCAGCCCACCCGCCGGATGTACGACGCCGCCACCCTCAACGCACTCAACGCCGGCCGAACCCCTGGATGCTACCGAGCCACCCCGAGACGCACCCACGGACCCTTCATCTGCCAGTCCTGCAAGTTCTCCTGCACCCGGACCTGCACTGCACCAGCACCCACCAAGCCGAACTCCAGCAGCACCCACCTGAAGTGCATCCTGCTCAACACCCGCTCCGTCCACAGACACGCCGTCGAGCTCTGGAACCTGCTCGACACCACAGCCCCAGACGTCGCCTTCCTCACGGAAACCTGGATGAACGCCTCCTCAGCGCCCGACATCGCCATCGCCATCCCGGACAGCTACAAGATCATCCGGAGAGACCGCATCAACCAGACAGGAGGAGGCATCGCCATCATTCACAGGAACACCATCCGCATCACGACCAACACCGACGACACCATCGCACCCGCCGAACACCTGCACTTCCAGATCCACGTCAACCCCAAGACCACCCTCAGAGGCACCCTCATCTACAGACCCCCGGGACCACGCACACAATTCAGCGAGGACATCGCCGACTTCATCAGCCCGCTCGCCCTCCTCTCAGCCGACTACATCCTCCTCGGGGACCTCAACTTCCACCTGGAGAACAACGACGACCGCAACACCACCACCCTGCTGGAAAACCTCGCAAACCTGGGACTCAAGCAGCTGGTGACCACCCCCACCCACCTCGCCGGACACACTCTCGACGCCGTCTTCTCATCCAGCAAAGACATCGCCTTCAGCCACGCCACAGGACTCCACTGGTCGGACCACAGCTGCGTCCACTTCACCTTCAGAAGAACGACGACCCACCACCACCAGCAACAGGTTGCCCGAAGAAGCTGGAACAAGATCACAGCCGACCAGCTCGCCGCTTCCCTGAGTCAGCACCCTCCCGCCAGCTCAGCGAACCCCAGCCAGGCCGCCGACAACCTCACGAAGTGGATCAGCAACTGCGCGGACGAACTCGCCCCTCTGAGGACCCCGCCCAGCAGACCCGGCAGCAAGAAAGCCCCATGGTTCACCATCGAACTCAAGAGCTCCAAGAAGAACTGCCGAGCCCTCGAGAAAGTCTGGAGAAGGGAACCAACACCGGACAACATGACCACCCTCAAGCTTGCCACCCGGAAGCCCCACCAACTGATCCGCGCCACCAAGAAAACTGCATTCAAGGACCGACTGGACAACAACGCACACAACTGCAAGGAACTCTTCAACATCGTGAAAGAGCTCTCCAACCCCAACGCCGGAAACAACGACATCACCCCATCGCAATACCTCTGCAACTCCCTCGCCACCTACTTCCACAACAAGATCGCGGACATACACAACAGCTTCAGCATTCAACCATCGCACACAACGACCGCAGCAACGCCGCCCACCACCACCCTCCGCGCCTGGACTCCGATCAGCACCGATGACACCGTCCGCATGATGAACTCCATCCACTCCGGATCTCCGACCGACCCCTGCCCTCACCACGTCTTCAACAAGGCCGACGCTGTCATCGCACCCCACCTGCGGGACATCGTCAACACCTCCTTCGACACCGCCACCTTCCCGGAGAGCTGGAAGCACGCCGAACTCAGCGCTCTACTAAAGAAACCAACAGCGGACCCCACCGAACTCAAGAACTACCGCCCCATCTCGCTCCTCCCGTTTCCAGCCAAAGTCATCGAGAAGACCGTCAACAAACAGCTGGCCGCCTTCCTCGAGACGAATGGATCCCTCGACCCCTCACAGTCTGGCTTCCGAGCCAACCACAGCACCGAGACCGCCCTCATCGCTGCCACCGATGACATCCGAGCCCTGATGGACAACGGAGAAACAGCGGCCCTCATCCTCCTAGACCTCTCCGCGGCATTCGACACTGTCTGCCACCGCACCCTAGTGCAGCGCCTCAGCAACGTCGGAATTCAGGAGAAGGCACTGGAATGGATCGTCTCCTTCCTCGACGGAAGAACACAGAGAGTCCGTCTACCACCGTACAAGTCAGAGGCCACCGAAGTCATCTGCGGCGTCCCTCAAGGATCCTCACTGAGCCCCACCCTCTTCAACGTCTACATGAGCCCCCTCGCGCCCATCGCACGCCAACACAACCTGAACATCATCTCCTACGCCGATGACACCCAGCTGATCCTCTCACTGACCAACGACCCTGCCGCTTCCAGAGCCAACCTTCACGAAGGGATGAAAGATGTAGCCGAGTGGATGACGACCAGCCGCCTGAAACTGAACTCAGACAAGACGGAAGTCCTCATCCTCGGCTCTTCGCCCTCCGCCTGGGACGACTCCTGGTGGCCCCCCGCCCTGGGCACCGCACCCACACCGACAGACCACGCACGCAACCTGGGCTTCATCCTGGACTCCTCCCTCTCCATGACCAGACAGGTCAACGCCGTCTCCTCGTCATACTTCAACATCCTGCGCATGCTACGGAAGATCTTCCGGTGGATCCCCACCGAGACCAGGAAGACGGTCACCCAGGCCCTCGTCACCAGCCGACTGGACTACGGCAACGCCCTCTACGCCGGAACCACCGCCAAGCTCCAGAAGAGACTCCAGCGGATCCAGAACGCCTCAGCCAGACTCATCCTCGACATCCCCCGACGCAGCCACATCTCCGGACATCTGAGAGACCTGCACTGGCTCCCCGTCAACAAGAGAATCACCTTCCGTCTCCTCACCCACGCACACAAAGCCCTACACGATCAAGGCCCGAGCTACCTCAACAACCGCATCAACTTCTACGCTCCCAAACGCCACCTCCGATCAGCCAGTCACGCCCTCGCCGCCTTCCCCCGCATCCGAAGAACGACAACAGGAGGAAGGTCCTTCTCCCACCTGGCCGCCAAGACCTGGAACTCCCTCCCAACCGACCTGCGCCTGACCCAAGACCACCTCTCCTTCAGGAAGAAGCTCAAGACCTGGCTGTTCGAGCAGTAGCAGCACCCCCCCCCCCCAAGCGCCTTGAGACCCTCCGGGTAAGTAGTGCGCTCTATAAATGTCCTTGATTGATTGATTGAAACTGGGTCTACTGATTGCCCCCCATAACAAATTAAACGATTGCATTTCACGTAGTGCATTCTAACTTTCTCAAAATGGGAATGTATGTCTGGTGGTGATGTTAAAGGTGATGTTCCAGAGGTACTTGGTATTGCCGGTGGTGGAGGTACATTTTGCTGCAATTTTCTACATTCTTTGTTATCATAGTTCACAGAATGCAATGATTGTAGGTGCTTGCGCATACTAGCAGTGCAACAGCACTATATTTTCTCTGCTTTAAATTAATCGAGGCTGAATTTAATGCTGTCTGTAGTGTAGATGAAAAGGTAAATTCAAGTTGTGAACCCTACTGTGCACAGTGTACATTGAAGCTAGTAACAGGAAATCAGAACAGTCCCTATTATTGCCTATAAAACAAGGATACAATTATCCTCAACTATACTACCATAGCTCAAGAGATCTTTGCATTTATATCCACTCCAGACATTAATACATAATAAGCCAACAATAAAATCGGAGTTATACACAATTTATTTTAAAATATACAAAGACAAATGTCAAATACAGTACCACAGTGCAAAAAATGTAAAAAACAGAATGTTTACGGTTTTTGTCAGCACCCTACCAATAGGTCAATGGTGCACACACAATTCATACATGAATAAACAATTAAAAAAGCAAATCGCTATTAAAAACAAGTTGTCGACGCAGCGTTTCGGTTTCTATGATGACACCTTCATCAGGACAGGGTTTCTAACAGGGCGTACTCTTTTGAAATGAGAGACGTCTTCCTCTTTTATTAATTTGAGGTAGCAGTCCTTAGTTCATCATAGGACATCAGGTACACAAATAGTGGTGGACGGGTAAAGTATCTTTTAGTGTCTTTGCTATACACTTGATTTTCCTGGTCGTTGAGGAAAAAGGAGCCACCGATATGAGGGACCTTTGTATAGGATTACCTGTATTTTTAGGGATCAGTCCGGAGTATGAGCCGTGGCTGGATGCCTTCCGGTTTTATTATGTAATTAAAACCAAGTTGCAGATTACTTTTCTTCACTCTGCTTGGCGGGGTTTTTTTTGTATTACCACCTTCTATTTAATATTCGGCCTCCCTGCTCCTTTTTCACTCGTATTCGTCCGTTCTGTCGACATTTTTCCTCAACGACCAGGAAAATCAAGTGTATAGCAAAGACACTAAAAGATACTTTACCCGTCCACCACTATTTGTGTACCTGATGTCCTATGATGAACTAAGGACTGCTACCTCAAATTAATAAAAGAGGAAGACGTCTCTCATTTCAAAAGAGTACGCCCTGTTAGAAACCCTGTCCTGATGAAGGTGTCATCATAGAAACCGAAACGCTGCGTCGACAACTTGTTTTTAATAGCGATTTGCTTTTTTAATTGTTTATTCATGTATGAATTGTGTGTGCACCATTGACCTATTGGTAGGGTGCTGACAAAAACCGTAAACATTCTGTTTTTTTACATTTTTTGCACTGTGGTACTGTATTTGACATTTGTCTTTGTATATTTTAAAATAAATTGTGTATAACTCCGATTTTATTGTTGGCTTATTATGTATTAATGTCTGGAGTGGATATAAATGCAAAGATCTCTTGAGCTATGGTAGTATAGTTGAGGATAATTGTATCCTTGTTTTATAGGCAATAATAGGGACTGTTCTGATTTCCTGTTTCTTCTCTCTCCTCGTCCCGTCATTGGATATGTGAGGAGACCTCCCTTTTTAATTTTTTTCATTGAAGCTAGTAGTCAGTACAGTTATAAAACAATGCTTTTTTCACTTATTTTAACAAAATCTGAATATATACAGTATAATTCTCTAAATAAATCAAGTTTGAATTTCCTACTGTCTATAGTGTAGATGCAAAGGTGAATACAAGTTGTAAATCCTGCTGTCCGCAGTGTATATCTTAGGGTGGTGTAAATCCTCTGCAATTATGATTGAAGTGGAAGATAGAACATGTATGCAGCGTGTATATTATTATTAAACTAAATTTATAAGTCATATAAAATACATTTTTCAAGGAAGCATAATAAAGGGATATTGTGTAGGGTTTGATAGGTATTATACTTAGTTTGGTTAGTGGAATCTACAACAAGAAGGTTCTGTGGAGCCTGCGATGATGCGTGGTCCGGGCAGGCCATACTGATAGTAATGTTTATTGTGTTGTGAATGGTGCCTAAGTAAGGCCATGTGATAATCATTGTTGGTTCACTGAGTTACTAGTACCTTCGGTGTTTAGCGTGTACATATTCAGCAACGATGCGTGGTCTGGGGGAGGGGGACACAGTAATTGGAGTAATATCTTTTGTCTATTGGATTCTGCATGAATTCCACTTGAAAATGATAGTATGCCTCATGGCTGACATAAAACTGTTCACTCTTCTTTCCGATGATTTATGGTGCGCTGAGTTAGTAGTATCTTTGGCGCTGAGCTTGTACGTACCCTGCGATAATGCGTAATGCACGGGGGCTGTACTGGGAGCAATGTTTTTTGCCTAGTGAATTCTGCTTTAATAAGGCTATGGGGAAATTACTTGTGGTGCAGTGAGTTAGTAGTACCGAAAGAACTCAGCGTGTGCGTACCCTGTGATGATTCGTGGTTCGGGGGGCTCGCAGTGGTATAATGTCTCTTGTCTATTGGAATGCGTCATGTACAATCGTCATTCTACCTGAAAAAATCTGAACACATACAGTACAATTGTCTCTGCATTAAATTAATCAAGGTTGAATTCCTTACTGTCCGTAGTATACATGCAAAGGTGACTTCAAGTTGTGAACCCTGCTGTCCGCAGAGTACATCGAAGGCTGTAGTTGGCACAGACATCAAGGAATGTTTTTTTTGTCACATACTTTAACAAAATCTGATGACACAGTACTATTTTTCTTCCTTAAATAAATCGAGACTGAATTTTATGTTGTCTGTAATGCGCCACTGGTATCAAGTGGTAAACTCTTTTGATCGCAGTGTACATTTGAAAACAGAACTCAGTACAGTCATTGAGGAATGTTTTTTGTGGCATCCTTTAACAAAATAGTCTTTGCCTCACATAAATCAAGGATAACTTGAATTCTGTCAGTAGTGTAGATGGAAAGCTGAATTCAAGTTGTGAACCCTGTTGTACGCAGTGTAGATTGAAGGCAGTAGTCAACACAAACATCGATGAATGCTATTTTGTCACAGTTAACAGAATCTGAGGACGCAGTACAATTGTCTCTGCCTTAAATAAATCGAGACTGAATTAAATGTTGTTTTCAGTGCTTCCGCGCTTCTGGTATCAAGTAGTGAACTCTGTTGATCGCAGTGTACATTTGAAGGCAGTACTTTGTACAGACATTGAGGAATGTTTTTTGTGGCATCCATTAACAAAATTGTCTCTGACTTACATAAATCAAGGCTAACTTAAATGCTGTCCGTAGTGTAAATGGAAAGCTGAATTCAAGTTGTGAACCCTGTTGTAGGCAGTGTAGAGTGACGTCAGTTGTTGAGACAGACACGGACGAATGCTTTTTGTCACTTATGTAAACAAAATCTGAAGACATATAGTAGAATTGTCTCTGTATTAAATAAATGAAGGCTAAATTTCCTACTGTTCATATTTTAAGAAAATTGTCTCTGCCTTACATAAATGAAGGATAACTTCAATGCTGTGCGTAGTGTAGATCCAAAGCTGAATTCAAGTTGTGAACCCTGCTGTCCGCAGTGTAGATGGAAGACAGTAGTTGATACAGACATAAGTCTGCGGTGCTGTGGCGCTGAGTTTGCAATCGGCCTGTATCGAGGAGGCACCTGGTCATGGCGGCAGCCACGTGGCAGGGTGAGGACCTTCGCTGAGGCAGAGTCTTTTCTCTTTGCAGAAGTGAATCACGCCTAAGGCGTAAGCTAATTATTTATACTCTTATGCTGACGTTGCGTGCTTTGGATCAGCCCACTTCAGTTCTGCTTGAAGGAGGGGACAACACAGCAACATGACCAAGATATTAGCTAGAGTCTGAGATAATATGGTTGCGTCCACTGTGCAGTACACTACACGTATCAATGGTATATCTACACACGGAAAAGATTTTGGTTTGTATAGTGAGTTGTGTATAGAATATCAGCGGTAGTGTTAGCATTGTGTACATTATTGTTGATGTGCGAATTCCTTCCCTTATACATAAATGGTTGCCACATCTCTGAACATTGAGCTAGTGTGCTGTTAAGGGGATTTATTATTTTTGAAGGTCCGTTGTCCTGTTTTGCACTACCTCTGAGGTAGTAGAGGGGGTGGGGTCAAGAGGGGTGGTTGTAGTGGTAGTGGCGCTGGGTATTGTGATTTTGTTGGGTGTCGGAAATGTAAAATTAGTACTTCTGTCACATATTGATCTTTAAATATGGGTGTGAGTTGGATGTAATTCACGCAGAACATAGTCGACATCCTTACACTAGTTAAATGTTGATGTTAATTTGTTAGTGGTAAGTGGAAGTATTGCCTGTTTTTTTTAGGTAGCATTGCCGATTTGGTTTCTTGTTGAAGATATGGGGAAGTGGTCAACATTATAATTAGGAATTGTCATTTACAAAACCTTTGAAATTCACTGAAAAAAAACCATAGGTTTCAGGCAGGTTATAGTTAGGAATTATCATTTAAAAAACCTTTGAAATTCACAGAAAAAAAACATAGGTTTCAAGCAGGTTATAGTTAGGAATTATCATTCAAAAAACCTTAGAAAATCTGGGGGGGTGGAGTTGTGGGTTAGGGTGGGTCACTGGGGTGTTCCTATACTGAGCATATTTTATGAGTCTACTCTCGCATTTGCTGCCTATGTAATTGCTGTTTTGATACTGTCGTGGTGTTCTTCGGTTGTGGAGATGCCACATTCTCAATGCTCATTTGCTCAATAAAATTGGTTGTGAAAAAAAAAAAAAACCTTAGAAAATCATTGAAAAAACCATAGGTTTCAGGGGTGTTATAGTTAGCTGGACATTTCACTCATACAAAACCATTGAAATTCCTTTGTTATAGTTAGTTGTACTAACTGTAACTCTCGCGCCCGCAATCCACTGGTGATGATGTCACATATTACATAATTCATGACATGGTCAGTGACATCACTGATGACATCTCAAATGACATCACTGATGACATCAATGTTGACTTCATCCACGTGACAAACAGATACACCTCATCATACACTACTATAATCTCTCATCACTCACTGAAAAATACAGAGTAGCATATTTGAATCCATTGACACAGCAATACAAGTATCTAAAAACCCACTGAGTAATTCCTAGATCTACACACACATCTAATCACTTACCTATAGATTCACATTTACTCAGCTACACACTTATACAAATATCACTTCATTTATTCATATAAATAGTAACTCATACTTAGGGGTCCATTAGGATGTCGGGCGGTGGCACCACCGCGGTGCTGGCGGGGCAGAAAAACACCTTTTTCCGCCCGTGAGCAGCGGTACCCACGTCCGCCATATTAGTATAGCAAAACATAGGTCATTTCCCGTCCGCCACGGAGCACCACGCACCCCCATCAAAGTGCGCCCGCCACCGCGGCGGTGTGAGCCAATGGAGACTCTCCGCCATGCGGAATGACGTCCGCCCCGCTCCACAAATTAGGATGGCCCAAACAGGCAGACGCACCGCAGCGGAGACACCGCCCAACCAGAGACGGCAGAAAATCGACAGCGGAGGGCGAGAGCAGAGACCCAGTCCTCACCACTCAGTCATGACCGACATGGACCCACCTCTACATGTGTTTCTGGTGCTGTGCCTGCTACTAGTAAATGCGAAAACCACAGCTCTCCCAAGTGATTGAAAATATTATTCAATTGAGCTAAGGTAATCAAATGTAGGGGTGTCGAGATGTTCGCCTCCTGACAGTGAGGCGCTGAAAGTAAAATCCACAGCAAATCTTACACTGTGTAAGATGAATCTCGAAACCTCCAAACGCAATGGTGCGCCTTAAATTGTAGAAACCAAAGTAAAATCTCCAATGTTTTTCTTGTTCAAAAATGGTTTATTTTGAACCAGTCTTCATGAAATGAATCAAATGTCATAAGATCTCAAAAACAAATCGCTTCAATACTGCATTTCAAAGGAACTGTACATTATACTCGTCATTTATAAATGCATCCCCTATGCATTTCGAGCGGTGCTCTTCATCAGGGGGAATATCTAGAAAGAAACGAAAAAGATACAGGGAATATAGCGCGTGGTAGGAGCCAGGATGTCAAAAGATAGGCTAGTCAAGATGATGAAAGAATCAAAAGCTTATGCCATGCCAAGTGAATTAAAACATGCTACTATCAAGAGCAACATAGGAACAGGGTTCTATTAAGGGATAAATAGTTGCTGTGTGGTGCGCTAAATACTGGAGTGAACCCCAGGAGCACCCGCAAAAACGTGGTGGAATAAAAGATAGGTAGCTCCTTAAGGTGTGGATGAGAAAGAGCAAAAGAATGAATGATAAACTCGCCGGTGGCTAGACATTGTAAAATATGAACAGGCACAGTGAGGAGACCCCTAGTAAGGCCGATAGGTGTGAAGTTCAAAGTTAATGGGAAAACCAGCGTACTTCTAAAATTCGGCAGCTGAAATGATCATCAGAATGTCTCTTGTGAGTTTCACACGGAAAAAGTACAGCGTTAAGTCAGGTCTGGATAAATTGAAACACGGGTGCGTGTCTCCACAATCAAAGTGGCTGAATCGCCCTCGTTGCGCTGGCGTTCGTGAATCGTTCCGGTTCACAAACGCCAGCGCAACGAGGGCGATTCAGCCACTTTGATTGTGGAGACACGCACCCGTGTTTCAATTTCTCCGGACCTGACTTAATGCTGTACTTTTTCCGTGTGAAACTCACAAGAGACATTGTGATGATCATTTCAGCTGCCGAATTTTAGAAGTACGCTGGTTTTCCCATTAACTTTGAACTTCACACCTATCGGCCTTACCAGGGGTCCCCTTTCTTTCACCGTCCCATTCTAGACTGAACTCTGAACTTGGTTACCCTTCCGGGTTGGAATTATCACCGGAATTGGGCCTTACAGACCTTGGATACAGCCATTGAGCCCTGAAGAGTTGTAGGAAATCTTTGTATACCTACAACGAAACACGTGTCGGCTGGGTGTGTATTTTCCTTATGCTTGATGACCTATTAAAGGGAGAAAACTAACTCCGAAACCTTTGTGGGACTTATCCGTTGCTTTTTCTTGCATTTACCCAACAGATTGTGTTTTGACTTTGTTTAGAGTGCGCAGGAATTTGTGTTTCTTTGTGTTGGTGTGAATTTGTTTCACACAATAGACGAGGGGTTTAAGGGTCTCCCCTCACCTGCTTGCTCCACGTAACTGACATTTCATTAAGCACCAAATATTACGTATATATTGCTAGAGCGCCAATTTTCCTGTATACTGAAAACCCGTTTCTGCTGCAAAAAAAAAAGGCACAGTGAGGAGATTATCAAGGGCAAAGGTAAAAGTGCTACGGATTCGGGAATAACGGGTTGGCAGAGTGCGATGGTGAAAGGTGTGTTCTAATCAGACGGGCGGCGTGACTTTGAGTGTGCATGGTGAGAGTAAAGGTAATCCCAAAGGAACGGTACCAAAACTGTGAAGCCCAGTAAATACAAATATCAGCAGACGACAATTCATCAAGGGGTTAGGCTTACCGCATCATGCAGGGTGAACGTTCTAAGTCGGCAAAATCAAACGCTACCGGTGGTCCACGATTGTGGGTGTGGAGCGGTACGCGCCGAGATCTGGTGTTTAGATGAGCATGCAATAGAAAAAGAAAGAGGACTGTGGAAGGGAAACACCAGTGTGCTGCTGAACAATAAAGTTGATGTGTTAAAAAAGAGGACGCGCAATGCACTCCACTTAAAAACGAACGGTGAATAAAGAGAAAGGGTTGTGAGTCAGAGCTAGATTGATGAGTGAATAGAATCAAGGAAGAAGGATCAAACTGCAGAAAATGTACAAAGACGAAGTGAAACAAACAAAGGTATGAAAAAATGAAAAGCAGGTGGGAGTTAAAAAATGTCGAGGCGAAGGGTAAAGGATAAAATAATAAACGATATAGTGAAAAATAGGAAGAACAGACAATATAATGCGGGGAACCATATACATGAGCATAGCAGAATCAAAAACGACACTGCAGAGTCGAACTGCGGTAACGTAATCTCAATGACGGAGCAATGTTACAAAAATCCAAAATGTCACAAGTGTGAATCAAAGAAGAATGAGGTACATATGTGAGGAAAAAAGATGTGAAATGAAGAAATGAAGAAGAAAAGGGAAGAAAACCTCAGGGTGAAGGGTGGAATGGTTGTCTAAATGAAAAGATGGGGTACACTGGCAAGAACGAATAAAAGTCAGAGTAAAGCACAGTGAGAGGAGTGAAAAATAGAAAGGGAAAGAATATGTAAGAGTGAAGCACAGTCAGAGGAATGAAAGATAAAAAGGGAAAGGAGGACCTACCAAGGTAGCAGAGAGGTCAAAACACAAAGGCAGTGGCAACAACAGGCACAAAAGAAATGATTATAAGTATCAAGTAAATTCGAGTCTCTCATTGAGACCCTTCGGATGGATAGAGTTAAGTTTGTGCATCCAATAAAGTTCTCTTTGTAAAAGAAATTTCTTGTTGTCTCTTCCTGATACTTTGTTCACGACTTCCAGAACCAGGAAACATAACTGACTGACGTTATGTGAATGGTTGATGAAATGATTCGCTACACAGGATTTGGTGTTTTTAGTCCAGATATTACTGCAGTGTTCAGTAAGTCTGGTTTTAATCTTTCTCTCAGTCTTGCCCACGTAGGGGTAACCACAAGGGCATTTGAAAAGATATACCACATTGGTGGTGTCGCATGTGGCATTACTTTTGGGATGAATCGGTGTACCCTGTGTGGGTTGTTTTGGTACCGTTCCTTTGGGATTACCTTTACTCTCACCATGCACACTCAAAGTCACGCCGCCCGCCTGATTAGAACACACCTTTCACCATCGCACTCCGCCAACCCGTTATTCCTGAATCCGTAGCACTTTTACCTTTGCCCTTGATAATCTCCTCACTGTGCCTGTTCATATTTTACAATGTCTAGCCACCGGCAAGTTTATCATTCATTTTTTGCTCTTTCTCAGCCACACCTTAAGGAGCTACCTATCTTTTATTCCACCACGTTTTTGCGGGTGCTCCTGGGGTTCACTCCAGTATTTAGCGCACCACACAGCAACTCTTTTATCCCTTGATAGAACCCTGTTCCTATGTTGCTCTTGATAGTAGCATGTTATAATTCAGTTGGCATGGCATAAGCTTTTGATTCTTTCATCATCTTGACTAGCCTATTTTTTGACATCCTGGCTCCTACCACGCGCTATATTCCCTGTATCTTTTTCGTTTCTTTCTAGATATTCCCCTGATGAAGAGCACCACTCGAAATGCATAGGGGATGCATTTATAAATGACGAGTATAATGTACAGTTCCTTTGCAATGCAGTATTGCAGCGATTTGTTTTTGAGATCTTATGACATTTGATTCATTTTATGAAGACTGGTTCAAAATAAACCATTTTTGAACAAGAAAAACATTGGAGATTTTACTTTGGTTTCTACAATTTAAGGCGCACCATTGCGTTTGGAGGATTTCGAGATTCATCTTACACAGTGTAAGATTGGGCTGTACCTGCTACACCACTATCATCTAATGGGCCGCCGCAGACGCCGCCGCAGGTAGGCAAATACACAAATATACAACACACAACACACGGGCTGACACAGGGTCCAAAACCATAACAGACACCCTGCTGGGGGCAACAACACATCCACAAAGGTACCCACACATGACCCACCTGCCACCAAGTCACCCCACTGCATCCTGTACACAAATCAACCGCGAATATGCAGCAACGTCCTGGTCCCGGTCACGTCACCGCAGCGGTCAACACATGCGCACAATGCACACGGCAGGGCCAGTCCAAGGCATGGGCAGGGCACAAACACCACAGGGACACACCTCCCCCAACCACACATCAACACCCCCCATCAAGTCACAGGCCAGGTGCCCATCCTGTGCACCCCCATGCACAGCAACAAGCAACAAGCACAGCAACAAGCTAGCACAATACACACCCTGCTCCACACAACAAACAACCAGGGAGACAGCCATTGCAGGAGTGGCTGACAAGGAACACACAACACCAGTGCCTCACACACTGAAGGCTGTCAATACTTGCCAGCACATACACACACAAACAAACACACATCCTGGGTGTAGCCATAAACAGAACACACACACACAGGGATGCCTGAACAGATGCCTGCCCAAAAACCACACACAAACACTACAGGAACACACACAGAACAACATCAGAAACAGACATACCCTGTCAGCCAAATTGTGGAAAGGCAATGGGAGCACAGACACAACAGGAGTGCACAACCTCATCACACAGGAACAAAATACACACAATATACCACAAATCACACAAGAGGAGCACCAGTACAGATCTACACTGCCACATGAAACCAACCACAGATGCACATCAAACCAAAAATGAACAAACACCACAGGACAACAGGGGATGCACATCAGGCAATACCAAGGCCACATACACACAGCACTGTATGCACAACAAGCAGTGTGTGCACAACAAGCAGAACAGTCACACACAGACATGACTGACACAACTCAACACACACAACACTAATCAGTACATCACAAACAAAACAGCACACCCAGGAAGTGAAGCAGTACCACAGCCAACACACATACATCCAACACAACAACAACAGATGCACCAGTCTGGGACACAAGAGCAGAACCATCTTGACCAGAGCATTGGGCAGCACACACAGTTGAAGTGCACATGAGCAATCCTCAATGATCAATAGCACAAGAACGCCACACATAAACCATTGGGGCAATGTCCAGAGTTGAACATTTGCCCTGGCCCAAGAACTGCACCACAAAGCACAGTGTCACAAATGAAGTGATGGGGAGGCACACACACATGTAAACCAAGGGGACAGCTGACATCAAAGTGAACTCACTTGCTTGTCAGTAGTAGACATGAAAGGGGTGTACTATACACAAAAAGAGGGCGTGCAGACCCACAATGGGTAGCCATAGGCGGCACACATAAGGGATGGAATCACACCACACACACTATGCCACACAGGAGGAGAAAAGACACTATGTGCATGCAATGCATGAGAAACACAACCACAATGACAGTGTGGAGCAGCGGGCCCACACAGTCCACACGAACACACTCAAGACACATAGTCACACCCTTCACACTGCACACCTCTTGACTACCCAAGAGCACACATCTCATGTAGGCCGTCGGACCAGGACTAAGGGCCATCACAGGATGACCATACACATACACAGCTGGGCACACATAAAGGAATAACACACATACATCATGACAGTGCCCAGCCTGCATGCAAACCTGTGCACAGCATAACACCCTGTGCTGGCAGTGTACCCCACCCTGACATCTGAACAATGTACCTAACAAAAGCAAACCACCAAAAAGAGAACTGCATGACAGGTAAAAGAACAATCACAGATAACACTAGTATCAGTGTCTGAATGGCCTGAAGACCTTGACACCCCTGTATAAAAATTTGATGCGGCCAAAGATCTTGGCAATGTTGAAGTGACACATAGAGCATGGGGCAAAGGCAACCAAATGCACAAACCAAATTAACTTTAATCAGCAAGGACACTGACAAAACGGACAACAGGAGTAACTGTCTTTATTCACATATTGCACAGATGTGACAGTAGATCAACCGTAAACAAGAGCATGGCACAAAATGCTGATCATATGCAAGATAATCTGCACAGGCAAATTCCAAACAGGAAGGCCAGTGTCCAGGGCAGGTGGCACAGCAGGTATATGAGAGGCTGCACAGGGGAGAGTACGACACAGTAGAGCAACAGGGCCAGTGTCCATGGCACAGGGGAGAGTACAACACAGTAGAACAACAGGGCCAGTGTCCAGGGCAGGTGGCACAGCAGGTACATGAGAGGCTGCACAAGTGAGAGTCCGACACAGCAGAGCAACAGGGCCAGTGTCCATGGCACGGGTGAGAATCCAACACAGCAGAGCAACAGGGCCAGTGTCCATGGCACAGGTGAGAGTCCAACACAGCAGAGCAACAGGGCCAGTGTCCATGGCACAGGTGAGAGTACAACAAAGCAGAGCAACAGGGCCAGTGTCTAGGCCAGGTGGCACAGCAGGTACATGAGAGGCTGCACAGGGGAGAGAACGACACAGCAGAGCAACAGGGCCAGTGTCCATGGCACAGGTGAGAGTACGACACAGCAGAGCAACAGGACCAGTGTCCAGGGCAGGTGGCACAGCAGGTACATGGGAGGCTGCACAGGGGAGAGTCCAACACAGCAGAGCAACAGGGCCAGTGTGCAGGGAGAAGTGCAGAGTCAGGACATGAGAAGCTGCACAGGCAAGGCCAGAACAGCAGTGAATGACAAGGCCAGTGGCCAGGGAGAAGTGCAGAGTCAGGACATGAGAAGCTGCAGTGAGTGTGTTTGACTGTACCTTTCCATGGCCAGCAACACACCCAGGTTGTAGTCAATGGGCAGGACTAGCACACCTGTATGAGAGGAGGGTGTATGAGGGGGACTAACACTCACTCTTGGCTGTCAGGCGAACTTGGAACCTGTCTGTGTGTGCGGGACAGCAGGACCACTTGACTGGGGAGACAGAGGCCCAGGTGATGTAGGGCTATCAGTGGCTTGGTGTTAGCACTGGCTATTTCTGGTAGGCTAAGGCTGACGCCAAAGCCAGGCAGAAATCACCATTCTAGTCAGGGCAAGGAAGTCACACGCCAAGATAACCCCTGCTCACCCTCTAGGTAGCTTGGCACGAGCAGTCTAGGCTAAACTCGGAGGCGATGTGTAAAGTATTTGCGCCAGCGCACAACAGCAACAACATACTAGGCACACCACAAAAGGAACTCCACACAAGGTTATATTAAAATAACTTTTGTATTGTCAAAACATATCAGATAAAATCACACATATACATTGGGCCAATTGGCACGGGCAATATTCACATGGGATTATTTACAAGACAGGGCCACATGGGCCACTGTCATAATCAGCACTTTTAGAAATGGAAATAGTACTTATAGAACTTAGAATAAAAGTGTATAAAATCACTGGAACACAAAGTAACAGTTATAGATCACATCCAGTAACTACTGGGAACAGGTAAGTACCTCCTACGCAACCCTAAACACCTTAGGAGAATGTCACGCCGGGGATCAGGACCTCACTAGGACCACCTGTACTAAAAAGAACAACCACCTAAGTATCACACAGCATTTAGGGGTCTAAGCAAGAACACATTACCCAAGATGCATAAATATACATTCAGAGGAGTAGTAAAGAAACACACATAATGTATAAACCTACACATTCAGCGGTGTTAAGAATACAGCACATGATGCAATAAAAATACATTCAGAGGTACCAGAATAATACAGTAGCGCAAGAGTCACATGATGTCTAAAAACATTCAGAGGTGCAGGAATAACACATGATGCAAGAGAACACATTCAGAGATGCAGTAGCCATACAATTGCGCAAAAACTCACATAAGCCACCATCTGTGGCAGTCCCTAGGCCAACTGGCCTTGTAGGGGCAAAGATGCCCTGAGTCTCAATGTCAGGGCGCGCTGCCATACAGCGCCAGTCTCAGCATAAGCCTAAACATAGCAGGTGCCCACTACTTGCTGGGCACCTGGGAATCACACAAAACCTAAACGGTGCTGCTGCCCACTAATTGCTGGGCAGCTGGGAACTTCATACTGCGACAGGGTCCTCACTGACCCTCAGGCGCGAACTGCGCCCACGCTGGAGCCCCACAGGCTCTGAAGACAACCGTTGGAGCCACACCGGCTCTAAAAGCAAATTCCTCGCAGGCAGGAGGGGGCGGGCACCGGCAATATGCCCCGGCGCCCCCTCTAATTAAAAATGACCAAACGTTGGAGCCACGCAGGCTCTGGCATCACATGCCCTACATGTGGGAGCCACACAGGCTCTGCAGACAATGCCCCCTCATGTTGGAGCCACACAGGCTCTGCTTCATGTTGGGGCGACCCGCTGCCAACCGGAGCCGCCCTGCTGCTCCAACTATGCCCATGAGCCTCTCTGGGCTCTAAATGGCGAAAAATGCGTCCCTACCAGGAAGCGGCCCGCTACCAGACGGGGCCGCTCTACATTTACATTGGAGACCCCCGCCCGAGACGCCCGCACTCACCGGATACCTGCTGTGAGGCGGCGTCTTCACTGGGGCTTCTTCCGGCAGGGGAGCAGTGCGTCTCCTCTCTCGGCCGCTCAGCTTCATCACTCGGGGCTCCCTCTGCACACGGGAGCCCCAGCGGCCGGCCACACTCCTTCTCTCGGGGCTCCCTCTCGGTCACGGGAGCCCCGCAACGGCCGCCATCTTCTCTCCGCCGGCGTCCTCTCTCCTCGGCTTCACTGGCGGCGGGGGCGGGCACCGACAATGTGCCCCGCGCCCCCTCCGCTCTCTCCTCACGGCTGGCTGGTGCCTGCGGGGCTCTCCCACAGCAATGGGAGCCCCGCACCGGCCGCCATCTCTCGCGCGCCTTCTCCTTTCTTCCCCCGGGCTGCGGGGGCGGGCACTTCCGGCCGGCCGCGCTGGGATTGGCCGGCCGGCCAACCACTTCCGGGTCGCTGCGGGCAGCGCAGCGGCCCTTCTCCTTAGGCAGGCAGGCGGGGGCTGATTCCTTTTACGGGCCAGATGCCGGGTGGGCACCGGCGAAGCACAAAAGCGCTTTCCAGCACAAGGAGCAAAAATACAGCGCTTCCAGCGCTAGAACAAAAATAAAGCGCTCTTTAGCGCTAGAGCACAATCCACAGCGCTCCTAGCGCTAGAACAGCAGACCAAGCGCTTCCAGGCGCTTTTAGGCGATAACAAGCCCTAGCAAAAATAAGACAAAGTCCTCAGGAGTCTGCAAGGAGGGGTCCATAGGCAAAGATCCCTAGGGAAAGTCCATCAAGTGTCCAGGGGCTGGGGCAGGGCTCAGGGATTCCCCTGAGCCCAAGCAGCAGCACGCTCCTGACAGATTCAAGTCAGAAACAAGAACATTTTGGAAGGGGACACAGCCCCTTCTTATACACAGAAAAGTCTTTGAAGTCCTTTGAAGTCTTTGTGCAAGTGGCCCCTGAGCCCGGTCTAAACCAGTTCTGGGGGTTGCGGAGCGCTGGGTGTTTCTGGTTTCCGTCTCCTGTCAGCATCAGGGTCAGAGGTGACAGTTTGCCGGCAGGAGGGGTACAGCATGGTGGTCAGGCAGGCACCGCCCTGCACCATCAGGCGCTATCTCCTCCCGCCTCCCTGGCAGCAGATGTGCCCTTTCATCCACGGGCTGACTCTGACCCCCTCCCTCCGGGGGCTCTGCAGCGCCTGTCACCCTCAGACCAGACAGTCAATCCACAAGCAGGCCCAGGCACTCCTGGGCCAGGCTCACCAGCCAATCACGTGCCAGCAGACTCACTACACAAATATGCCAACTTCTAAAAGGGGCGCTTCTAGACTAGAAACAACCATGCTGCATACACCATTACGCAGCATTCATTCTCACGAGTTCATACATATCAAACTCGACCCTGCACTCCCGACACATCAGGAACTACCATGGGCATACATATTCCCCATTCATTCCTATGGGAGGGCAGGCCACTCACCACACATACACAGAGAGCACACGCACTTTACACTGTGCCACAGTGAAAAAGTGCGCAGAGGCCTAAAATCACCAACCCAGGTTCCAGAAACAGGCTAGGAAAAAGCAAAAAAAGTCTCGGGGTGAACCTGCCCAAAGGACCGGGTCCAACACTTGGCAAGCTGGAGGGCTATTTGGACCGGGTGGTGTAGTGGCACGTGGTTGCGGAGTCATGCAAACCTGTGACACAGTGTGGGTGGGAGAGGTTGGAGGGGTGCCTTTCCACTTCTTGGGAATGCGAAATTGCTTTTCTGTACTGGGGAACTGGTTGGGACACAACAGTCAAAAACACAAACAGAGCCGCCTCAGGTGCAGACACTGGCACTCCCTCTGGTGATATGCTGGATCCTGCAGCACGCTTTGTCTGACTACGCCTCTGGACCACCTTCCCCTGTTTCCCCTACCGTGCCCTCCTCTGCCTGTTTGTCAGGGGTAGTCCATACAGTGCCCTCCTTTGCCTGTTTGTCAGGGGTAGCCCCTACAGTGCCCTCCTTCACCTGCTTCACTGAGCTTGGAATTTGAGTTGATGTGGTGGGGGAATGTGGCCCTGATCTCTTCCTAGGTGTACCTTTGCCAGACAACACCCCCTCAGTGGGCATAGACACTGCACGCCTAGCTCTGCGTGAAGTTTTAGGGCCTGGAGAGTGCTTGGCTGGTGATGCCTCTGAGGCATGGGAGCCTGATGCCTGCTTTCTTGCTTTTTCTGCCTTGCTCTTCCCTGACGGGCTCTTGTCTTTGCATTCTGCACTGGCTCTGCTCTTCTGTGGGGATGGTGTCTGTGGGTGGGACTGCTTGGGTTGCTTCTGCTGGGTGCTTCTTGTGCTGTATTGTGACTGGGAACTCTGGTCACTATCATCTGATGTGGCCACTGACTGGGGGTGGACAAAGACACTGGAGCAGGGAAGTCGTCACTGTGGACGACAATGCCTGGACTGTACGGTGTAGCCCACCAACATCAGAGTGTATGCCCTCCAGGTAGGCAACCACCTGGCCTAATTTTTTGTCATGGTCACTGAAGGCATTGAGCAGGGCTGTCTGGCCCACACAAAGCTTGCGCAGGAGCTCTACAGACTCAGCACTGAGGGCAGCAGGGGGGACAGGTGGAGGCTCAGCGGTGCCAGGTGTGAATGTAACTCATCCTATCTTACTGATACGGACACGGGCAGCACCAGAGGAAGTGGATGGGAGGGTGGGCACTAGCTGCTGTGTGGTAGTAGATGATGCAGACTCCCCATTTCCTGTGCCTTCGAACATGGATGCATCCCCCCTGGCATCAGATGATGTTGTATTCTGTGTCTCAGGCAGGGATTCCTCCTGCATACTACGGTCCCCCTCAGATGCGCTGGTGGGCTCTCTGTCACTGGCCTCCAGTGCAGCTGTAGTGCTACCCTCGCCTCCACTGGTTTCCAGCTCCTGTTCCTCCGTGTCCACTGTTGATTCTGCATTAATGAGTGATGCAGGGTTGTGTTAGTGTCATCAGCAGGACAAAGACAAACAATCAATGCAGTCCAGGAGATGCCCAAATCTACATGGTGACCACCACACCCTCCAATCACATTACAACTACACGCTACATAGACCCCAACAGTGCCTGTAACCCTGAATATCTGCCATGTTGAGGCCACACAGCACAACACCCTGCCCGTGTATGAAGTGTACCAGACACACAAATTGCTCTGCACACACCTAGGGACATGATGTGGGACACCACTTATTACCACTGACAGACCTTGAGGGAGCAGGAGGGGACAACACACACACCTATTAGGACATGACAGTCCACATTGGCCAAGTAGCCCTTAACAAAGACCATGTGGTACTCTGGGGCACATTATTGTCTGATGTGTGTGCCTCACCGATCATGCTGCATGCAAAGTAGGCATACATGCAGTCACAGTCAGATAGTGGACACTGCTGTTCACCCCCTAATAGATTCCCCCCACCATCCCAATGCTGAATGACTATGTAGATGCTAACACATTTGGCAATGGGAATGCACAGCAGGGAGGCTCACCCTTGTAAGGGCAGTTTGGGACAATGCATGACACTGGCACCCATCCCAGCAGCCACTCACATGACACAGCACAGCACCACCCCACGAACATCACTTGTGCCATCGCTGCCACAGGCCCTGTACACATGCATCCGCTCCCAGGCAAAGTCACCCTCCCCAAATACTGACCCCTGCCTTGCTGCCGGTGCTCCTTCAGACGTGCATTCAGCTCAAGATGAGTCACTGCCAATATGCGGCCCATCAGTGGTGTCATGTTGCGCCGTGCCAAATGCCCAGTGCGCGGTAGCAGCCCCAATGTCATCTCTGCCACGTTCTTAGCCAGCCGGCTGATGTCGTTCCACCTCTTGTGGCAGTGGGTGCGTCGTCAGTTGGATATCCCCAGGGCTCGCACCTTTGTTGCAATGGCCCTCCACCCGGCCTTACGCTGGTGTACCTTGAGCTGCAGGCATGGGAGAAGAGAAGGGGAAATGATCAGTGAGACAGTGTCATGGACCAACATCTATCAGTACAGTAGCAAGACACAGACTCATTACCAATTGTAATCTTCTAGCATCCCAAACTGGGGTACTCCTCACAAGGGCACTTTGCATGGTCCAAACAGATGTGAGTGCATGCATTTATGAGGGCGTACAGGGTCCCTGATAATCTCACACACATGCAGGATGACTGCACTGAACCCCCTCAGTGGCTTGCACACATCTCCAGTCCTATGCACGTCTGGCCACTACATACGTCACATATCTACCTGTGTCTGTGTGTAGAATCACTGTGTGCACGACTGGGCAGCATTCAATGAGCATGGCCTGTGAACATATGTGTATGTAATGTGTGTGGCATCGAGGTACATGGACTCACCAACAAAATATCCATCTACACAACTGTGGTCGTGTGCAATTATGCAGGGCTGCGATGGTGCATATCTTTATTTCAGTGTGAATGAACAAGAGTAAGGACACAGTAAGTACAGTGATGTCATCTCGTCTTGGTTGGTGGGCACTGGGCATAGTCTCTGGGTACACTCTGAGTCTGACAACAGGGGCACACAGAGACGATCACCCAAGCATTTACTGTCCTGGCACCTGCATGTCCAACATCCTGTGGCTCTGTATGGCTGACAATGTAACACACTCCACTCAGACATACAACTGCAGGCAGGGTAAACCGTGACTTTGGGACACACACACTCCCTCGCCCTGGAGACAGCATGTTCGTCAGTGTATGACACAACCCCACGCCCTCAGGCATATACTGCATCAGTACAACTACATCTCTGACCCCCCCTGCCATACTCCTCCCTTTACGATGACTTACCACAACATTGGGTGCCCCATACAGCCTTGGGTACTGTGCCAGCACCTCGTCCACAAGGACCTCCAGCTCCCCGCTTGTGAATGGACTGGCACGGATCTTCTCTGTCCTTGCCATCTCTGTAGACATGGAACACCTGTGATGGAAGTGGGTGGTGAGGGGTCCCAGCCAGCCGGCATTGGAGGCAGCAGCAGGAGAGGGTCCCAGGCAACACGGTCTGGAGGCAGCAGCAGGAGAGGGTCCAAGGCAGCACGCTCTGGAGGCAGCAGCAGGAGAGGGTCCAAGGCAGCACGCTCTGTAGGCAGCAGCAGGAGAGGGTCCCAGGCAGCACGCTCTGGAGGCAGTAGCAGGAGAGGGTCCCAGGTAGCACGCTCTGGAGGCAGCAGCAGGAGAGGGTCCAAGGCAGCACGCTCTCTGAGCAGTGGAAATGTGAGGCTCACTCCCACAGACTTATAGACCCCTGGGATGGTTTCTTAAGTGCCAAGGTGCAACAATTGGTTGTCCAGGTCTGCCTTT
Source organism: Lissotriton helveticus (assembly GCF_964261635.1). Lineage (NCBI taxonomy): Eukaryota > Metazoa > Chordata > Amphibia > Caudata > Salamandridae > Lissotriton > Lissotriton helveticus. Next base: position 734,739,314 of record NC_136073.1, read on the forward strand.
TTCAAACCCATCCAATGACCGCCTCCGCAATGGCAGAGTACGCCTTCCGCGATTTTCAAAACTGCATCCTGCCACCACAATCATTGCTCCCATTGGCTGTAGGCAATGCTCCATGGCGATGAGGCACCACAGGGGCCTGGGGTGCGCTACCGCGATTGTGCACTTTTCAAACCCATCCAATGACTGCCTCCGCGATGGAGGAGCACGCCTTCCGCGATTTTTAAAACTGCATCCTGCCTCCACAATCATCGCACCCATTGGCTGTAGGCAATGCTCCATGGCGGTGATGCACCGCAGGGGCCCGGGTGCGCTACCGCGATGGTGCATCTTTCAAACCCATCCAATGACCGCCTCCGCGGTGGCGGAGCAGGCCTTCCGCGATTTTCAAAACTGCATCCTGCCACCACAATCGTCGCTCCCATTGGCTGTAGGCAATGCCCTATGGTGGTGTCACACCGCCGTGGCCAGGCGGTAGTTACCGCGATTTGGGTGGCAGAGCATGCCCACCGCCATCTACCCATGTCTCCATGACAATGACTACCGCACTTGTGAAGGGGGTGGTGCTGGTGTCACACCGCTGGGGCCAGGCGGTAGCTACCGCTATTTGGGTGGCGGAGCATGCCCACCGCCATCTACCCATGTCTCCATGCCAATGACTACCGCACTTGTGAAGGGGGTGGTGCTGGTGTCACACTGCCGGGGCCAGGTGGTAGCTACCGTGATTTGGGTGGGGGAGCATGCCCACCGCCATCTACCCATGTCTCCATGCCAATGACTACCGCACTTGTGAAAGGGTGGTGCTGGTGTCACGCCGCCAGGGCTAGGTGGTAGCTACCGCGATTTTGGTCAAAATGCAATGGCAATGTCCATCGTGAACACTTATACAGTACACAGCGGAGACATGGTTAAGGGCACATCGTCGTGCACACAATGCCATTATTCCATGAAATCCACAGGTTGAAGCACGTGCCATTGTTGGCTATGTGTGACGTACATTGGTCTGTGGTCCCTGCCATGTCAATTATGCATTTGTTGGTTGATGATGCGTGACAGTGTTGTAGTGGACTCAACAATGTGTAACAAATCAATGTGTTGTGTGTCATTGCTGACCTTGGCAAGGCTTGTCTCACTGTATGGTGTTGTTACTTACTTGTGCTTTCATATCTGATCATGCACACAAATGACAGTTCGCCGCCTACTGTGATCATTGTGTTGTGGATGTGTGCCAAGTTTACATGATGCATTGAGGTGTGACAGGTACAGCAGATGAATATGAGACAGTCATGTTAATTTTACACACATTGACTTGATGGTTCGCTACAAGGCGTGCACATGTGAAATGTGGGGTTCAATATGTGTGCATTCACATTGACCTATGTGTTGTTTGCGGCACTTGTGCATGGTAAATGGAGAGGTGTCCCCTTTGTGTGTCACAAATGTACACCCATGTGACCTGGAGTGTCCCGCATTTCACATGGCAGTCTTTCTTTTTATGTGATATCCTTGACGGGATATGCTGTGGCCATCTCATGAAGGTTGTCATTGACATTTGTCCATGTTCTTCTCAACTAGGAGGAGGCCTAATCTCCTATGTCACTTGACACTGCTGGAGGACTTGGAGGATTTTGCGATCATTCGAAAATTCCACCTCGACAGGCCCAGCCTGAAGACCCTTTGTGACCTGTTGGAGCCCCGCCTGTAGCCTCGTCGCCACTACCCAACTGCTTTCACACCAACATACAAAGTGATGGCAGCCCTCCATTTTTTTGCAACTGGTTCATTCCAGGAGACTGTGGCCAGCGCTGCAGGGATGTCACAACCCATGTTCAGCCTGGTGCTGAGGGATGTACTTGCAGCCATGATGATCTATAAGGATAGATACATACATTTCCCCAGGGGAGCAGAATTGGCCGTTGTGAAGGGAGACTTCTATCCGCTTGGGAACATCCCCAATGTTGTTGGTGCCATCGATTGCACCCATGTTGGTCTGGTGCCACCACAGGCGACTGAGCACATTTTTAGGAATCTAAAACATTATCACTCTATCAATGTGCAGGTGTTGTGCCTTGCGGACATGACCATATCGCATGTGTGTGCCAGATTCCCTGGCTCAGCCCATGACTCCTACATCCTGAGGGACAGCATTGTGCCCAGGCTGATGGCTAATCTGCTTCCCGAACGGGCTTGGATTGTGGGTGAGTATGCCTAGTGATATGGCGTTATGTGTGTGTGACCAGCTGCCCTCTGCCTGTGCAACATTGCAATGTGTGTTTGTCATTCACAGGTGACTCTGCATATCCCAGCCATCCATGGCTGCTGAGCCCACTACGGAATCCCCGGACCCCGGCTGACGTCAGATACAATGAGGCCCATGGCAGGACACGTCGTGTCATTGAGAGGACTTTTGGCCTGCTCAAGTCAAGATTCCGCTGCCCTGACAGGACTGGAGGTGAACTGTCATACTCGCCTGGGAAGGTCTGCAAGATCATTGTGGCATGCTGTATGCTCCACAACATGGCCATTCACAAGGGGATTCCCTGGCTCCTGAATGATGGTGAGGATACAAGGCCCCCGCCTTTTCAGGGCCCTGAGTCCAATGATGAGGACAGTGGAGAGGAGGAAGGAGTTGACATGCGTCAACAGCTCATCACCCGCTACTTCACTTGAAGGTGGGTGACGAGGTACGACTAGTACATTGTCTGGTGTGATTGCTGTTGTTGTGAAGGGCTATGTGCAGATGGTACAGACAGGCACATGTTGAGTCACCTGTGTGTGGAAATGTGGCAGCGACATTTCACATGTGAACATATACAGAACTCTGTTTGTTGACACTTGTTACACATTGTGTTGTCTGCCTGTAGACTTATGTGGATGTTTGGTGTTGTGTTATGTCGGTGATGCACACTAACGCCAGTGACTGTTGTTCTGTTGTGTCTCCCTAGGTGCCTCAAAATTATCCAGGCCTACATACTGTACATCTTTTGGATACATCATGGACATTTTGAACACTGTAAATATTGCACTAAAGACAAAGCTGCAATAATTGAAGTGTGTAAGGTATTTTATTTACAAAGTTGACATGTGAGGGGTGCAGGCATATTTACATGAAGGTGGTGATGGAGCAGTGAGTTGACAGTCATGGTAAATGAGATGCAAGAGTAGACACCACATCGATGTGGTGACCCAGTCCAACAGACAGGTGCCATTCACAAGGAAGTGTGGGGAAGGACAGTCCAAACAGTCAATGCAGTGGGGAAGATGGTTGCCATCAGGGCTGGCTCCGTGACTGGCGTGTGGCTGGTGCTTTGCCTCCAGAGACTCCCAGGCTCTTCTTCGGACACCCCCTTGATGACTTTGGCGGGGGGCCTGCTGCATGGCCAGCGGCGTCTGAGGACTCACCCCTCTCTGTGGCCGCAGGGGAGAATGGTACACTGTCATCCTGCAGCACAACAGAGGGGGGCGGAGGTGTTGTTTGGGACGCAGGCCTGTCCCTCAGTAACGCCACTTGCTGGGCCATGAGGTCCACCATTTGTCCAATGCGCGTGTCGATGGACCTCATCAGCAGGATGAGCTCACGTAAGAGTTGGTCAGACTGCCTACTTTTTCCCTGGACCTGTTCATATGCCCGATGACTCTGGTGAAGTGGTCTAGGGATTGTGTGCCAACCTCCTGAGGTCTGGGGGTGACCCTGGCCCGCCCTGCTGCCACGGACCTGTTGCCTCGCCACTGTGGGTCAACGCACACTCTCCCTGCCGTCCATAGTTGTTGGTGTGGCCTGGTCATCCCCTGGGACAGGGAGGGTGCTGCAGGTGGTACTGGTGGTGGTGGTGGTGGTGGTGGCAGCGGTGGAGGCACAGGCCATGACTGCAGGGGTCTGCTGTGCTGTTGTTGTTGCAGCAGACGTGGTGGTGGGGAGGATGGGGGCCTTGGACTTGTTGGTCCCTGGCACACCAGATGGGCCGGCATGGAGCTCATCGTCCAAACTATCCTGGGAGTCAACATCCGAGAGTCCATGTACCGGGGATGGAGACTGCCTCTGCTGGTCGTGGTTGTCCTCAGCAGTGAGTTCTTCATCACCTGTGGATTAGATGGGGAATGGTCAGTGTTGGGCACTGTGCAAGTATTCTGTTAGCTGCGTGTCATCCACTGTCTGTACACTACACAATTGGGAGATCTTCACTATTATTATTAAGTGCAATACTGTGCGCCATTACATGGTGCAGAGGAACATCAATTACTCGTACATGTCAGGTATCGATGCATTGCATACAATTGGTGCTGTGTGTAGTGATGCAGGTCTCCCACCCACAAACAGCCAGCCCAGTGAAGATGGCTACCTACCTGTAAGTTTGTTTGGTGAACAGTGCAATGGCTTCCATGTGCTTCTGGGTGGTGTGGGGAGAGGACTCCATCTTGCTGGGGAATGGAACAGGGGGCATGGTGGGAGTAGTGGTGCAGGCCTCCCTCCCCCAAACTGGCCTCACAGGGAAGAGGGCTACCTACCTGTAAGTGTGTTTGGTGAACTTTACTCTCCACCACACAAATTACACAATAGAATCGACAGATTGCTCTGCTCCAGGACTTTGATGGCATCGGTTATATCTGTACAGCACATGGGCAAGACATTGTCGGACCACAATCCAGTGGAGCTGACAATACACTGGGGGAGACTGTCTACCCCGATCCCGACATGGCGTCTTTCCCCGGGCCTATTAGAGGACCCGGTGTTCAGGTCAACACTGCTAGATGCAAGCACAAATTATTTCACCGAAAACGGAGGCACGGCCAGTTCCAGGCAAATTGAATGGGATGCATTTAAGGCGACTGTGCGAGGTGTAGCGATGGGTACGAGAGTGGGAGTTAAGCACACAATACTGAGTAAGCTGAGGGTGGTGGAGGACGGCCTGGCGATGCCTGAGAGCGAGGCCGCTGGCACGGGCGGCATTCTCACGCAGCTCCAGGAGGCGCACACACAGTATGCGGAGCTACTGGAGGAACTAAGGGTGGTAGATTATGGGGAATTCACCACAAGACAACACACCCAAGCTGACATGGCGGGTACGCTTCTAGCGCGCTTAACGCGCAATGAACCAACGAGTGCCCCTATTCTAGAAGTGCGCAATAACGCAGGAATGTTAGTGCAGGACCAACTAGAGATCAATAACACGTTGCAACATTACTATTCAGATTTGTATGGCCCACACCCTCCACTCTCGGACCACGACCTTGAAACGTTCTTCTCTGACATGTGTGTTCCTAAGTTGACTGCGGCACAGAGCGCGGACCTCTCGAAACCCATCACACTAATGGAAGTTCGGCAGGCCATTAAAGCCCTACCGCGGAATAAAGCGCCCGGTTCGGACGGCCTTCCGGCAGAATTCTATCTGACATATATAGACATCCTGGCCCCCCGATTACATGCACTTTACGTGGAGGCACTAGAGGGTGACTCCTTACCGAGCACGACCTTACAGGCTGTGATCGTGTCCCTCCTGAAGCCCGGCAGAGACGCCCAGCAGCTGGAGAATTATAGACCCCTGTCGCTGCTCAATACGGATTCTAAGATCCTCAGTAAGCTCCTGGCCACACGCCTCTCCCAATGCATTCCGGACGTTATACACCCCGACCAATGCGGTTTTGTGCCGGGCAGGAGCACTGCCCTAAACTTAAGGAGACTCAGTAAGTTGATGTCACCCAATAATGCGGGAAGGGACACAGAAGGGTGCATATCCCTGGACCTCCGGCAAGCCTTTGATTCCCTAAGATGGGACTATATGTTCGCAGCAATGAGACGATTCGGGATCCCACCGGAATTCATAAACTGGGTGTCCTTACTATACAGGAACCCTACGGCGCGGGTTCGCACAAATAGATGTATCTCAGGCCAGAGCAAAATCTAGAAGGGCACGAGGCAGGGATGCCCGTTGTCACCGTTACTCTTTATAATTGCACTGGAACCATTAATGATAAAAGTGCGAACTATTGCAGACACGGCTGGGATTGTCAGGCTTGCCACCCGCCATATTATATCAGCATATGCAGATGACATACTGCTGTTTTTAAATGATGTCAGCGGCCCGCTACACCCTTTACCGGCGGTCTTTGATGACTTCCACGGGCTTTCAGGCCTTGTGATCAACGAGGCCAAATCGTATGGCTTCGGCTTTCATAAACCCCTGGATGTATCGCACATCCGATTTGCGCCACACCAATTTCAGGTGGCGGCAGTGACCTTCAAATATTTAGGAATTCAGGTGTATCGTCAACCACAAGACATATTGGCTGGCAACTTGGGCAAGGCCCTGATCGCCCTGCAGTCTCAGGTGCGATTCTGGACTACTCTGCCCCTGTCGGTGGTGGGCAGAGTCGCCATCTCTAAAATGGTGGTGCTGCTGAGGCTACTCTATTTCTTCACGAACTTACTTATTATTATACCCATGTCCTTTTTCAAGTCCCTCAATGCGATAGTGACCGAATTGATATGGGGAACGGGCAGGCGACGAATAAGCCTGGCCAAATTACAACTCCCCCCGGACAAGGGTGGTTTGGGGGTACCAGACCTGATCGCCTATGGATATGCATGCCAACTACAGTGGCTGGCGTTCTGGCTGGCCGGTCGCAACCTCCACGAATTGGACATGACGGACGCTGACAGACAGCGGGGCGACATACACCGGCTTCTGCTTCCAAAGGCTAAAATATCCGAGTCGACACCACCGCTACTTAAATTGGCAATCACGTATTGGAAAAAGGCCGTCCGATACACGAACAGACATTCTTCATATGCACCCACGATCCCGTTATTGGGTATACCACTGGGAACTGGCTTGCTAACGGAAAGGAGGTTGAGGCGTTGGACGGATGCTGGGGTTACGCCAGTTGGGGACTTCTTCTCAGAGGGTAGGCTCATGACACACGTGGACTTTACCCACCTACACCATGCGCCTGCGGCACTCTTTATGATGCATGCACAAGTTACGCATTACCTGACCACACACTGGGTGAGAGACGGGTCAGAACCGGACACCAACACGTTGACCACTATGCTATACCTCATGGGGACGGGTGGTCATCTAACAAAGTGGCTGACTAGTGGTATCAAAACCGGCAGAGCTGCTTCACTGCAACCCCTTAAACTGCGCTGGGAAGAGGATGCGGGGAGAACCCTCACTGATAGAGAATGGGACAAGGTGTTGCAACTGCCTAAGAAGGTGTCACATAACCCCACATTTAAATATATACAGCTCATGGTTGTGCACAGGGTGTACTTAACCCCCCACAGGCTGCACACTATGTTCCCTGACGCAGCTGACACTTGCCCCAGATGTCAACATGAGGATGCAGGACTCCTACATATGTTTTGGGACTGCCCCAAGTTAGGTCATTACTGGGATTCGATTACCCGCATTCTAGGTGGGTTAGCGCCGAATAGACCTTACACGTCCGCATTATATGGCATGCTGGAATAGGTCACAAAGAGAAGAAAAGGAGTGTAACTACTAGATTGGTGGACTTAGCACTACTGTTGGCAAGGAGGGCGGTGGCTATGAGGTGGAAATCGGCTAGGCCGCCAGAGGTAGAGGTGTGGGGCAAAGAAGTGTTACGATGGGGTAAAGCAGAAGGGTTGGAACTACACAGAGAGGAGCGTAGGGGGCTTAGGAAACATCCCATTTCGCTTGATTGGAATGCATTGATAACGGAGTTCGAGACGGGACTTCAAGAACACAATGAATAAGCTCATCCATGGATCCGAGAGTGGAGGTAGAGCGTGGTGTACCATGATGGACTGTGATACTTTGAATGGTATGTGAATGAACTGTATACTACTGAGCTCATGTCCGGACCGAGATGCAGACCTTCACGAACTTATACACTATTGAATAATATACATTTGTAGGGAGACAAGATTTTCATTGCTTACTCACTACGAATGCCATGATCGCAGTGCCGCTAGACCTGAACTGCTGTACTGTACTGACTGGTGCAAGGGAGGGTGGGGGAGGGGAGAGTTATAGAGTTGTACCGTTCATGAAAACTGAAAAACGAAATTGATATGTCTGTACTGTACATCAAAGCTAGATTGCTGATACATTGCTATACTATAGAAAGTCCCTTTTGATGTAATGGTTTATTCTGCTTAATAAAGAATTTTTTTTTTAAAGTGTGTTTGGTGAACAATGCAATGGCTTCCATGGGCTCCTGCGTGGTGTGGGGGAGGGCTCCATCTTGCTGGGGAGTGGGACGGGGGGCATGGTGGGAGTAGTGGGACAGGCCTCCCTCCCCAAACAGACCTCCCAGTCAAGATGGCTACCTACCTGTAAGTTTGTTTGGTGAACAATGCAATGGCTTCCATGTGCTCCTGGGTGGTGTGGGAGGGAGGGCTCCATCTTTCTGAGGAGTGGGACAGGGGGCATGGTGGGAGTAGTGGGACAGGCCTCCCACCCACATACAAGCCTCCCAAGCAAGATGGCTACCTACCTGTAAGGTGAGGGTGGACAATGCAATGGCTTCCAACTGCTTCTGGGTGGGGGAGTGCTCTTTCCTGCTGGGGTGTGAGCCAGGGAGTATTGTGGGAGTAGTGGTACAGGCTGCCTGTGCTCATGATCCCATGGTAATATTGGTGTCTATGTTTAGGGTAAATGGGAGTGAGTGAAAGTTGGATCTGTGAGACAGGGTTTTGGTGGGTGTGTGGTGGGATTTGTCTTGGGTGGTGTGGGTTTTTGTTTGTGCAAGACAGTACATATTGTTGTGTTGGTTAACATTTGTTTGTACTTACCAGCCTCCACTCCCCCAGATACTCCTGTCAGACTCTCAGGATGCAGTATGGTAAGCACCTTCTCCTCCCATGGTGTGAATGTTTTCTGTGGGATGGGAGGGCCACTGCCAGTCCGGTTAGCCAGCTCCCAGTTCTTGCTCCTCCTCTCTTTGACAAGCCTCTTCAGATCATGCTACTGCTTCATGATCTCCTTCTTGGATCGCGGGGTGGTCCCTACTGCATTGACCCTTTGTACTATCCTTTCCCACATTTGTATCCTTGTGGCTAATGGTGTCTGTTGTGGTTCCACTCTGACTATCTCATTTACCATGACTGTCAACTCACTTTCTGTGAATTTGGGCATTTTCTGTGATGCCATGGTGTGTGGTGTTTGAAGTGTTTGTGGGTGCAAGGGTGTAGGTAGTGGGTGTGGTGTTTTTGTGTGAGGTGTGTTATATGCTGGGGGATTGTTGGTGCTGGTGTGATGATGGTGGTGGAGGTGGTGGAGGTGGTGATGGTGGTGGGTGTTCTGTGTTGTCTTGCCTCTCCTGTCAGGTCTGTTGTGTGCCCTTCGCTTCTAGAGTGTTGCAAAGGATTGTGGTCAGTGAAGGGACTGGTTTTATACTCAGCTGTGTGGGTGTGTCATAATGAGGTATTGCTGTCAGGTGTGTTGTGGGAGTTATCCTGGAATTTGTATGTTTTTGTTTGGCATTCAGAGATTTTTATCATTTGGAAGTGTTTTGTGTATTTGGGGGGCATGGCTACATCTTTTGTGTGCACTGTTTTCCTTTGTGGTGGTGCTTTTGCATCGTGCGTCATGTTTTATGAGGATTGTCCGCAGCGGTGGCCATGCTGCAGCTCTCCCATTGGCTCTCCCATTCACTGCAGCGTGTGACCGCGGCGGTCGGAAACAGCGGTTCGTACCGCGGGACCATCGGAGATATACTAATTTCTCATGCGGTATCTCCGCTTTGCTTGCGGCGGCCGCTGCGTTACCGACCGCCCTTGTCGGTTTTTGTACGTCACCGCCCTTGTCGGGCGGTTTTTGTTGGCCCGCTACCGCCGTGGTCGGTCTTTTTTGGCATTTGTTCCAGCCTCCATGGCGGTCGGGGTGGTTTTCCACGCGCCATCCTAATGTCTTTTATTTATTTTTTCTACTTTGTTGGACATGTACCCTTGAGAAATGTTTTTGCTCATCACCAAACCCATAAAGATATTCACTCATCCAAAAAAGTATTATAATACGTAGTCTTAACCTCATATACGTACTGAATTAACTATTCACATATCTTTGGGCAGTCACAGACCCCCCACCTAAACACACACACATTCACTCTCCATTGCAAATAATCAGTTAACTAATCAATAACTAATAACTAATATAGAGTTTCATGTGGTGAACAGCCATTACTGCGCGGCTGTTTGTACGCATGCTGTTACTTCGCAAGCGTTACTACGCATGCGATGTAACAGCGCATTGCCTTTAGTGCGCGTTCTGTTACATCGCATGCGTAGTAATACCGAATGCGTAGGGGGCGTGCACCGCTCTTCGAGCTCGTCACAGTGGCGGCCATTTGTTCCAGTGAAGGGTCTGCTGCTGCTTTTCCGGGTGCCACTCTCTGCGCCTGCCCATGACGGATCGAAGCCGGAAGGGGGAGAACATTTGAACAACGCGAGGTAAGTGGGGCTTGTGTTAGTGTAGTGTAGAGTTGTGGGTTGTGTACTTGTGTTAGTGTAGAGTAGTGTCAGGGGTTGTAGGGTTAGTGTAGTGAAGGGTTGTAGGGTTAAGGGTAATGTTGTGGGGTTAGTGTAGTGTAGGGTTGTAGGGTTAAGGGTAGTGTTGTGGGGTTAGTGTAGTGTAGGGTTGTAGGGTTAAGGGTAGTGTTGTGGGGTTAGTGTAGTGTGGTGTTGTAGGGTTAAGGGTAGTGTTGTGGGGTTAGTGTAGTGTGGGGTTGTAGGGTTAAGGGTAGTGTCGTGGGGTTAGTGTAGTGTGGGGTTGTAGGGTTAAGGGTACTGTTGTGGGGTTAGTGTCGTGTAGGGTTGTAGGGTTAAGGGTAGTGTTGTGGGGTTAGTGTAGTGTAGGGTTTTAGGGTTTTGGGTAGTGTTGGGGGTTGTGCAGGGTAGTGTTTGGGAGTAGTGAAAGGGCTAGGGGCAGGGTCGTGCAGGGGGTAGTGATATAGGGTTTAGTGTAGTGTTCTGGTGTTGTGTAGTGTAGTGTTTTAGGGTTTAGGGCAGTGTTGGGGGTCATGCAGGGTAGTGTTTGAGTATAGGGAGCAGGCTGGGGGAAGGGGGAGGGTCATGCAGGGGGTAGTGGTTTAGGGTAGTGTTGTGGTGTTGTGTAGTGTAGTGTAGTGGTTTAGGGTAGTGTTGTGGGTGTCGTGCAGGGTAGTGTTTGAGTGTAGGGAGCAGGCTGGGGGAAGGGGTAGGGTCGTGCAGGGGGTAGTAATTTAGGGTTTAGGGTACTGTTGTGGTGTTTGTCTAGTGTAGGGTAGTGTAGGGTAGTGTAGTGTTTGGGGGTTTGGGTAGTGTTTCAGAGTTTGTTATGTGTAGGGTAGTGTATTTGTACTTAGTGTGTAGTGTTGGGGTAATTGTCTGTTTTGATTACTAGGCAAGTTTTTAGTTCGCATACATTAACACTTGCAATGTAAAGGTATGTGAACTAAAAACATGCGTAGTAATGGTAATTGCGAAGTAAAAACTTCGTAGTAAAATGCTGCGAAGTAATGGTTTGCTAAATAACGAGTCATATTCGTTTCACGTAGCTAGTAACCAACTGGTGCAGCAGTTTACACAACAACTGACCAAGTAATACAGATATTCACACAGTTTAGTCACTATCCAATATATTTAGTGAGACACTATAAATTACTCAAGTAAGCAATCAATCATCAATCACACTGCTACTAAATCCACTATCCAGATTTTTATATATCCACTCATTCTTCAATGCAGATTGCTATATATATAATACATATTTAAATATGGAACCAAACCACATTCACTGGATGATGTCATCAGTGATGTCATTTGAGATGTCATCAGTGATGTCAATAACCATGTCATGAATGATGTAATATGTGACATCATCACCAGGGGATTGCGGGCGCGAGAGTTACAGTTAGTACTGCGAGAAGTTAGCCTGGCATATGATGTCCACTAGTTCTAGTGGGCAACCTTATAGAAAGATATCCTAGTGGTAGCATGAACCAGCAGTCTTCAGGCTAAGACTTCAGTAGGCGAGTTAAGCGAGTTGTTTTACCATTTATAATCCCTTGAATACCAAATGTAAGGACACCACACAAGGTATATATCAAATATATATGTATTTAATCTAATCACAACCCCTCTGCACTCTTTATGAGGTCAGAGGTAAAAATACAATACAAGTCACACAGTTAATATACGTTAAGTTGCACAGTATACGTTATGCCCTAGGGGCCTCACAAACCGTATACTAAGAAAGTAGTATAAGTACCATGTGAGAGTTAGAAAGCAGCCCTAGGGCCTGTAGAATCGCTGGGGCTACACTTAACGACCAAAGGTTAGGAAGTAGGAGACTCACAGGCGCGAGTTCCCATTGACTTTCAATGGAGATCGTAAAAGTAACAAAGTTACAAATTAAGGACACTTCCGGATGGACTAGGATGGAACCCTTTTAAACTAGGACACTTTGAGAGTCAAGACCCACGGGAGCACCGGAGTACTCGTGTTACCTCACCCAGGGAAGCCGGGTGCATAGGTGTCTTTTCGTGTCTGGTTTCGGCATCGTTTTCTATGGAGAGCTGCAAAGAAGTGCTGCAGGCGACCAGAGGAAAAGTGTCCGGGTGGATCCAAGGGTGGATCGGAAATGTGAAGAACCTGAAAGCAGAGAGGACAGAGTCTGGGTCACTAGGCAGTGACCAGGAAGGAACCAGGAAGGAACCAGGCGATGTTGGGTGCTTTAAGGTGAAGAAGGTGAGTTTGTCTCTTCAGCCACAAGGTCCAGGAGGCATCGACGATTACCAGGAGCTGGATTTGAGTTGTCCCACAATGGATCTAGATGACTGCGGTGTCAGTATCCGGATTAGACTCAACAAGCCTTGGCAACCGCAACCCACGCAGGATGTCAAGATTGGCTCTGTTGCAGCCCAGCAAGGTTTGTGGCACTTCTCCTTTTTAGGGAAGCTTGAACAAGCCTGGAGCAACCCGGATCGCAAGTAAAATTCAAAGGAAGGTCTTCAGGAGGCTCACAAGCCAATGGACAAGGAACCGGGAAGATGCGTCAAGCTCAAATGCAAAGGCGGGGCCCACGGGGCCTGAGCTTCAGTGCAAATGGTGCTCGGGGCTGGGGCTTCTCGTACCCCAATGCACAACTTACTGAGGCTTCAGGAAAGGAGTGCAGGTAGCAAAATGCAGGATGTCCAAGATGTACGGTCCCACGTCTCTCGTGTCCGCCACGTGTCTCAGCTTTGCTGTGGATGTGGGTCGGGTCAGAGAAGTCTGGAAGTCCAGTTCTTGAGTCTTCGGGTTCCGACGAGAGCCTTGAAACTGCAGACCGGTGAAGTTGCTGTTGGTGCCTGTTTGCACAGGGTGGTCACTCCTTGAACACAAGGGAAATGTCTTCCGTCTTCCAGTCAGAATGGAATGTTGAAGGTCCAAGATATGTCTTACAAAGATTCGTCCAGGATAATCTAAAGTCCTGGGGACAGAGCTCCTATACTTATACTAAGAAAGGGGGCTGGATTACCTGACTAGGTCCCTCCTATGGCGTAGTGTAGTTCCTATATTCCCAATAGGCTCTGCGCATTGGAATAATATATCCTATAGTTTCGACGTAGGGCTGAGGTCGACTAGATCTCTATCGAATATACTAAACTTAATTATGTGTGCAAGCTAGCTCAGAGGTCACTAGAAACTTTTTCGAATTCACAAGAAGGGATTAGTCTCTGACAACCGCATAAACATGACAACTTTGTTTCCCCAAGATAAAACGTATCTTCAGAGTCGTGGAAACAATAAATATTTCACTCAGTCAATTGTGCATGCTTCGTTTCACCAGAGGTGCAGAGAAATAGATAAACGGGCGTTTTAAAAAAAAAGGTTTTATTGAACAGTATTCTTTCTCAAGCATAAGAAAAACTGCTACAATCGTAACAGTGGTTGTAAAATATAATGCATACAGTATAAATAAAATAAAATAATACTGTAAGAGCATTGTATGATTCCTAAACCATAAATAAATACATACATAAATAACAGAGGCTAAAAGTACTCAACTGGTGCTTCTAAAATACGTTACCGAGACTCGAACCCAGATCCCCAGGTCCGAGGTCGAGCGCCTTAGCCGTTAGGCCAACCCCTCTCCCCAATAAATGTAGTATTCTTTTACCATGAATCTGCCCAAGATTTCTCTAAGGGTCTAATCAGCTCCGTACCTTAGTTTAGAATGAAGAAGGTTGGTCTCGGGACTCGATTTCCCAGCAACCCGCAAGGGTAGCTTGGAAACACTGGAGCTGGATTTCTCTGCAGGAGAAAAGACAGCGTCTCTCTCAGTGCTTCTGCTGGAGTGTCGGCTTCCTTCGGCACTTGCTGTAGCAGGGCGCGTCGGGCAAGTAGATAGTCGAACTGCTCCAAACCGCTGTGTGTTTGCTTGGGCAAATGTGGGCATATTTAACCTTGAAGGTGCCGGGTTTGACGTATGGTTGGGCATAATCACGTCATCAAAGAGTCTCAGTTCTTTGAAAACTCCATGAGTTCTTGGATAAATCAATACTCAAGCAAGGGGAAGTCCCTGACTGCTGAAGGCGGGTTTTTCCAAGAAATCGTTGTGGATTTTCAGAACTAGTGGAAGTAGCCCTGCCGTATTTGGACTGCATGAGCTATGCCTAAATATGGTTATGATTTCTCTGCCTATATAAGGATATGGGGATTTATACCTATATAAGGGCATGAATCGGGAAATTTACAATAGGGTCCTAAAATAATACATAACAATGGGTGGACCTGAGAAGGGGGTGGTTACACCCCTTTCCCTTTGTCCAGTTTCGTGCCAGAGCTGGGGCTGGAGTGCCCCCGCAACTGGTTTGAACCGGGCTATGCATGGAGCACCTTGTGTGCCCCAGGCAGTGTCTAGATGCATTCACTGAATGCAGCCCTCCCTGCCCCAATACACAAAACCCCTGTCTGGGGAGGTGCCACTACCTCCCTGGACAGGAAACCTTTTGGCCAGGCCTCCCCTGCCGGAGTTTCCCCCAGCAACAGGAGGTCAGACTCGTGTCTGTGGCAGCAGCATCCATTTTGTGATGCTGAGGCTCTGTTTAACTTTAACCGGGTAAAGCAGTAAGCTAAATGTCTTTTCCCTGTAGAAGGGTGGAATGCTACCCCCGCCGCCAGAATTGGTGGGGGGGATAGTATTCCAAAGTGTTTGACACCTCACACGACATGTTTTGATAAAGCCAAACCAAAGTTAGCATTAACCGCGATGTTTATAATGCACTTAAGAGTATATGGTATGACTATATCATAGAACAGCTATAAGGAGATGGTTCTGAAAGCTGCAGAGGGGCTCAGCTCATGCCAGAGCACCCTCTCACATAAAACCAAGCACTCTGCCTCCAGGATTGTCGAGGCCTACCATAGAAGTGGCTTATAGGTGTATATGTGTCTATATGTAAAGGTAGATATTGGTATACTATATCTAAGTAAGGGGTGATTACACCACCTTACCCAGGCTGTGTGAACAGACCTGTGGTTTCAGTTGGGAAGGCAAACCAGGGGTGGCACAATACATGCTGCAGCCCCTGGTAGGCCTAGGGTGCACCTATGCCCTGGGTACCTATAGTACACTATACAGGGACTCACAAGGGTGACCCAGTAACCAACCTGCTATGCACCTAAAGTGCATGGTATCAATTTAGAGAGGGAACAGCTGGGCTGTGGGTCTGATTAGCAGGCCCACAGCCACACTAAAGTCAAAAAATCAGAGAATCACAGCAAAAAGTGGGGGTGACCATAGGAAGCAGACCCTACTCTCCTTCAAGTACAAATAA
This sequence comes from Lissotriton helveticus, assembly GCF_964261635.1. Classification (NCBI taxonomy): domain Eukaryota; kingdom Metazoa; phylum Chordata; class Amphibia; order Caudata; family Salamandridae; genus Lissotriton; species Lissotriton helveticus. The sequence continues at coordinate 734,755,097 of NC_136073.1, forward strand.
CTATAATGGAGGAATTTCAATGGTTTTGTATGAGTGAAATGAACCTATGGTTTTTCCAATGAATATATATATATATATATATATATATATATATATATATATATATATATATATATATATATATATATAGAGAGAGAGAGAGAGAGAGAGAGAGAGAGAGAGAGAGAGAGACATAGAGAGAGATACAGAGAGAGAGAGAGAGAGAGAGAGAGGGAGAGAGATAGAGAGGTATGTGTGTGTGTTATATATATATATATATATATATATATATATATATGTGTAACAATGTTCCTGTTTCACCAATCCACGGTGAAATAGACCAGGTAAAGACCTCTTGACGTGACTTTTCTTTAAATTAGGCAGAAAAAAGCAGCAACGATGTTTTCCAGTGAAAGTAGATATTTATTCCACACAGATGAACTAAAAAGACATGGTGTCGTCCATGACGCGTTTCACTCCTAAAAGGAGCTTGTTCACATAACGCGCCCCGGAAAGTAACCACAATTTATATTAAGTGCACAGGTGATTCGATTTAGACAAAAAAAGTGCAGGAATAGAAATAAAGAAAAGACTGAAGTGAACGCCATATTGCATGAGTCACAGTTCTATAATGCCTAAAACAGTTCACCCTTATGGACTCAAAAGTACTATACAATTGTTTGCTTAATATCGAAAGACATTGTAAAGTGAATTTGGTTCAAATATGCACATTATATACAGAAAAATATTTTTTTCTCTCTCATAGCACCTATAAATGTAAAAAATGACCGGCAAGTGCCTTAATCGAAATTTATTATAGAGTCAAGTGCAAAGAATGGGCAAAAATCGACAAGTGTCTAAGTTTTATCCATAATTGGAAATGTCCATCCTAAATAAATTTCATTTATACAAACATATGTACAATATCTCCACACAGAATTCATGACTCATATAAAAGTAAAAAATATAATAATCAACAAGTGTCTTAATCAAAATACATTATACTAAGGTGCAAAAAATGGGCAGAAACTTGATAAATGTTCAAATCTTATCTACATTAGGAAATGTTCATCATCAATAGCTGGCATTATTATCCAAATTCAATGTAGTCCAAAGGGGAATTTTCTTTAGAATAGATATTGTAGTTTGGCAGTAGAAAATCATGTTGCAAACATATGGCCTAAAATTAAACAAAAGGATACATATATAAAAAGGACGTAATTTAAACATGCTAAATCATAAATAAACAAAGTGTTTATAAAAACAATTATCGAGAATAGCAGCAGAGAATCTCAGAAAAAAAGAAACCTTCATTTTGTTAGCTTATAGATTTACAATAAATTGCAAAGTACTGAACACTGTGAAGAAGGAGTGCAGTTGAATACATCAAAAAATTCAAATTTTCAAAATAGAAATAAATGAAAGAGCCCAGTATAAAACCACAACAACTAACGTCGTAGAAATAGAATAACAGTTATGAATTCATAAACAAGCGACTTATTGCGGTTTTTAAAGAAATGTTTTTACACAGGTTTCATTAGGATGCTCTTAGATTACAGTCTTAGATGTATTATAAAAAGACATGTAAATCTTCTGTAAGATTTAGACCATTGGGAGCTCTGGTATCGAGTAGAAGGATGAAATGTGATTCTTTTTATCTTAACAAACGCTCACGATCACCGCCCCGGCCGGGGACTGGTACTGAGCATAAGACAGTATACTCTAGATCTTTTAACCGGTTATTATGAACAGTCTTAAAATGTCTTGCGACAGGATAGTCACTATTGCTGTTCACAATTGCGCGTATGTGCTGTAAAATACGTTTATGCACAGGGAGCTTGGTGCTCCCAATATATTCCAAATTGCAGGTACATTTGAGTTTATAGACCGCAAATTCTGACCTGCAAGTCAAATGTTCTTTTATCGGAATTTTAATGTCGCTAAAAGCTGATGTGTAGTATGTTGCATTTAAAAAAACCAGTCTTATGAAGCCAAGATTTTTTAGGCAGGACTTCCGGCATTGGTCAGTCTGGAGCATCACGCATTGAGGGTGCTCTTCTAAATGTAATAGATGGCAAATTTGGAAGGATTGGACTCAGAATATTGTCAGTGAGGACAATCAGCCATTCAGAACAAATAATCCGTCGGATTGCTCTCTCCTGCAGACTAAAGGTGGTGATTAGTCTGAAAGAGCAATCCGTCTGATGAACTAAATTGGTGGATGTAGGTTTTAACAGAGTATTTCTGTCAAGAGATTTCGCTTTAACAAGGGCCTGCTCCAATATTTTCTTGGATTATCCCCTCCTGAGAAATCTCTGTACAGAAGAATCTAAGCAAGTTTTGGCAGCTGTTTCATCACTGACAAATACGTCGAATTCGAATGAATTTGCCGTAGGGGATGCTATTGATAGTGTGGATAGGATGCGCACTCTGGGCATGCAGTATGGAATTTCCTGCGGTGGATTTTCGGAAAAGTTTAGTTTTTAACTCAGCGTTCTCCACATACAATTGTACATCCAAAAATTCTGCTACCTCATTGTTGATAGATGCTGTGAACTTTAAGTTTAAATCATTAGTGTTGATTTCGTTGACAAAAGACATAGCCTCCACTACAGTCCCATTCCAAAAAATACACACATCATCAATGTAGCGCCAGTAGTGGGCAATGTGTGGCAACCATCTGGCGTGTGTGACTTTGAGCACGTGCTCCTCCCACCAGCCAACATGTAAACATGAGTAGCTGGGGGAGAAGCACGAACCCATTGCCACACCGCGCAGTTGTTGATAAATATTGCCTTGGAATTTGAAATAGTTTGAGGTCAAACAAATCCGTATCATTTCCAACAACATTGTGGTATGTCCCCGAAACATGATGTCACGCTTATTCAAATACTACTCTGCGGCATGCAACCCCTGTGAATGATTAATCGAGGTATACAATGACTCAATGTCCATTACCAAAAATATAAAGTCAGAATGCCAACATACATTTTATTTAAAAAATCTGTGGTATCTTTAAGATACGAGGGTAAAGAAATCATATGGGATTGGAGGAAAAAGTCAACATATTTGGAAATCGTTTCATTGATACTACCAATAGCCGAGATGATCGGGCGCCCAGGTACAGGGGATATCAACTTATGTATTTTAGGAAGAAAATACAAGAATGGAACAATGGGATTTTCAACATTCAGAAATCTAAACTCATCTTTGGAGAGTAGACCTGACTTGTACCAATTGAGTAATCTCTTTCGAGTAGTAACCTCATTGTTAAACATAACATGCTGAGTAGATAACATATAGCATGATGAATCTGAAAGATGTCGATTAGCCTCAATTAGATAATCAGTTTGAGCCCAAAGTACAGTATTGCCTCCTTTGTCCGAGTTTTTAACTATGACCTCACGATTGTTTTGCAATTTTCTTACCAATTGATGGTATTGGCTGTTGAAATAATTTGTATGTCTAGTTTTGCTCAGAACTTTTCGATTTAAAGTTTTAAGTTCGGTAATCACCCTGTCGCTAAAAATGTCCAATGCATCTCTAGGCATGAGAGGAAGGAAAGTGGATTTAGGTTTGAAAGGGCTAGGGGCAGGTGAATTGACAGCAAGAACTTGGCTTACAGTAGGGCCAGGTTGTGAATCATCCTCATATGCCAAATCATAAAGATTTTGTAGGCCACCTGAATCTCCCGCCTGCATTGGTGTTAAACCATCCCCATTTGTTGGACCTGTTGGTGTTTTTTTACGTTTAGTGTTCAATTTGAAATATTTCATTAATTTAATTTTTCTTATGAACTTGAAAACATCAATGCGTGTTTGATTGTAAGAAAATCTATTGCTAGGGCAGTAAGTCAAACCTAACGATAATAACTGTTCCTCAGCTTTAGTAAGAATAGTATCAGTTAGATTTACCACAGTGTTTTCCGTGATGTCAGTTATTTTCTCCAGTTCCTTTTGGTCTTTATTTGCGATGTATTTTTGTTTGTATTTTCGTTTCCTTGCGCGCCGGTTTTTGCTGCTTGAGTTGCCGGCTTTGACGGAGGATTGCGGGAGCGCAGGGAATATCGCCGGTCCTCGTTGACAAAATTTAATTAATCGATTAAAGAGAAATTGGCCAAACTCGACAAACCAGGTGGCACAAGTATTTGGTTATCCTCAGAATCATTGGAAGTTAACGAATTGACGGAGGTTAGCGAGGTCGTGTCAGAATGATCTTGTGATGTTGCAGTTGCACCTTCATTTTCTACTCCCAATGAGTTTAGATTTTGTTTGCTGGTGCTGGCCATAGCTTTTCGTTTGTAATTGTCATACCTTTTTGAAAAAGTAAATATTCGGCCAGTGGCATAGTCATCTCTGTCACGAGCGAATTTAAATACCTTTCGCTCTATTATTGTTTCCTATAGTTTTTTTATTCTCACACCAATATCCAATTTGGTCTTTTGGATTAGGTCGGTTTTGTATATATATATAGATAGAGAGAGCGAGAGAGAGAGAGAGAAAGAGT